>NC_050597.1:9325000-9675000 GCF_013368585.1 Megalops cyprinoides
AACCACAGGAGTGAATGTGTGGTTTCTGTAATTTCGTTGTCTGTAATTTCGTTGTCCTGAACAATGACAATAAAGCTCTCTTACGTCTTACCAAGTGGTGTTTCAGAGTAAGTAAGTTAATTGAAATCTTAAAAAAAAATAAGTACAATGTTAAAACCACTTGACAAACGAGAGCACTTCACAAAACTATTTGGGGGTAAGTAATGTCACTGAAACCAAACACCTCTCAACAGAAAGCAGATGTGACCAATAGACACATGATATGCACCATTTCCTGGAAGATGATTTGAGGCTGTGAGAAAAGACTCATGGATATTGCAGGATGGGGCGGATGCAGCAACCTGATGGGGGGGATCTCTGTCCGTTCAAGACACACCCATGCATTGTTCGTGAACCTCCTTGGCAATGCTTCTTTGTGTCTGATTAGAGTTATTTCTTGCTCATCTTTTGTTGCTAAGAGGCTGTCCGCACATAACAGAGACGTAGACCAGGCTGAAAGTGATTGCTTGCTGGAATTAATCATGGTGTCCAGAAGGATTTAGTATCCTAGTGAGTGCTGTGTCTGGCACAGGTTGAAATGTAGCTGCTACACTCTGTTTCCTGATGGACCTGAGGCATGCATGTCGGCGTTTCCTGTCTTATATCTCACTCCTTTACCCTAATGTTCAGTCTGAACTGTACAGGTGAAAGCTGACTGGTGCCAAGACATGCTCCATTTTTGTCTAATATTTATGCACTGTACTAAGCAGGTGAATCTGAGATATATTCATTATTTTATTGCTTGTTTTTAATGAAATACCCAACAGATAAATGGCTCATGTAAGTCTGGAGCTGCTCGGCATCTCTCTGGCTGGCAGATGCAGCGCCTAGCGCCAGGTCTCCAAGACGACGCAAATATGAACGGGGCAGGGGAGCAGGTGGACATCCTGCCGCCCAACTGCATGGTCAAGGACCGATGGAAAGTGGTGAGTGAGTGAGGCTCTCTGTCATTGCGTTCAGTATTCGTTTACACACCTCTTTTTCCAGCGTTCGTCCTCCTAGAATTTATTTCTCCATTTGTGGAGTTTGCATTTGTTTGTTTCCCCCAACCAATCTATAAAAATAGTACTGAAAAAAATAGTTTAAAGGCAGCTTTCCTACAAGTATTATCTGTACACTTTTGAGTGTCTATGGATGTGGAACCTTTGAATCTAATTAAAGGTGTGAATCAAATTTACAGCAGGAATATGTTCAGAATCTTGCTTTGTTTAATGAAGTACACTGAAATGTTTTATTTGGCTCAAATCGTCTTTTGGTTATGAGTATATTGATTTATGTTATTTAATTCATTCATTTGATGAAAAGATACTAATATACTTAGCCTTGTCCAAAATGTCTATTTAAGAGGCTTTTTTCCTCCACATTAAATTGATTGTGAATGAATGTCAACTGGTGATGAAAGTGCCTATAACTGAAGGTTTCTCTGCACAACTGCATTGATTTAGGAAGAACAGTAGTGGCATAACAACATGGTGTCGTATTCACACACGTATTGCATGTAAGTGTATTCCAGTGACACTGGCACCTTGAAGAAACTTATAATGTTGGCCTGAGGGTAGTGTTTAAAGCAGAACAGGTCTGCCTTAGTACCATCAATCTTCTCCCGGCCATTTAAACTTAGAATAATAACCTCTGGGATGTTGGATGTAGACTGGATGTACTGGTGCGTTCCCTTGGGGTCTCACGGTATATGCTGGAGCCTGTCACATTTGCGTTTGATTGACTGTAATGCAGGCACAGTGTTTTAATCTTATTGTCAGAAGCACTACACCTCAAAGATGTCTGCTGGTACAAGCCCTGTTTGAGCAAGCAGTGTAATCTGGTGTCTAACTACATATGCTAAATTGACATTATAAATTCCCTTTCTTGCCCCCCACCCCTCCTATTAGGGGGTTTGGGGGCTTTGTCCTTCATTCAGAGGAATTTCTGATCTTGAAGAAGCATGAAAATTATATCCACCGACAACATTTGCATTTGTAAAAGCAAACAAGATTCATTCTCAGAGCTCTGTGATGCCCTTGTCCTTTTAGGCCAACGTCAGAATGAATGCCAACTTCAAAATGAATACCCTGCCCTTTGATATAAAAAAAAAAATGTTACACAGCATTGGTCAATTTTTCCGGGACATTTGTTTATCATAGATTAGTTCAGAGCTTTATCTTCACGGCCTGCGCGTCCTTTTGCAGAAAGCAGATGCAGTGAAGCAGTTAATATGTGAAGAGCCAGGCCTGTTACAATAACGCTTCATCTCTGTGTAACTCAAGCACTACAACCACTCGACTGGAGCTTATGCCCTACTCTTACTGGCTGATCAATACTGGTTCCCCTAGTTCTCACACCGCGTTCTTAGCAAATAGAGGTCCGATTTAAATGTGAAGAGGCCGTCCACACAGAAGGCCTCTGGGTGGCAGGGAATGGCTCTGTCTGATGGGGATGCAGAGATTTTTATTCTGCCATAAATTTCATTGACATGATCATGACAGCAGACTGCTCTCTACTCTATTTAAGAGTAAGAAATATTAATGTGGCAATGACATGTGGGCATAAAGGTTTGCCCTATACTCATAAATGCACTTTGTGACACGCAGTAGAGGGTTTATCGCCTACTTCATTTATAGACTCTTTGCCACAGATGTTTTTTTACTGGGTGAATATTCTACACCATCCCTGTGGTTAACAGTATCTTGTCGAATTTATACAAATGGATTACTATAGATTTGGATTTGTCTAAGTTTTGTTTTTCGGTAATATGTGAGTGTTTGTGTATGTCATATGTAATATATGTTATAAGCATATAAGTATACAGATCCTCCAGATTGAGAGAAGGTTGATTATATTTTGCTATTTTGAATTTTTAAATATAAAAAAATATTACATGTTAAATATTAAGATATTTTTACGACTGTTGTAAATTGGAGAAATTGTGGTTTGGAATTTTTTTGTGTTTTTTTTTTTACACTTGAGAGCAGATTTTGCAATCTGGAGCCCTGAGTTTGAGGTCTTTAAATAGCAGTTAATTCTCTGTCATGCCCAGCTGAAGAAAATCGGAGGCGGAGGTTTTGGGGAGATCTATGAGGCCCTGGATCTGCTGACGCGAGAGAATGTGGCCCTGAAGGTGGAGTCGGCCCAGCAACCCAAACAGGTTCTCAAGATGGAAGTCGCTGTCCTGAAGAAACTGCAAGGTAGGACAAACCACTGTCTGGACTGGGCCTGGCAAGGTCGTAACCATTACAAGCCTCATCGTCAATAATTGATGTGTGGTAGTTTCGCTGCATCCGAAAGGAATAGCCTTGTTTTCCGCTACGCTACGCTTCGCTCCACTGAAATGCTGCGTCATTGTTTCACGGATAAATCTCTGCATATTCTTTCAAACATGTCAGAGGAGTGACAAGAGTAGTGGGCTATTATATATCTCTAATTACTCAATGTTACAAGGTGATATTACTACACTCCTTTCCTCAAGAAAGCTTCCACGTACAAACAAGCATGTATTCATTCTTTATTTAAAGAATGCCCACTTTCTATAACTTTGGAATTGAAAATGACAAAGTGATTCCTTATTATTTCTTTTTAGTTGCACTTGTCCATTCATTTTTAAATGTGTTTTGTCATTGCAAGACTAGTGCTGTATAGCCTGTCATCCCCAAGTCTAATTCGAGATTAACAAAGATGTAGTCCAGAGCAGTTCAATTCTGTGATGAGACCAAGGAGTCAAGAACATGACCAAGACTGAATAAAAAGACTAAACAATCAGAACCTGCAAGGAAAGGAAAATGTAAATATGGAATGCTAAAAAGCTGATATGTTTTGAATTCTCATGATTATATAAGATACTGTGTCACATGAAACACTAGTTATGCCGTATTCATACAGTACTACCACCTGTCATTTCAATAACATGTGCGTTTTGTCTTGTCCCTAACTTCTGCAAATAATTACTGTGTGTTCGTCTGCCAGGAATGTCTTGTTTGATCTTTATTGAAGGTAATTGTCTAATTCAAAAGAGTGGGAGGCTTCTCTGTTAAGAACATGCAGTGCTTTACCTCAAGCTCTCTCTCTTTCTCGCTCCCTCTTTATCTCTTTCTGTCTCTCTCTTTTTCTCTGCTCTCTTAAATCACTCTTTCCTCTCTTCACGTTTTGCTCCCTTTCTCCTCTCTTCTCCACTCCTCCCTCTCTTCTCTTGTTCATCTTGACAATCCATTACTACGCTTCAAAGAAGTGTAAGCAGTGTCTGACCCTGTTGTGGTAAGCCTTGAGCGGCTTCCTTGGCAGTGTGGATAAATGGATCAGGACTGAGAGGTAGAGTTTAGGGACAGCAGTCTCAGAGAGACGGTTGCAGTCTAAGAATACCTCTGTCACCTACCCTGTGTGTCATGTTTCCTGAAACCGCAGCGAATAGCATAGCCTTTAAAAGCGAGGTTTGACGCATGAGTGGAGGGAGTGTTAATCAAAGTAAAACTCTCATTGATGCAGTGCTTGACATTTACAGTCAGCGATTTGTGCTTAAAGGTGTACGGCTTCTGTTTCCACCCAGTTTAATTGTACTGCATTTGGAATAATTGTCTAATTGTTCTGCAAATGCTGTATACGGTGACAGTGATGATCTTTGCCAGATGACGCAGATGTTTTGACTTTCTGATTTTGCAATATAAACATTGCTGTACCTGCTGGATGAAGTGGTGAACGTGAACAGAAGTGGATGACATGAGTGATTCTTTTTCTGTGCACTTGGGCAGTTTTTCATAAAGCTGTACTGCAGAAGTGGCTACACCTTACTAATGATTAGATAATTAATGGCGGCCCGGCAATGCAATTTAAGTGGAATATGAATGCAAAATCAATGTCTGCTCTGCAGAGCCTCCATTTCCTGTGTCTAACTTCTCAGTGTTTTATGCAATCAAATGCTAACTAGAATGCAAATACATTAAACATAGCTGTTAATTAGGTAAATGTCTCAGTTTCCTTGGAGAGGGATCAAAAACAGGGAATTCTGGGAATGGATGCCTCTCACTTTATGCAGGCACTGGGGAAGTCACTTGAGGTCCTCAGGACTACTGTATCCTGGTGCTGTGTAAGGACAGAGCTCGCTGTATTGAAACACACAGCTCTACAGCAGGGTTTTTTATAGATGCAATACTCCAAGATATTCCTGCGCCTGTCCGATGCATTTGTTCTGGTTCATAGCCCGGAGATGCTATAATCTGACTGCTGGGCACAGATGCATCTGAATCGAAATGTTTAATGAGCCTCAAACTTTGCTTGTCTCACTTCAGAGAACAAAGAGAAGTTCCACTGATGTCCCGCGGCCATAGATCTCTTCCTGGTTTGATATAACCCAATCCTAATGGCAAATTGATACAAATGGGTTTCCAGAAAATTTTATGCTCTGGCAAATGTTGCAGCCAGTTGCCAGCTATGAACCGCTTGTCTGTATGGTGGTTTTGAAGAAGTTCCTAGAGTTGAATAAAAAAAAAAAAAAGAAGCAGCAGCACAAGTCAAGATTTAACTCTGAAGTAACTGCCTGTTCAATGTAAGCTGCCTCTATTCATAATTCCATAATGGAATGGTTCCTTAGTAATGTGGAGTAAGCTGCACCGTTACAGTTCAACACTGGTAAAAATCCAGCAAACCTGTTCCTTCATTGGAAACCCATTAAGAAGCATTGTTGCTGTTGGAGGGAGTGTAGATGTGTGGATTACTTGTGGTGCATGCTTTTAAGCTTTTGATCTGGCATGTCAAATATGACTTATAGTGGCCTGGAATAAAGCTGACGGCCTTTCTGAGAGCATATGAGTCAAGATGCAAGAAAGACTTATCTGGACTGGGAATGGTTAAGTGGATCCTGCACTAGCTATGTCAAAGATTTGCAAAGGTGTATGTTGTGTCCACCGATGCCTGCTTGCTTGTAGATTGGCTGAGCCATATCACACCATATTAGCTGTTTTCCCATCTAACATACTGTAGACTGCTTGTTCTTAAGCATTAGTTCTGATCCAAAACGGTGTTGTGTAGATGAGATTATATTTATATGGTTGGGATAGGCTGATAGTAGACAACATTGATTCAATTAACGCATCCATATAAAATGAAGATTAGTAGGGTCTCCGAAGTGCCTGATCTAAACTGATGTCTGTGAACAAGCAGAGTGACTCTAGCTCAAGGGACATATTCACAAAGTTATTGAACTCGTACATCCAATTAAGCGGGAGTGCTTCCTGCCCTGGCTTCAAAGCCCAGAACTTAAAGTCGAAATTACCTTTTGAAACAGAGTACAGTGTATTTTTTCCACCTTGAACTGTAGTTTACTTGTGCTACGTAATTTTAAGGAGCATTTCCATTTTTTTTTTTAAACTTTTGGTGCATCTGTAGCTAAATACATTATTGTAAGAGGGTAGGGATGTTAAGTGCGGTATTGAGCAGGGTCACCAGTATATCAATTTTGTATTAAATAACCTTGATGTTACACTTACACTTTAAGTGTATGCAATTCTCAGTGTGATGTGGGTGAGAATGAAATAGTCAAATGTGTGTCACATGCCAGATTGAAAGCTAATGTAAAAGTGTTGCAAGGGCCATATCTTAATACCCAGTCCAGCACTCATGGAGGGCAATGGCAAGTACCTCTGTCTGTGTTAGTGAAACGCACAGGTGTAATGTACCTGTACCTGGAAGTTATTATCCCACACTATCCGGGATGTTTATTACATTGATGAAGTCTTTCAGTTTTCCTTTGCTTTGCTTTGTTTGTTTTTTAGGAAAAAATCATGTTTGTAAGTTCATTGGATGTGGGCGAAATGAGAAGTTCAACTACGTGGTCATGCAACTTCAGGTATGTATTGATATAATTGATTTTCACTATTTTCTCTGCTGCTAAAAATGCAAAACATCAGAACCCAATAACATGTCATCCGTTTCCAGCTGCAATTATCTTTCTGTTACTCCAATCCTAACTTTTGTTGCCTCAGAAAATGAGTCATGTAGTGAAGATATATTAGCCAGGAAATGATTCAGTTGTACTGTATAGTGACCGGCTTATTCTGCTAATGGTGTTAGCAAAGATTTATTTATACATATATTCTTTTCCTTCATGTGCCTCCCCCCATTTTTCATCCCAGTTTGTACTTGCCCATTGCCCATTGCATGCTAGACTTCAACCGTGCAACACCCCCAGGTAGTCTCACAGGAGCACAGTGTGTAACGAGTGCAATCCTCTCATGCATTTGCGTGCCTGCAAGCAACTGTTTTTAACATTGCAAATCACCTGGCAGGCTACAGTGAAGTAAGCGTTAACTGCGGTTTCACTAGAATCATCCGAGCAACCTGCAGCTGTCTAATGAGCCACAGGGTACCAGAGAGTGGCAAGATGTACCTGCCTCTATCCCCAGCAGGACAAAGCCAGTTTGTTCTTCTGCTGTGGACTCCTGGTCGTCATCAGCTCTCCCGGGATGGAGAGCTCGTCATTGGTTCAACACATTGACCACTGAGCCACTCAAGGGCCAAGATCGCGTTTCCTTTTCGACATTTTGTCGCACATCTGTCTTGCAGCTCTAGCCTGAGCCAAAACGAGTCTACTGATTTGAGTTTGGATGAGCTAGTCCTAGCTCTGGCAAAGATGGATTTATTCAGCGGACCTAGGAAGTGATTTTATGGCCTGGTGGAGAATTTGGCCCGTACATTAGAGAACACCCCTACTCATCATGCGGTATGCAGGGTCCTTGGCTTACTGTCTGATCCAAAATATGGCATTACATTACATCACTGCCATTTAGCTGACGCTTTTATCCAGACTTAATAGGTTACAATTTATACATGTTATCCATTTCTACAGGTGGATATTTATTGAGGCAATTCTTGCCAAAGGGTATAGCAGTAGTGCCCAAGCAGGGAATCAAACCAGCAACCTTTTGGTTATGAGTGCTGCTCCTTACCGCTATGCTACACTGCCACCCTGTATCTTATCCTATGGCATACACTACAGCACACTTTCCCTATCATGACACTGAGACTTTGGTTTTCTGCCTGGTCCAAAAGGAAGGCTGCCTCATACTGGAACACAAACATCACTTAAAGGAACAGCCTGTTTTTCCCAAGAGATCTTTCGTCCATGATTTAACCTAGTCAGGTGCTGGGAGGCTGCCTAAAGTGGTTCTGTACACTATTGATGTTGGACTTTAGTAAACTTACATGTCAGCTCTCTGGTTTAGGAGCCATTTTTATCAGAACTGGAAAATGTATAAATGCAGAGAGTAGAGTTGTTCTGAAGCAAATATTCCATAAGATTAGATTAGTGGATTCCCAGTCCAGTTCCCTTCTGACAGAGCCATGCAGATACATCTCTGTGTCCAGTTTTAAGCTGAAGCACATATAATTACATACGCATATAACCATTACCAGACACATCTGTGTTGCTTACACCAATAAAGATATTTTCAGTATCGGCAGCTAACATCAACAATAATTTCCAAGTGCTGTGTCAAAATGAGTGAGGATACAGCAGGGGAATATTTAGAGTGTTTTAGTTTTACCTTTGATGAGGTAGGACTCACGCGTGTCAGGCCACCAAACCCCCTATAACTTGTTTAAAATGCATTTAAAAGGCAGAGACCTTCTGCTGATGAGGACGATTCAGGCGTTCGTGATGCACAGTTATCCCTCTCTTCAGGATTTCTGCAGTGGAAGGGTTTGCTGTGGTAGTCAAGAGGGCCCAGGGGTAACACCGGTGTTAGCATACGCCATTAAGCCAGTGTCTCAGATGGTCAGAAAATGTCACGTTTTCCTTTTCAGGGACGAAACCTTGCAGACCTCAGGAGAAGCCAGCCTCGAGGAACCTTTACAATGAGCACAACGCTGCGATTAGGAAAACAGATCCTGGAGTCTATAGAAGCCATCCACTCTGTTGGGTTTCTGCACCGTGATATTAAACCTGTATGTATTCCTCTACAGTTTCTGCCCCGCTAATCCGGCATGCAAGGCTTCTGGGAAAATAACAGAAGTCAAGAGAAGGCCACATTTCTCCGGCTTGCAAATTGTATTATTCACTTCACAGGAATGTAAAGTACCCATTGACATTTTGCCGAAAGCCCTCATCACAAAGAAACGGTGGGCTCTTTAAATGACACGCATCCCTTGAGCACCACCTTTGTTCACTCGCAGGCACAATAACACAGTTTGCAGAGTATCTGTCGCTAACTGTGCCAGAGCACCGTCTCACACGGGGAACACTGTCAGAGTGCCAAGCAGGCTGTGCCTCACTAGGTATTTCAGTTTAAGGGAATCTAAAATGTTTTATTCAGTGGTTTGGTAATTCAAGAGTCCTCTTCGAATTCGAGACAACCTTGGTCCTTAATGTGGATTCATCCTAAATTGCTATTTTCCAAGGAGATTACAAAAATAGCTTCAGGTTAGAATTGCCACTTAAACGGATATTTATTCATATTCCTGTCATTTCTGTCTGGCAGTGTCTGTGTAGGAGTAAGAACCTGTATGTACATCTATTACGCTGTGGTGAGAAACAGTCATTGAAACAAGTGCCTGTCTAATGAAGACGCATGCAAATATAAGTTAGATTACAGCACACGGCTAGAAAACCTGGTGTTACACTTCAAGCTGCCTTTGACTGGAGATTCTAAATCATTGATGTCTACTGTATCAGTTATCTCTACTGTATCATCATAGTAACAGTTGTTTGGACTGGAAGTCAGCGTGCTGCTTTTTGGTAAATGTGATCAGTCTCTACAGCACACACTTAGAGCTTTACTCATGTGCCTTTTGAGCTGTCACTATGGATGGTTTTTAGAGCCACACATCCTGTGATACAAAAGAAGTAATTCAGACCACAGCTGTTGGTATGTTGCTCATCCAGTTGTAATCTTTAGAAAGCAAATGTCAGTTCTGTGAAATTCTAGTGGACAGATAAACTTCCAAAATGATATTAAGCTGGGATAAAAGAAGCAACAACATTTATCAGACTGTAAATGTGTTTTTTTAGTTAAGGTTGCTTGCCCTTGTTGGCCTCTTTGGGACACAGTAGGGCAGCATTTGAAATATTGTATTTTAGCTCAATGGTTATGTAGTATGAGGTTGTTTCACAGTATTTTTAACCTTGCTGTATTATTATGACAGATGTGGTTGGTCTCAAAGAAATGATGCAATTTAACTAAAAAATTTGATTATGTTGTGACATCCCACAGAACATCTCTATGACCTGAGTGCTTCTCGTATGGATATTTTTATGTGGCCCTTTTGTTGTGTGTAACTGTTTTTTTCCCTTTTTATCCAGTCAAATTTTGCAATGGGACGGCTCCCCTCCACATACAGAAAATGCTACATGTTAGACTTTGGCCTTGCACGACAGTACACCAACACAAATGGAGAAGTCAGACCTGTAAGTGACTCTTTAATTTTGTTCTGTGAACACTTTGACCTGTATTGTATAATTGAAATGTTTTGATTGGGTGTACATATTTACATGGCATTGGAATTATGTCTCTTATGACCAAAATTTAGCAAGTGAACTGAACATACATTTCACGCTTAAATGGGATTGGTTGTGGGGGGAAAAAAAGAGAAGAGAGAGCTTTATTGGGTTAAAACGTAATTTTCCCAGTCAGGTAAAACCCCTGGGGTTAATTCATTAATTGTTGGTTGCAATAAAACTGGTTTATGAAGTGGATTCTACCAGTTGAATGTAAAATATTAAATCTCTTTCTTTGTCTTGCTTTGTGGGCACAAATGTGTAGGCAGAGAAATGTGTATTTTGCACTGGCTAGTTTTAATGAGCTCTTCAGGTGATAATCAGGTCTTTCAAAAGTGTAAGTGGTGTGTTTTCATTGTAAATTAGAGAGGACATTCAATTGAAAATGCTAATAAGCAGCCATATCACCTATCAAGGCAGACATGTAATTACGCCTGCTTGGGAACCAAAGGCGATCCATGCCCAGTTAACAAGGGTTTCATTATACCATCAGTGTAATGAATGGAAGAGCCCACTTGTTTCTTCACGTGGCTAAATTTAGATTGTTTTGAACACAAATTATTCCTCATTCAGTATTCCTCACTCAGTATATTTTCACTGTGTGTGAGTTCTCAGTGGAGCATTTTGCAATTCATGTTGCTGTTTTTGGATCAAGGCTGGGTTACACTGAGGTTCACACTGTTGCACTTAAAAAGTGACAGATAGTCGTCAAAGCCCAGTGTTCTTCAGAACCAATTTAACCAATCACTTGTGAGACTAACCAAGGAATCTCACTTTCTGCATGAGACTGATACAGATTGATAGGCATACAATTAGGGCTCTGCAAAAGACTAATTCAAGTCACAAACAATCTTAAGTTCTGACACAATAAGGGAGTATTTATAATCTTTTTGATGTTTGTGTTTTTTATGAATCTGTTTGGATACATTTTGAATAGCATATTTTCAGATGTGTTGGGGTTTTCTTTGCAATGAATGCTACATAGCAGTGTAAAGTCAACAAACTTGTCTTGAATTGTGATGCTCTCTTTTGCTACTTCTCAAGAAACAAGAGGCAGCTTTTTGTTCATAATTGGATAAGAACCATAGCAAGGAAGCAATTGAGCAAATGCCTGATACCTCTATAGGCTGTATTCAGCTCTGTTCACTCAGCTCTAGGGCTGTTGCCTGTTTTTGCACATGCATGAAGAGGCAGTGGCAATTTGGTGCTGTCTTTTTCTCCATGTAGGTTTAATTTCTGTAGCTTGTAGAATGCAGCTGCAGATGCAATATGAATATTGAATGCTGCTGCACGTGTCAGTGGCCATTGCGACAGGGCCCGGCAGCAGACAGGATTTTTGGGTGTGTGTGTGTGTTTTTTTTTCTTGCTGACTCGGCTGCTTGTCATTGATTAGAAATGCAAGCCTCTCTTCGCTCCACCTGCACTGCTGTAAGTCCCCGGTCTCAGCGCTGCCGGCCAATGACCTTCAGTCCCCGGCGCGGCCAACGCCCAGACTGTTGAAGGAGAACCTCAGGCTGTGTGTGTGTGTGTGTGTGTGTGCGTGCGCGTGTGTGTGTGCTTGCCTGCGTGTCTGCGAGAGTGCGTATGCGTGAATGCCTGCCTCAGTATCAGGGATCCTCCCTGGCTGAAGGCAACAGGATGAGAGTGAATAAATCATGTGTGGAATATAAATAGCAGGAGTCTTTCACACTAGGATGTTCTCAGATTTCATTTGGAAATATCACGAGGGAAGCTTCTCGGTTGAAATGGTAAAAAATGAAAGCGGTCCTGAACCTCAGAATGGTGCTCTTAGAGTCTGGTGACAGCGGAATAATCAAAATCAAAAAGAGGGATCTGAACGCTGTTGTAAGGTCCACAGGAGGCTCCTTTTGGAAAATCAACTGGAAATGAATTTTTAAATTATGCAGCAAATTTAAAGGTACCCTGCTGCAGAAACAACAGGCACAAAGTCACATAAAGGCAAGACCTCTGTAGTAGTGCTTTATGTGCTGGTGCTCAGTTTTACCCCCTGAATGACGTGTTGGCGTGCTCAGCCATGTCACTGGTTTAGCTTTGTGCTTTTCATGCCTCTGTTTTCAGTAAATGAGTTTAAAAAGGATTAGACTGCAGAGTTTGAATACAGAGGCTTGAATTCCTATTATAAAAGCATTACATTCACCATGGCAAACATTTTGGTATATGCATATTAGTGTGATCGTCTCAGCGTGTTCTTTTTAGATTGGTATTAGCATTATTTTGAAGCCGTAGATGATCAGTGAAATGCCCCCTTATGAGGACCTGCAGATCCAGCTCTGAAATTGAGTTTAAACTGGATTATCGTTCCCCAGCTGAGGACAAAGTCAAGGTCATCGTGCATTTGGTCACGGGTGAATTTCAAATGCACTGGCAGAGATGCATTGCCTCAGCCGACATAATATGTAGAATTCACTCATCCAATAGCGGTGCCCCGTACAATATTGTATACAAATTGCAGTGCTATTTAAAAAGTATAAAATCTGTGCAGGAAACTGAAGGCACTCTCTCACCAAGACAGCAGGCGAGCTGCACTGATGCAACCTGACACAACATCCAAAAAGCAGCTTAAATATTTATCACTGCTGAACGAATGTCTTCATGCAGGATGCTGAACAACAGGCCAGCACACACACAGCCAGCGGGTTAGACCTGTTCATCCACATGGGGCAGCACTGTCCTGCATCTGAAGGGTCCACAGAAAACTGTTAGAAATGCTGGTGTTGCGCTGCTGTTACCTTTTGCCTGCTCCTCTCTTTGTGGTTTGTTTAGATTTATTTAGATATGTGCATTTTAAATACAGTTGTGTCAAAGCTTAATGTCTCCTGTCATTTTTCTCAGGTGTGTTTAAAGTAAGGGAGGATGATGGTGTCTCATGGCCATTTTGGAGAAAAAATAACAGTTTTTTCATGATTTCAATGTGAAGCACTTTTCATCTTGATTATTTTGCAGTTGTTGCATTCTTCTCCTTTATGTTTGACCGTTTGTTTTATGTTTTGCAGTTCCTTTTGGCCTTTTATTTTTCGAAGCGCATGCTTGACCCATCAGTCACAGTTTGACAGAGTGACATTGTGAGTGTCTACCCCAAGCGGTCCTTTCTGTTCCTTTCTACAGAGGAGGGGTCTCACCTGGAGTGAGGGAATACCTGTCTACACTAGGAACACCTAAAATTGTTTTTTCATTTTTTACAGTTTGTCTTTGTCCTTAACTTTGAATAACACCTTTACGCAAGTGTTGCATTTTGGGAGTAGTATGTTGTTAGTGTCAGTTCCAGCCTCAAAATATTATATTAGAAATAGTAAAACGAGTAACACTTTCACTCAGACGTTAAGAGCAAAATACATTGTTATTAGACTGGTGAGCTGTTCGTGCACATGAAAGAACTGAACATCAGAGACTCTTTACCAAACACCGAGTGAGTCACAGCTAAGTCTGGCCCTGCTAGCAGACTCCCTGTTCGACTGACGTCAGGAAGGGTGGTGGGTTTACCTGGGAGCCCTGCAGAGAGGGACTTTCTGTTAGACTGTAGTGAGGAGAGGAGAGAGTTTACTTGGGAGTCCTGCTCTAGGTGGCAGATGGAACCAGTCCCCAGGGCAACCCTGTCTGAATGCTGTGCACCTTGCAGACTCAACAGAACTTTACCCCTCTCTGGCACACTGCAGCCTTTACCTGCTGTACTGGGTTCAGAAGTTCACAACTCTTCCCACTCCTTGGCACGCACTGCAGCCTCTACCAGCTGTAGCAGGATCAGTACTGTAGTGTCCTTGTAGTAGAGACGCTCCCGGTGAGACCCCCGTCTGAAATGCTTTCCTCTCATTTCTTTGTTTTCAGTTTTCTCACAGTTTATCAGTTCATTGTTTTTTTCAGTTATATTGTTTGGTTGCCTGCATGTTTTGAATCCGATGTTTTATGTTGACACCAGTCTTCACTGAAGTGTCTTTTGAGTGCCAGGCTGATAAGAGTTTGTACTTTTTTTGAGTAGAAAAACAGCCATCGGAAATCATTCCAAGCAGGCTAGGGAAATGCCTTTTTTGTTATGCTTAAAGAACATTGTAGTTTTATCTTGTATCTCTTATGCTTGACTTTGTCTGAATTGTTTTAGATCTGACATCTGTATTCCTGTGAGTTTTCATTTTTTTTATTCCTTTTTAGCCTCGAACTGTTGCAGGATTTCGCGGGACTGTTCGCTATGCGTCTGTTAACGCTCATAAAAACAAAGTAAGTGCTTTACGCTGTGTCTTCCATCTCAAATGATCAAAGTGGTACTCAAATAGCAATAATAACAGTTGTTCTTGTTCTTCATAGTGCAAAAAACTCAGTCATTCTCATTTACACATATTTGCTTTTTCTTTTTCACAGGAAATGGGTCGCCATGATGATTTATGGTCCTTATTTTACATGTTGGTGGAATTTGCAGTTGGACAGCTACCATGGCGGAAAATTAAGGACAAGGTAAAAAAAAAAAAAAAGGGGGAAAAAATGCAGTCATCAGTGATTTATATTACTAGTTCATATGTGTCGTAATTGGACTACTTGTGAGTGGTTGCAATTAGAATGCTAATAAGGCTGTAAATTTCTCTTTTGAACAGGAGCAAGTGGGACAGATTAAAGAACGATATGACCATAGGATGCTACTCAAACACATGCCGTCAGAATTCCAAATCTTTCTGGAACACGTGTTAGGCCTAGATTACTACACCAAGCCAGACTATCAGGTACACACTGCTCTCCATATAGATACACTCTTCCTCTTGTACATTTGACACTAGTCTGTCAAATTACTATGTTCAGTTTAGAAATCTTACATTGGTTTTGAATAAGAGGGTGTTTTGGCTTTTTTCACGTGAAAAATGGTTATCATTAAAAGGTTGAATTTCTGATTAGAGCCTTCAGTTTAAACTCTATCTGTTCATCAAACCAACACATGAATGAGTTTATTTAAAGAAATGCATTGAATTTTGAAGTTTTCCTAATATTGAAGTAAGACCAAATATTTGAACATGCAAATATTTAACCATGAAAACTCAAGCACATATTTGGATCAGTATTCAGATGCATGGTAATGTATTACTCATTCATAATTATGTGTTAAATTGTTATTTGTTATTATAATATTGTTCATAATAATTATAATTGTGTTATTTGAAGAGCAAAATATTTAATTCATATTAGGAAGTCTCCTCCTGAAAGTATGAGTGAATGCACAGATGAAGTGAGTCATTATTATTTATGGAGAAAGATCAGTGCTTGGGAAAAAACAGGGTTCTGTTACTCAAATTCTATTATATTCTATCATAATTGTATTGTATTTGATCTTGGGAGACTAATAATATTCATATATCAGAGAAGAAACAAAGAAGCAGAAACCAGTACATGGATGCTAGATAGTCTGAGTCCAGCATCTTCGTTAAACCTGACTGTCCCAAGTTCAACTGCGTGTGATCATTTCATTCCGCAGCTTTTAATGTCGGTGTTTGAGAATAGCATGAAGGAGCGGATTATAACGGAAAATGAGCCCTTTGACTGGGAGAAGGCAGGGAGCGACGCATTACTCTCGACCAGCACATCGACCCCTGCGCAGCACAACACGAGGCCCACGGCAGCCATGGTGGGGTAAGGATCCGGCGTCTTTAATGGCGGCTGTGTGCCGGGCCTACAGTGCCTAGATGCTTTGCGAAAGGAACACACTCAGGTATAACAGGTGGTATTGTTCAGTACTTCCTTCTTCTAAAACCTGTCCCTGCTGAATAGGTATGAGGGTTCCAGTATGAGGGTTATAAGGCTTCTTTTACTGTACTGGCCTTGAAGTGAACGTGTCCCATTCAGTTGCTTCAAAGAAACAAAGTCTCATTGTCACCCCGGAGGCTTCATTTTTATGTCCCCTGCATAGAGCGGTATTTGGGGAGCAGAGGGGGGGCTGTTCACTTCTATCTGCTCCCCTGTGATATCGCTGTCCTCTGAGGCTACGCTCTGCTCAGCGACTGCGCAGCGCCGTCGCCCGCCAACGCAGCAGCCCGATCTCTGGGGACGTCATTAGTTTTTATCCCTCATCAGTCAGGGCCGCTGGCACTCAGGTCTCTGCAGATTCACCCAGATGAAATGCATTTTCTGTCAAATGTCTGAGGACCAACCAAGACACCCAGGCTCGCTCTAACAGCATCAGAGGAAGCAAAGCCCAGAGGCTCAGGAGCTTTCTGCACTGTTGAGTTGCTAAAGCTTCCCTAGAATAAGGTAAATATGTTCTTTTAAGATGATTCCTGGGAGACACTTGGTCCATTGAGGCTGGAACAGTTCAAGGTGTGCTTTATTTCTTTTGCTGTAAAGGTAGTGTCTTGGTAGTTTATCGGAGGTTGGGTAGTATGCCGAGATTCGTTTGTGAATCAGTTTTAGTAGCAAGAGTGACACATACCCAGAGACCAAGCATTGGAGAGTCAGTGGTGCTATCCGTTTATATAACCTAATTCATGTTTTGCTCCGTTGCTGTTATTGAAAAGAATTGACAAGAAGTTAATTGTATGTTTTAATGCTGTCCTCATTTGTTTCATGTCTCTTGTGTTATTGACTGTCATTTATTTCCTGTTGTATGAGATTACAACAACAACAAAATAGCCTTTTTTCTAGGGGACTATCTCCTTATAAGGAAGACGAATGACAAAAGACGTTGAAAAAAGAAAAGAACTACTCTCATTTTCACCTTTACAATGATATTAACATGCAGGTTGTGTTCAAACAGGATCTATATGCAGACCACATCTACCTTTGTGCCCTATCTAGACATGACTGTTTAGAATAGAGATTTGAGTCAAGATCCACCGCAATTTGTGCTCTTGGGGAAAAAAAAGGGAAGGTATTGTTTGATCATCTTTGCTGTGGATTAACATTTCCTTCACTAGATGTTTTGTGATCCATTTAATTTTGTTTAGCTTTTTGTAAGAACTTGTTGACAGGTGTAAAGATCAATTCATGTTTACCTACTTCATTAGGCATTCATAAAACTACTCTAATTTTCTGTGTTGCTATATTGTAATTTCAATAGAATAAAAGACACATTTGCAGTATAATGTTTTATAGGATTTAAAGATGGGATTAAGTAGTTTTCCACTATTGTTTAAAGATTCATTGATCATCCAGGATGATAAAATGGGAGAAAAAGAACATAGAACATTTTCCTCAAAAAGAAAATTTCCCATTTAATGCACTAGAGGGCACTTAAGAATAATCACATACACAGTGAAATCAAATTAATGCTTAGTGCCTGGTAAGCCTAATTGTTTTTCATGTTAGAGTTTCATTAAGATTATCCATTTTAAAAAAAAAAGTAAATTAAGCAACAAGTTATTGTGTCTACCAGTGTCTCAAGACAATTACAAAAGGAAGTGTGAAATTAGCAAAGTATTAAATGCAGTCACACTTACCATTTTTTGCTTCCTGAACAGTTTTTTTTTTCAGGAAGTCATCACTCATTGGTCAATTGAATTGGTGCAGCCCCATGAAATCGTTATATTTCATTTGGTAATCAAAAATAGCGTTGCACTTACAGTAAGAAGTCTCTGCTTAAAAAAAGGCAGCTTGTGGGAACCAGTCCAGAAGCCACTTAAGTGCATTAAAGAATGTCATCGATACAGAATATTCATCGCTACCATAATATTCCCACAATGCTATCCTTACCCCAACAACAATGTGAGAGCACTGTTAGTCAGCTGCAGTATGCAAAGTCTGTCTGTGCATTGATGTCCCCGTCACATTTTAAACGCATAAACTATGGCCTCGTCTCAGGGTGGTGAATGTGACTCCGGTCCCCGGGGACCTGCAGAAGGAGAACACGGAGGATGTAGTCAAGGACGAGCACCTGAGCGACCAGGAGAACGCCCCGCCCGTGGCGCCCAGCCGACAAGCGGAGGGAAGCCAGGCGCCGGCTGAGGGGGAGGGCTGGGAGGACACGGACTTCAACCGCAACAAACTCAGGATCAGCATCAGCAAGGTGAGGGCGTGGCCCCGAGGCAGCTTTGTATGCGCCGTCTGTGATTGTGGAGCGCCTCCGCCCTGTATCACTGCAGTCTAACAGACTGCGTGCAGTTAGCGCTGTCAGACCTGATGGATGATGGCTATCTGTGCCACTGCACATCGGAGAGCCTGGGCTGGCCCCTGCTGGCTGAAATCCTGCATGGAGCGTTACTTGCAGAGAAAAGAAAAAGCACACGCCGGCAGGCAGAAGGAGGGAGAGCCTGTTCCACTGTTACACGTACAAATGTAAATGTTGCTCGATGTACTATAAACATGAGGATTTATCATGGCCCTAGAGGTGATGGCAGTGTAAGTACTTTTGCTCAATGACCCACGGAAGTGTTTGCCAGAGGTTTTAATGGCAAAACCACTGACCACAGTGCTCCAATTCCTGCATTGTGTGTTGTGAAAGAGATTAACAGAAGCATGTGTGTGTGTGTGTATATTTATGTGTGTGTGTTTGTATATATAGACATACACACACACACACCTTGTCTCATAGTCATAAATAGTTGGCATGTATTTTTGTATGTAATCGTGAATAGACCTCAGCTGAGGTGTAGCAGAGAGCTACAGAGCCTGTATGGCTCTGACTCTCTGCTCCTGGGGAGGGTGGAAAGGAGTGAATGGCAGGGGGCCGTTCTCCTTTTGGGCCATGGAAAGCCCCCCTTGGGTACAGAGGGCATCACCCGTCTTCTCCCCGGCCTGCAGACGCCGGTTGCGCCAGAGGAAGAGCTCAGCCGGGGGGCGTGTCCCGTGTCCCCGGTCAGAGCAGCCCCGCCGGAGTCGCCCAGCATACAGGGACGCTCCCTCCGATACCGCCGGGTCAACAGCCCCGAGTCCGACCGCCTGTCTGCTGCAGAGGGCAGGGTCGACGCCTATGACAAGCGGTGAGTGCCCTCATCCACCACAATACTGTCACCACAATACTCGTCCCTGCACTCTCACCTACAGCACCAGTCAAACGTTTGGACACACCTGATTATGATAGTGGGATACATGCATTTTGATCCAATGCTTGAAATTTGTTTCTTAGACAAATATAATCAGTGAAGCTGACACCTATGTATGAATTTCTTTCCAAAAAAAATTATTTTTAAAAATATTTTTTGGCTACTTTGAAGAATCTAAAATACGAGAATTTTGATTTAACACTTTTTTTTGGTCTCTACATAATTCTATTTGTGTTATTTCATAGCTGAGATGTCTTTACTATTATTCTAAAATGTGGAAAATAGTAAAAATAAAGAAAAAAACCTTCTGTGAGTTGGTATGTCCAAATTTATGACTGAGACTGTGTGTGTTACACCCAGGATAGTGTCTGTCCCCCTGATTCAGAGTGGCAAAATCTCTGGTTTTAGATTCCTAAGCACTAACTGCACACAATTTATCCACACTGAATACCACTACTGTTTCCCAGCTCCTTGAAGCATGATTTCAGAGAGATTTAAAACGATTTTTGAGTCCCCAAGGACCGAGGTTAAGCAGCTTGTCTTATTTGAAATTGACAGCGTTTATGCTCTGTTATGAATTGATGAAGGCCATCTCTTTTTTCGTCAAAGTACATTAAAACATCTCAGTTTTGAGATGCTTAATTCAGCCTGTCACGCGGTGATCGACTGTGATCTTGCTCCAAAAATGAGAGGCTGTGAGAGGATTTTGAAGGGCTAGTTTTTCAGTTTAGTTTTTGATCTTCGATATGCTTTGAAATGCATCGTGTTCAGTTTTTTTGTTTTTGTGTCCTTTGTTTGTTCCCCTTCTGGTTTTGCATTTCAGTAGCAATAGTAAAGGTGTTTTGAGTTCAAAACCGGGATGGCAGAATACGTGGGTAGTGAAATTGCATGTTTATTCCCCATGCGCCAGGTTAGACGTTAAGGGCAGTGCTTATAGTAGTGCTTATGGCCTAGTGACTGATG
Source organism: Megalops cyprinoides (assembly GCF_013368585.1). Taxonomy (NCBI): domain Eukaryota; kingdom Metazoa; phylum Chordata; class Actinopteri; order Elopiformes; family Megalopidae; genus Megalops; species Megalops cyprinoides. The sequence goes on from NC_050597.1 coordinate 9,345,446, forward strand.
TATGGTAGTATATTCGGCTTCCCTTGCCTAGCCACTTTGCACGAGTTAACTTGCGATAGGGCTTGAATAGTGTTATGCTCACACTCAGTGGTCTTTGAGTGGTGTTAGCCTGGTCTGACACTGCTGCTCATTCAGCTGTTTGTTTTTGCTGGAAGTCACCCCGGATTAGAGGGTCTGCTAAATGAATGTAATGTAATGTAAATGTAATGGTACGTGTGCCCCTGCTCTGTGGCCCAGGTCTCGCATGGACATCCTGGGCTCCCCCTCCAGGCAGGTGTACTCCTCCCAGCCGGCGCAGATGCTGTCTGTGGACACGGGGCAGGGCGACCGGCACGTGAGTGGCCGGCACGAGGTGTCGGCCTCGGTGGACCACGAGGCCCTGAGCAACGCCTTCCGCTCGGTGCCGCTGGCAGAGGAGGAGGACTTCGACAGCAAGGAGTGGGTGATCATCAACAAGGAGGCGGAGCTGAGGGACTTCCTCCCGGGGGCGGAGCCCACCACCTCGGGCACCACGGACGAGGAGCCCGAGGAGCTGCGCCCCATCGAGGAGCTGGAGGAGCGGCGGAGGCACGGGGCCGCCGCCGGCGAGGCCGTGGTGAGGCCCAAGATCCACGACGGGCGGAGCCGGGGCATGCTGACGGTGACTGAGGAGGACCTCTCCCGCAGAAGCGGCGGCCGCGGGCAGTCCGTGTCGGAGAGCCGGCAGGAGGGGCTCGTCGCCAGCCCCTCCCACTCGCCCTGCCACTCACTGCCCACCACCCGCCCCAGGAGGAGCGAGTCTGAGCCGTACGGGCCCCACAGACAGGTAAGAGCCTCCTTATTTGGGCTTTCGACTGAAATAGTGCATATCTCACCGCTATGCCTGGGTATGCGCCCGCTGGTTATTTCACTTTTATTTTTTTTTTATTCTCTTCACCCCCATGCCTCCAGCTCTCTGACTCAGTCAGAAATTGGAGCATGATGAATACACGGATGTCATCCTGTTCACTGGTCCTTTCATCTCTCATTTGAGCAGCATTTACCTCTAACAGCTTCTAATAACTGAAATAACCGAGTCACAAAACAAATTATATTCCTTTCAGTTCCATCCCATTGTTAATCATTTTGCTCGTTTATTTTTAGGCAGTGCATATATAGTGTTCCACATCTTCATTGTGGTTTATCTTTTCAGAGAATCACACATAGTACAGATCTCCATTTTCATTATGTTATGTTTTTGCATGAATGTTGAGAGTTTTATGAGTATGGCTTTGTGTGGCTTAGTATGGGGTATGCTACTGTCTTCAGTCTTTCATTTTCAGTTTGGGTAATTTAACTGGAAAATCAAGATCAGTGCAGTTATTAAACTCGAGTTTAACTGCAGAACAATGGGAAGCCTTGCCAGTGTCTGTTTCAGAGGGACATCTGCGATTTCACTTGTTTCTTATTTGCCTATGTAGGGTCCTACTGGGCTTGTTTCATTATTGTCTCACTGTTTACACAGCATCTGAGCTGGAGCCCAAGGGCAAAGGCAGAAGAAAGGTTAGGGTGGGGGTTACCTGATTTAATACTGAGGCTGGTGGTGCTGAGGTAGCAGAATAATACGTGTTTTTTTTTATTACAAGGTGTGCTTATAAGCACTGCAAAACGGCCCTTTCAGCCGACTTATCACATTGTTACACTGGTGAACTCAAATGTGACTTGAATGTGACTAAGTCTACCTTACTAAGTCTGTGCATTAAATAAGTACCCTTTTCCTTCCAGTAGGAAAGGTTGCACCTTGAATTTTATTGTGTATGAATCAGGATAAAACCTCTCGCCAGTCACAAACTGGAAAGCTCTCTCCTAATGAGTCGTTGTTTGCTGCTCATGTTAAAAAAAAAATAAATAAATAAAAAAAAAACCAAAGATTGCCTGCAGCAGCCTTCTTTTATGACATTTGCTGCTGCAGCCTTGTGTTGCTGTGGGTGGAGTAGTTTTCAGGATGGGTCCTTGGGGTTGGCCTGCAAGACTACCCTGCTAGGGTAGAAATTTGCAAGAAATCACACTGTGCTTGGTGATCACACAGATGGGAAATACACATGCTGGCAGCAGGGGTGGTGTAGACGGCACACTGGACTGTAATGGAATGCAACTGTTTTGTTTATTGTGGTGCACAAAGCATGTTAGACCAACAGCAGTATATCTGAAGCGCTTCAGTGCTTTTCTGCCTTTCTGTCCTGTGAGGGCCAGTTCAGGTGGTGTTTTTTTTTTTTTTTTTTTTCTGTAACAGCGGTGTGTGAACGTGCGCTGACCTTGAACAGCGTTGTCAGGGCTGTGGCATGCTTACTGCCGCATGGAGGGAAGAGAACTGGTTTTGTGGGCCTGAGGTGTGCGGTCTCTGCATCATGCTGATGTTATTCCGCTGTCTGTTAAAGCAAGATAGCAAGCCACTGAGGGCATCCTGTACTTACAAACTGAAGAGTTATTATCTGCCAATCATTCTCACAGCGGTGTTGGCGGGGCACACGGCTGCCCTCCTCCAGCACGCAGCACCAAAATTTAGCATTCGCCTGCTGGCAGCACCAGACACACCCTCTTCCACTGCTGTGACCTGATATCATTGGACCGCCTGCAGCTTGATGGATAGGTGTTAGGTTGTGAAAGGGAGACGGAGTAGTGATGCTGCATTGCTGATGCCGCTGATGATGCTGCTTTCAAAGCCAGGGATGCACTGAGGTGCTTTTTCTCCTGTTAATGTGAGGTCTGGTTTTAGTGTCTTTAGCAACCTCCATTTGCTACATATCAGTGCATTTCTGTTGTATGTCATAATAATTATAAAGCTCTATTACAATTGTTTTGAATTAAGGAAATTGTTATTGATTAGTTTAATCACTCTGTGAGTCAGTAAGCTACAAGAGTTCAAAAATCTATAAAATATTACTAGCAACTCCGATTTCTTGCTACTGATAAGACAGCTACAGCAGTAAAGGAACTAGGTAATAATCTTATAACTTTACCAATGTGGTAAGTGAACCTGAAAAAATACATTTAGCATACTTTCATGGCAAGTTGGGGGAGTGGGTGTGAATCACATCTGCATGAATGTCTTTGAGATACATTTCTTAAGATGCAGATACAGTTTAAGAATCATGGTTTGGGATTTCTGCAGCAAAATGGCTGCCGTGCATCACCCAGGTGGGTGCTATACTGTGGTGACCCCTCTCCCCTTCATAATAAAACTGCCCTTGAGAGGTCCTTGTCAGACTATATATAAATGCAATTCATCATCATCATCATCATCATCATCATCATCATCAGTGAAGGACAGTACTTTAGCATGGCTGGTGGCCAGCTTAGCCCAGGCTTGGCCTGGAGGCCAGAGAGGATGGCGAGCAGTACTTCCTGTTCAACTCCACAGGCTGTCAGCAGTGCCCCAGTGGGTGGAGATCACACAAACAGCAGGCTGTTAGAGGAGATTAATGAAATAGCCTTACCTTTTTGCACTTGATATGTTATGATATACATCTGTGAAAATGTTCATCTGCTTTCAGATTTGTCCAGAGCCATTTGGCAATGTTTGACGTGTGTCGTGAATTTTATATAACGGTGAGCATTTGCAAATGTGTAGTTTCTCAACACTCTGTACTGCATGGGCAGCACTTACTCTGGTATGCTCTGGCTCAAGCCCTGAGGTTATGGGCAGCAGTGTGGTAAAGAGTAGCGGTTAAGAAAAGATCTTGTGACTCAGAAGGTTATCCATTCAACCCCCAGCTGGGGCACTGTGGATATACCCTTGAGCACACTACTTAAGCTGAATTGCTCCAGTAAATATCCAGTTGCCTAAATGATTATATGTAAGTGAATATAAGGGAGCATCACATCAGTTGTCAAAAGCATTTAGACTAGTACAGTGGCTCATTAAAGATGGTTTGGTCTTGTATTTGGAGCCCAAATCTGTGAATAGCTCGTTGACAGTGATCGTTGGACAGGGGACAATGTGATTGTTCTTTTAGCCCATAATTTACAGTTTTTCATAATCTGCTTTGACACATTAAATGGAGCACGTGGACCAAACAGAGGTAAATTCTCATTGTAAGGGAGGAAAGGAAACACAGCCTATCCGGTGTATAACATAAGTATATAACATACACATGAATAGCTAGATAGCTGTTAGCTGAGATAGGTAGTCATATCGGATGAGTGATTTGGGTTTTTTTGTTGTAGTTTTCTAGCAGCTTTTGAGCTTTGGGCATGCGTCCGTAATCCGATTGCAGGGTAAAACAAAACTGCTGTGTAATAGTGAAGCCCCTTCATCGTCTTTAAAGAAATATAGGAGACCCTTGCAGTTGGCGGATTTGGGCTTTTGAATATTTGTGCTTGTTACAACTCCACGTATAATATAATTCTACAACTGATAATATGAATATGAATATCCTGTTGTATTGCTCCCGCGTTATTGTTAGCGTCTTTGAATTAGCAACTGCACATCTGTAATAAGGAAAGTAAATGTACGATTTAAAAGACAGCATTATTTCGTAACTATACTGAAACCATGCTTCAGCACAAGGCACTTGCTGTAAAATAATGATTTATCTCTAAGAGAATAATAAAATTTTAAATAATTCAGGAAGAGTGCCTAGTTCAAGTTTGATTCTCCATGTTATGATAACCCTATCCGCAAAAGCATCTTCAAACTTATCTGACCCTAGTTTTCAGTGCATTCATGTTATACTCCTTCCCTGACTTCGATATAAGCATTCATCCTTTATTGAGTATTTTTCCTAATATGTTGGCTAGTATTTATTTACTGGGATCTTGATGAATGATTATAGAGAGTCATTCATGATTATCACTCCTCTGAGGACAGTGATGTTGGACATAATGCTTAAATTAGTTAGTTTTGTCAAAGGAGAAGGACTTGCATACCACGTGTTTTGGATCGTCCAGAAGAAATAAAGTGTTTGGGGTAAGCGCCAAAAAGAGTCCTTCTGTGCAATACGTTAAATTGATGATTAATAGTGTTAGGCTGTATAATGACCTGGTGATTCATTCGTAATCCGTAATTAATTCGTAATGGTAATTAAGAAGTGCAATAAGTCGTTATAGTGTGTCTCTTTGTAAAACAGATTTATACCACACTGCGCTTGAAAAAAAGGTGTCTAAAGCTGTGTCTTTGAATACTTTAATGCAGTCAGACACTTTTGAGTCCCTATGACTATTGACTATGGATGTTCGCATTGTAGCACATGCATTGGGGCAGCATCCACTGAAGGGTTAAAGTCCCTTTAGATCCATTTTCATACATACTTTTTAACGCCCACACAAATATTGCTCCTTTACTTATTTATTGTTAAAAAAGATTTCCAGCAGGAAATAAGCTTAACATTAAGAGACTCCGTGTCTATTTTTTGTGTGTGTGTCTCTGTAGCATGCACAGAGAAAGAGAGAGAGGACGAGAGAAAGAGAGAGAGCCCTTTTTAAAACAGCAGAGCAGGAGTTAGTCTTCCCCGGCCTGACACATTTTCCTCCGCTCTTATTGGTCTTTTTCAGTTGGAGGAGGAAAGGCAACACTCCCAACACTCTTTTCCGAGGCCCAACCAATTGAGAAGATTGGCATCCTATGTCTTCTCCTCCTCAACTCTGGAGACGGAGCAGTACCCTCACCCGGGCGGCACGTTCATCCAGCGCAGCCGCTCTGCGGAGAGCAGCCCCGCCCGCGTGCCCTCCCGGAGGCACATGCCGCTGGTGCCCGGGAGCCCGCGGCCCAGACACTCAGTCCTCAATGCGCCCCGGCTGCACATCCAACAAATGCTGGCCAAATTACTGAACAAGACGTGAGCCAAAGCCCCATTCACAACCAAGTGAGGAAAAATTAACAAAACAAAAAAAAAAAGAAAAGGATGTTTTTTTGTTTTTTTTTTTTTTTTGTTTTTTTTTAACTTATTCATGCAATAAACTCCCTGCACTCAAAATGTAGTGCAGAAGCTGCCTGCCTGTTTCAGTGGATAGCAAGATTTTGGTGCCGTTTGGAGGGAGGTCAGGCAAAACCGAACGATTGCCGAGCGCTTCGGCAGAGGAGTATGTCGTTTTGTTATTGGTTGCTGCCTGAGCGAAAGACAGCGGGGAACAAGCTTCGTTGTCAACGCTCAGCGTCAAGACATTTCAGCCGTGCATTTTCCTTCAAAGCAACTTAAGATATTGCGTTTTGATGTGCGTTACCACGGGCGGTTGTTAGATGTAGCCCCTGTCGATGTCGTGCCAGTGGAGGTCTTGCTCGAGATCATCACTTTGTAGCACCCGTCCCCTCACGTCCAGACGAGACAGAGGCACAGAGCACGCCCCACACGCTCCTGTCCTGTGCTTTCTGTTTCTGTGCATAGAGGAGGCGCTATGGCTGCCTCTGTCCTTGTGGTCCGGTGTCTGCTACTGTAAGGACAAACGTGTTTCCCCTGAGAGCTGTGGCGCTGTAGCACACTGTCTGATGCTTAGTGTGGGAGGCAGTGTGATATTCAGGCTGCCTAAGGCAGGAAAGCAATGACCAAATTCCATTGTTCAGTAAAAAAATCTAATACACAACATGTTGAGCATTTTAAGTACGTCTGATCAAGATTACGCTTTTAAAATGATTTTTTAAAAATAATCAATTACAACAAAACTATTCAAATGTAAAGATTGTGCAATCAGAACCCAAGAATTTTAGACTTTGAGCTTTCAGTTGTCAGGCCTTGTTGTGTATGCATGTGCATTGTGCTACAAGATTAACATGGCTAAATAAATTGTTTCTTTGCAGTCTTCCAAGGATTTTTCCAAAAACACAGAACGTGTAGTCAGTTAGAAAAGTGTACCTCTAGGCTACGACGTTGTCTTGATACTGTAGAAGTTTGTGCTTTGTATTTTACATTGGTAAGGGGAATAGCAGATATAAAATGGCCTGTCATGGCCTGTGGGATCATAGTACTGTAGAAAGGGAGCTGGTGTAGGTTTCCTTGCGTCTGTCCAGATTGCTGCAACAGCAAGCTGATATTTTCCAACAAGGTAAAAAACAAATCCACTGTTGTAAATGGATGTTAGTTTTGTAAATGGGATTGCATGTTAAATAGCTTAACTTGAAACGCAGTCTCTTTGAATTGATGGTTTCAGGCAGTTATTTCCCCCCAGATGGAAGCTTTGCAGGCTGGTCCCTGCCTTGTAACATGGCCCCTGCAGCGCCCAGACTGACCATATGGATAACAGCCCTGTTCCAGTGTATCTGTTTCCTGTGCTCAGGGATTCACAAGGGCAATGTGTGCATGCCTGACTGGAGCTCTCATTTATACATGATACCAGTAGCGGCAGTGATCTGAGTAATGACACCTACAGCTAGCAAAGGAGAAGGATCATGCTTTTACCCGCTACCATACTGTGGGTTTTATTTATTTTTTTTTTTTTTACTTTACATAAAACCTTTCCAACTGTAAGATCCACTCTGATGGAAAAATCTGCTCTAAAGGGACAATGCTACAGTACCTGTCAATCATTATAATGGAGTAAGTTGATCAGAACTTTCCTATCTACATTTCGAAATGGACACTAACTTATTCAATGTGAGTTGAATAGGCTGTAGGCTGTAAAAATCTTAGTGCTTACTTGTGACATTGAGATAATGGTTCAGTGGCGGCTGAGATGTCAGTCTCCATTACTGCCATATGAATGATTTTTACACTGGGGTGGCAGGGTGGCACATACTAGTGCATCAAGCCACCTCATGCCACAGAAATAAAGCAAGCTTCCATGCTGTAGTATAAGCAATCCAGGCCTAAACACAGCTTCCGTTATTGTGACAAAGAAGATCCTAAACTGCCATTGTCAACTGTCATCCTTACACCACAGACATGATAGTTATCCATAATTATTGTTTTGCAATAAGTTCAGTTTTGTTCCAGTTGCAATGGTTAAAACTGGAAGGGAAGCATTTTGTCAGTTGAATCTCCCGTAGTATTACTATGGTAACAAAACTGGATGAAGTGGTACTTCCCAGTGCATGGAATCATTGGTGCTTGTAGCAAGATCATGGGTGACTGCCATATGGAACAGCTGTAGAATGTGAAAAGTAACATTGAAATATCTGGCCATTCACTACTGCACTTTACTCTGGGATTGAAAAGGGAAAGTACTTGCTGTTGAGGCTGAAAGAGAATGCTCATACAAAAGATGGCATATGCAATATGATAAAGGAGATGCATTAACATGATCAAAGTATGATGAAAAGATTTGGGACAGAGAAAGCTGAGGGATTTTTTCAGCCATCATTTCACTTCAGAGTTATGGCTCCAAAACTGGAGATGAAAATACTGTGCACAACTTTAAAGTGAACTCACCCCATTGTTTTGATTTACTGTGTTTCACCATGTGGAAATTTTATGGGGTCAAAATCCACCATATCCAATAACTCTGTAGCCATGACATTATAAAAATTGGAGAGCTCTTAAGCTGAACTTGAGTGTTTAGGGCTTTGTTGCGCTATACAGTTTTGTATGTGGAGTGTAATATTACGTCATAGCATGTTTGTATCAACAGTTTATTGTTGATAAAAGTGGATGACAGACATCTTGATATAGGGTTTTGCTGGTAGCCCTTTACTTGGAGTAGTTTGGTCATAGATGTCAAGATGTAAAGGGCTAAGTTGACAAAGAATGAAGCATGTTTGGTTTATTAGGTCTACCACATATTAACATTGCGGAAATGGAACCATCATGTAGCATTTCGTAACTATGTAGCCGATGGCCAAGTTTGCATAGGTATGTACTTTGTGGTTGATTACTGTAGGAATATCTTGGCTTGAAAAATAATTGTAAGATAATGTGGGGTCAAAATAATTGTAAAAATGCACTATTGTTGTGGTGGAAAAAGGCAATAATACTGGAAATAATATGAGCCGTGTTCTGATAGATGTGCCAGTGAGTTCGAAGTGTTTAGCAAAATTGTATGTTTTGGGTATTGTTAGCATATTGCATTTTTTTTTTTCACAAAAGACTACAGGTAATGTAAGAACAAAGCAGTAGGATTTATTGCTCTCATCTTTAGAGCTCAAAATTGTGAAAGCTGCTAAAACTAATTTCTTTATCATTGTTCCAGATATTAGGGACTCGATTGGTAAAGGGCATGTGGATATAATTAAATGTGGCACTAGGCCTACTAGAACTATTGCCATGGCAACAGTTTCCTGGCAGAAGATGGATGCTGTTTCTCTGGTTTAATGTACTGTCTAGCGTAATTACTTGTTTCCGCGTGCACAGTCAGTGAATTAAGGCTAAATGTTCTAATATTTCCTCATTTTGGTATCTGAGAAAAATGCATTGTGTAGTAATATTTATGCAGAATTTTCAATGCTTGATTTTTTTTTTCATTTATTTTTTGGTAGTTTTGACTGCACAGATGAAAACTAACCACAGAAAGATTTGATGTACTTAACAAGTTTGCCTTAATCTTCAAAGGGTCAGGACTTCGCACTGCATGATTATTCACAGTTAGTCTTCTTTTAAATCAAGCCATATCAGAGTTTTCATTTATGAATGCACAGATCACAAAAGCCATTCAGAGGAATCAGTGTACAAGCATCAGCTGCACAGCCACTAGAGATAACGTACTGTAATGTTTTGAGTAAATGCTGAAGCGTATATTTCAGAACCATAATAATCTGCAGCATCTATTGGTGAGTGGAGATTATTTGTATTGATGAAGCATAGTTAAAGATTATACCTCTGCAGAGGAACAGGTCACTATTTTGCAACTTTGTTGACAGATGTAGCTTTTGATGGTCAGTGTGGTGCAGGTTAGGTCGTGTAATATCTGGTGTTTATGTTGACTGATGCAAAATTGTTAAAGGAACACTTTAGAAAGTTTGTTTAGACAGAAACCAAAAATGTGACAGGGTCTTTCATGTGCCTGTGTCTGTTTTCACAGAATTCTGAGAAAAAAAACGAACTGTTGAAGGTAGTGAAATCTTTGGAAAATGTCTTCTTAAAAAAAAAAAAGTAACACTTTGTTCCTGTTGCTCCTGAAAACACTCCATTGCTAAAGTGGCCTGGTGTAAGACTAACGCTACTGTATTTTGTTTGTTTACACTTTTGCTGACCTAGCACTAAGAAATGTCCCTGCTGCATAGCGATCAGAATGTGACAACTCCATGATTTATCTATCACTGCTACTGCAAGTCCGTCCGTGCTGTTCCAGAACACATCAATAATAATAACCACGGATTCCAGTAGATTTGTGCTTGCGCTTAATGTCTGAATAGTGCAAATGGGGATTCTGTGAAAAATGTACTTGAGTTCCCCCATTTTCTTTTGAAGACATTTTCATTATGGCTTGTCATGTTTCATCTGAATCATACAAGACAGCCATCAAAGAAGAGGAGATAGCCTGTATAACAACGCAGCTGTGTGAGAGAAGAGTGGTTGGGAAAGAAAGGCAAAATATCCTTTTCACCTCATTCATGGGAAGCCAGAGTATAAACAGAAATATATTTTAACTCATCCTCAGGCTTTCTTGCCTGCTGGTTCTTAAGGATTAGTCATCTTACATGAATTAATGCAGAAAAGCAAAAAAAAAAAAAAAGATTGCTTTTGTGTGTGAGGGGAAATATTTTAGTATGCATTCCAGATATCAATAAGGCTTTCAGGCTTACATTTATTTATTGAAACAAGCTTTATTTTGAATGTAAAAGTTACCCAGACTTGATGGCAGTAATGTCAGCTCTCAGTCAGTTTCCATCAATGTACATGACATGATCGGGTCATGTTTCTGCCATTCTACCACACTGCTTTAGTCATTACTGCACAAACGTTGTATACTGAATGTATTATGTTCATAACAAGCTGCTATGATTGGAGCATTTTGCGGGTACACACTATGCTTTAAATAAATCTCCATGCGTTTTGGTGAATGGTGGGAAAATGCCGTAGCCACTGCATTTCATAAGAGTTGTCTGTACAGTAAGAGGTGCTTTGTGTAAGACAGAGCTCCCACTGTCTGCCATCAAAATCACTTCACCACACTGTCGCACGGCTCTCTCCGCTCCAAAATAGCCCCAGGATACATATGGAAACATAATCTTCCATAAAAACTGTACAGAAGGTCACATTTCTAACAGTCAACAATGTATATGAAGCTCTTCAGTAATATATGAAACATCTGTCTATATACAGGGGTGTAGCATTTTTATTTTGTTCTTTTCTTTAATGTTTAATGGGTTGTTTTTTTTTTTTTTTTTGCTTTTATATATTCACTTGTAAAAGGATACTCACGGATCGTAGATTGATATGTAAGATGAAAAGCAATTTCCACGCAGTATCGTGATCGTTTTTCATTAATTGATAATTCTTTGTTCTTCGTGGAACCACAAGGTCCTCTTTGTGGGTATAGTGAAAGGCCATGCAACAGACAGAAACTTGACCAGCAGAGGTATCTCGACTTACTGTCCGTTGGTTAACTTGTCTCATTTAATATAATGAAATGTCCATGTACTGTACAAGCAGATCTGAGTCTTGTTTGCTAATTAACCTGTGAAAAGTTGGGGTTTTTTTACTGTAAAATCTGAAGAGAAACATGACATGAATTGCAGACAGTGCACATATGTTGCTGATATCCCCTCTGTCCTGAGTTATAAAGAGTTCTCTTGAATTACACACAGTGAAGTAACTTACCCTTTAGGCTCTTCAGCTCATCTTGCATGAAGACAAATCTAATAAGTTGCCGCTGTAGTTCACATATTGCACACGGGACCACTACTGTTAACGTTATTTTAAATGACACATGCTTGTTGTATAGTGCTAGAATTTTGCCTTAGTGCCTGATGTTGCCTGTAACACTTCTCTAAGTGTAGTGATAGTCACTGTATTGAAATGAAAAGTAGAATAAATGTTGAGGGAAAAGGAAGAAAACCAACTTTATTCTTCTTAGTGTTTAGACGCAGACAAAAAATGTTCCATTTTTGCAAAGTGGCAGCAGGGAAAAGCATATATCTAGTGGTGACATGAACTGTGTTTAGCTGGTACAGTACAGGTTCTCTCAGTCATAATATGGACAGTTGCTAGTATCTATTTAAGCATTCATGTTCCTTGGTGGAAAGTAATACACCTGCTAGTATTATGCACATCCCATGCAGTTGATAAATAACATGCCACAGAAATGTGCAATGTTTCACCTTTGGGGAAATTATCTGTCAATCTTCCTGCCATAAACAATTGCAATAAAAGTAATGAAGTTTGTTTGAATGAGGAGAAAGTGTTGTTCAAGCAATTTTGCATTCTCTTCTCTAGAGTAATTGTGTACTGTAGTATTTTCAAAAACTGTTGGGTAATAATGTCTACATTGTATGGGGATCCGTGAGTGTCTTTTTCACAAATGGAAAAAGAGCCTTTCTGGAATACGTGAGCAGTTTTGTATTGCAATAACACTGTACAGTAGGCTTGTAGTAACTACAAGTAAAGCATGTACTCTAAGCTTTTTAATAAATATTTCAAATGTACATATATACATACAACTGGAAAACAAATGCATTAAATGTATATGAGCATGCAATTATTTGCTTATAGGCTGTAAATATAGAGCAAACCACTGTATTTAAGAATACACTTGAAATCACAAATGGGCTGAATGATTTTAAAAAAGAAAATAATGCTGAGCAATGAATTTTTTTGTGCCTTTTCTATTCATGTATGTAATCTAGACAATCTTGAAAAGCTTGTATACAACCAAAATATTATTAAAGGATTTGGGGAAATACTTTAAAATCATTGTCTTTATTTATATGCGTATCACATTATTATTTAGTTGCCTTTGGGGAATTAGTGTACTGACATATTCGAACATAATTTTATGTTGGTTGAGCATAGTTCATCAATTCACTGTGACAGTGGAGAGAACTGAGTTTAAAAAAAAACTCTTTATTACAGATTTTCTGTGAAATTTTCCAGTCTGATTGACTCAATCATGTCACAGAGACCTATAACATATTTTGCTCTCAGGTGGTGTTCAGTTGTTTTTATGATATTAACATATTAATGTTGAAATATTAATATTTTTATGATATTTTGAATATGCCAGTATGTCGGCTTTTCTGTTACCATGTGATTCTAGACGCCTCTTGATCGTATGTGTTTACACTGTTCGAACCTTTGCTGTGCATATTTAGCTTTTTTCCTCCATAAAAGAGCTGTGTGTCCCTACAGGTGCGTTTTTAATTTCCATAGCAATTTTATGCAATTTTCATGCAATTTTTTTCACACATTTTCATTTTACTCCATGAACTATTCTGCCCAAATCAGCGTTCTGGGATAGCTATACTGCCAATTCAGGGATAGCTCTAGACATCCTGTGGCTGTATTGCATAACATATGAGACTGTATAAGATTACCTTCACATGAAGAACTCGTGTCCACCAACAGGGGCATTCACAGTTGTTACAACTACATAGGGCATTTGTCCTTCAGGATGACATAATGACGACAAAGCTGAGAAGCACTGAAAGCACTGAAATGGTTCAAGTCTCTAGTAAACCACTTGAGAGTCTATTCTGTATGTTACAGAAAGGTATGCATGTTAAAACAGGCATAAACAGTGTAGCCTGGAATATGTGAAACAAAGTATAAATTCAGTACAGTGGCACTGTTTAAGGGGACACAAGAGCCCTTTTTGTGAAGTATTTTCCTTTTATCTTCATTTTCACACCTTCCCACGCTAAGCTTGGACATATGAAGTGACAACATATAAGGTTGCCAAGACATCATTCTCTTTTTATTTGCTTTCTTCTAGATACTGTCACCCAAACCGTTCGAGCAGAATGGCCTACCTCTGCAGGTGCCTTCTTGTCCGCCTTATCAAGACGTCCGAGCGAAAGAGCAGGCCGCCGAAAAAGAGGCTTTCAGCGGCCTGCCCCAGCTGCAGGGGAAGAGAGTGGACTTCCTGTCCGCCTTGTTCACCGGCATCCTCCCGCAGCACGACTTCACTGCTCCGCCGCTCCAGCACAAAGGGGTGGACAGGGGGGACGCCGCCAAGAGCGAGTCGAGCAGCGAAGCCAGCCAGAAGAGTACGGAGCGCAGCCAGGACGGGGCCCCCTCCACTCTCCTGGCCGACGAGCAGAAGGAATCGAAGGGGCGTGTGTCTATCGTGGAGGCGGACCTGGAGCTGGAAGAGGGCTCCAAAACGCTCGTCCTGTTCTCCCCAGGGGACATGAGGAAGTCCCTCGCTGCTGGGGACTTGCCCCCGGATCTGGATCTGGGGACGATGGCCGCCATCACGCCTCAGGGTGAGAAGCCTCAGCCGATGGGGAGCCAGCTGGACGTGTCCGAGCCGGGCACGCTCTCCTCGGTGCTGAAGTCGGAGCCTAAGCCCCTGATCACTGCCGCAGCCGCCTCCTCCCCATTCACCAAAGTCGAGCGCACTTTCGTCCACATCGCCGAGACGTCCCACCTGAACATCATGTCTTCCAGCGGCCAGCCGGCGAGGCTGGGTGACTTCAACCTCTCTGACGTGGCGGAGGAGCCCTCCGCCGCGGGAGATGCCCAGGAGAGGGAGCCCATCACGGAGAACGGGGAGCCCGTGGAGCCCGTGGAGCCCGTGGAGCCCGTGGAGCCCGGTTCTGCGGAGAAGGAGGCGGAGCCAGAGCCAGAGCCAGAAAGCTCTGTCCAGGTGGCAGCTCCGTCCACCCCACCCGATCAGAGTCCGGAAGAAGAGGAGGAGTTCCAGAACAGCCTCGAGGAGAATAAGTCAGAGACCAGACCAGAAGAGGCTCCTCCTCTTGTTCCTCCGGAGGCAGAGCCTGTCCCGGCGGAGGTGTCAGCCACCGCGGACCGCCAACCCCCACTGGAGGGCCAGAAAGAGGAGGGCCCTGCGGAGCCCCCGGAGAAGGCCAAGGCCGGCAAACCGCAGGGTCCTCGGTACAGGAGCCGGATCCCTGTTCTGTTGTCTGAAGAGGACACGGGCTCGGACCAGTCCGCTTCCCCTTCCCTGAGGGAGCGGCTCAGAAGGAGGCCGCCGCAGCAGTACCTGGCCCGCTTGCTGATGGAGAGGCATCAGGGTCGCCCGATGAGGCTGTCCTCGGGGGCCTCGTCCTCCGCCTCCTCCGGGGACGACGGCAGGAGACCCTCGGAGAGCCTGTCTGCCACCGGCTCCGAGGAGGACACTCACGACTCGGATGACTCCTTCGCCAGGAAGGCCTTCGGGACCGTGTCCAAACCGCCGCAGCGGGAAGCGGGTGGCGAGCGACCGCGCAGTCGCATCCCCCGTCCCGTCACGCCTGTGAAGAGGCCCTCAGCCCACCTGTCGTCTGCTGTCCCTCCTCCACTGACCCCCTCCAGCCCCCGCTCTCAGAAACCCACATCCCACTCTGCTGTAAATAGGTAGGTCTAAATGATAGATTTTGTTGGGCTTGAGCTGGAGGAAAAGGCAGTCCAGTTGTTCCAACAATAGATTTAAATTTCATTATATCCATTTAGCAGATGCTCTTATCCGGAGCAATTTCCAGCACAAGAGAACAGAAGAGTATACATTCAAGCTGAACGAGCAACAGTGTCAGCCCGGGCTAACAACACTCCCAGTGAGTGTGAGCGTAACACCATTCAAGGCCTACCACAAGTTAACTTGTGCTAACCTCACTAGACAGCCTAGAAACTAAAGGAAGCCAAGTGCACATACTACCGTATATCATAGTCACTAGAAATAGTCACAGAATCCAAAACACATTGAGATAGTACACATAAAATAAACAGCAAGCCATGCAAGTAGCATACAAGTAATACAAGTAGACTACGTACAAGATTACATACAGCCATGTAAGATTTATGGCTGTTATGTGTTTACTATGCATTTTTAAGGTTGTGAGAATAATATGTTGTGGTTTAACTCCTTTGTAATCTGAATTACAAAACCCCACATCACAAGACACCACCTCTGCAAATGCAAAACCTGCATTTTAATGTTACACATTTTAATGAGCCACTCGTGTAGCCTTTTTAGCATGTAGGTTGTATAGAATCAAACATTAGAGCCATGGATATGATTTTCTGTAGGCAGATTAGGAGGTAGATTAGAAGCATTATTTGATTTTCATGCCTGCATAGGTAGGGGCTGCAGTGTAGCATAGTGGTAAGGAGCAGGGCTCATAACCAAAAGGTTGCTGGTTCAATTCCCTGCAGGGGTGCTGCTGCTGTATCATTGGGCAAGGTACTTAACCCACAATTGCCTCAGTAAATATCCAGCAGTTTAAATGGCATAAATGGATGACATGAAAAAATTGTAACCAATGTAAGTCGCTCTGGATATGAGCATCTGCTAAACAACAATAATGTATTGTAATGAACCTCTTTACCTTTTGATGTTCCAGGCTTCACGCGGAAAAAACAGGGAATGCAGTCATGAATGTTCAACTCGACCCCAGGTCACAACCGATGCAAACGCAGCCCCACCCCTCCGCCGGCCCGTCCCCGTACTGCGGCAGCCCCAGAATGCCCCAGCGCGGGGTCTCCCGGGTTCCCGCATCCCCGCCCCCTCGCAGCCACAGCGCCTCCCCGCGCAGCTACTCCACCTCCCGAACTGACAGCCCCTCTCCGCAGCGCCAACGCCGCCAGCCCGCCGCCACCGAGGTCAGGCGGCAGCTCATCTCCTTCCGGGCCAACACGGCCCCCCCCGCTCAAGCCCAGACCTGCCGCCACCGCCGCCGGGAGACGCCGCGGCGCAGCCCCCCGCCACCAGCAAGCCGGGGAGGCGGGGCAGGCCACAGGCCACACCCACCAAGGGGAGGCGAGACCCTGCGGAGGGAAAGGCTGCTGCTAGATAATAACTCCCACTCTGTACACATCCGCCGTTCACGATAGCTCCCGGTCACAATAACACCGCCACCTCACAGTTTCAGTCCCAGGCCAAACAAATTGCTTTCATTTTTTTCCCCTCATGCCCACTGTGGTGTGTAATTGTGTTTACTCAAATGGTATACTTGATAAAAAAAAGACAGTTGGTTCAGCATCAAACATTGTTAGGAAGCTAGGAAGTTTTTGACTACAATCAGGGTTTTTTAAAATCCTATTTTCTTCCTGGAACGTCATGAAAAACTCTTGAAAAGTGGTCAGGCATCCCTCTGTCCTTGCAAAGTCATGAATTATTGCCCAAACCAAAATGAAATAATAAAGCATCCTACTTTTACACCTTATCTTGCTATAACAGCTAGTGAAAACTCACTGTCGTGATGTCACTTACTATCAAGTCTAGCAATGTCATTAGTTTGCTTGCTGGCTCCTAAGTCGAGCCTGCTGCCAAAAGTCATTGGTAACTCCTAGTTTCTGCCAGGAACATGCGCAAGTATGTGTTTGTGCAGACATAAATCTTTTTCCAAATAATCTCTCCCCTCTCTTCAGTTCTACCTTTGACGTAGCCCAGCTTCAGGGGAAATTACCCTATTGCAGCAATAAATACAATCATTCAAAATCATTATCTTACAACATCATTGGACAGTTGTGAAGGACATAAATCTGATTTGAGCTGGATCCCTGTGCATCTACAGCCATTACCTATATTTATATTATGATAGATACATTTTGCCTTGACCAGTGTCCTCGATAAACACCAAATTACTACTATATATACATCTGTACTCATGCAGCACTAATAACAGTAATGATAATTGCAAATGAGTTTGTATTTACATTGCTTTCCCTTAATATCCTAATTACAAAAGTCATTATCAGTCAGAGGTGGATTTGCTGCAATGGTGCTATACAGTGTATTGCTCCCAAACTTCTCAGTCATGTAAATGTTTCCTTTGTTCAATCCAGGCCTAGATTCAGTCCAGTCTCAATGTGAATTCTCTTCAGTATTGCGTTAAGAGTCCAACTGTTTTGGGGTTTTTTCTTTGTATTCCAATATTGACATAGTGGAGCTCAGTAACACGAGTGGACTCATGGTATTCCATACACTACATGAAGGGGAAAGACAAGCGACCACAGATGCAGGCACTACCGTAGATGGGAGCTGTTATTTTCTCTCTTAATAGGGGGAGTGGCTGATTGACTTTGATTGGTGTAAATAAGGGTTGTATTATTTAAGAAAAATGGAAGAACGCTGTGAATAGAATATCTTGCATACCTACCTAGCTCCATACAACCATCCATCCATGTGCTGTTCAGCTATTTTATGTGAAAATTGGATGACCTCAGTATGTTCAAGTTGATATCTTTCCCATCTGCACTTGTGTAACTGAGCATGTAATTACTCCTGCATTGCACAGGGTCAAAAACACTCTGCTGGCATGTTTAAAAAACAGGTAGAAAATCTAAACTTTGTTACATTTTTCATTAATAATTTGACTATAATTTCACTTGTTTCCAATTCCCGTGAAATCATCAACTGTATATGGAGGTTTGTGTACCAAGGAGTATATGGAATATCGTGACTCTATTTTAAAATATTTGAAAGTATTTTGTTTGGTCTGGGTGGAAAAATGAATACAGGCATACTGCAAGAAAACTGCAGTCCACAAGCACCCTAGAACCTTCAAATTAACTATGATGGGCAAGTGAGGCTTTACAAACCTCTTAGTAGGTGGAGCTGCTGTGTGATCCAACCAAAATGCTTTACTTTGATCAGTATAGCATTTTGATTGGTTATTGAGAATGACATGCAACAGTTCCACCCATAAAGTGGATAATTAGGCCTCCCTGTCCCATCACTATTCGCAAACCTGTGAGAATGGGCATGCCTTTTATCAAGCTTGGTTTCAGTGTTTCTTAATAGTTTTAGAAGATTATGTACATAATATACTTATTTCTTGAGAGGAAGTTATCTTTATTTTTATGTGGTAAACCAATCCAAAAATATATGATTTTGTTTTGTTTCATTAAAAAAAACAATTTGGTTCCATGCAATCTTGAATAAAGCATGAACAAATAGGTCTACTTTGAAAAGTGTGTCTTCAACGTTAAGACTAAGTTTTGACTAATTAGTCACCTACCCATATTGACTATTTGATTCAGCATGTTGGGGCAGAGAAAGACATTACCCAGCAAAGTTATGTGTAAAGACTGTGGTGTTGTTTCTGGTACTGAGCTGAAGACAGGAGTTTGTGGAAGGGTGGTTGAGTTTTTTTCTCCTGACAGATCATGAAATTCATTGAAGGGAACAAATCCCTGCTTATCATAAACAAAGTTACAACAGGAGAATTGTACTTTCTGTCTACACAAAAATCAGTCTATAAATTCTGTATGTTTACCCACCCCCACAGTACCATGGCCATGGGTCATCAAATGGTTTTCTTAATCTTCAGAATCCAATGGTTTTGGGTGATCTAGAAGACAAACCACTGTAGAACGCATGTAAACTGTCCTGTGTTGGATAATTTGTGGCACTTGTCAAGAAACAAGGCAAGAGGCAGATACAGCGTGTGATTTCATCTTGTACTCCATTCCTCTTGGAACCAGCATTACCTTTGAAACACTTTTGATTTCCTGTGTGTAGGAAGACGAGTAGGATTCTGCATGAGAGTGTTTCCATCAGTCCTTTGAAAGACATATGCCTTTGGTAACACTTTATATTGTAGTGCTTTAGTTTTATATGCATTTATATTTATTTTATTTATAGTCATACTTTAACACTTTAAAGAATTAGCTGATTTGTTTCGCAGTGCCTGTCCTAAAGTCATTTAGATTTCTACTTTAGGATATGCACTGAAATACGTTTTAAGTATTAATTGGCAGTTAATTAATAAGACTTTCATGTTACCAAGTGTTACCAAGTTTTTATAATAACTATTTTTTGAAGAAGGGTTCTGTTAAACAGTAAGGATAGTGTCTTGTGTGATATTTCTTGCTTACATATTTGCTTGTGACAATCGTACAAAGCAAGCCAAATATATTGAAAGTGTGCTTCAGATTTACCCACTGCTCTTGGATGCATGAGCAACGTCAAGTGTAGTACCCACACATTTTCACCACAGCAGTCCTATACATTTGTTAAACTATAGCTTTGAAAGCTGCCTGTCAGGATGATGTCACATTCATGTTTAATGCTGGAAAGACCAGATGGACCTCCTGTACACTGTGAATGTGAGCCACAAGAACAGTTTCTCTTAGCCTGTGTTTGTGCAGGGGTTACCCAGTGGTTTGTTCTCCTACTAGTTAAATAAACCTCAGAGCGAATATCTTCCAGTGACAGGGCTTTATATTCAGAATCTCTGAACAGCATTTCCCAGTCAAACAGAACATTGGCAGGTGATTTGTATACGAAGGTCTGAATGAAAAATCTTGCCATAAAACGTTACATTATCTTGGTTGTGATATATCTTACAGATGTTGTCAGGACTGTCAGGGTGATATCTTAATGGTTAGGCCAGGAGTAATAAAGTGAAGTAAATACATGGATCTATATTATAGTGAAGACGTCCTTCCAACTTCCTGCTTTGTTTAGCTTGCTGATTATGGACTTGCAAACAGAAAGGCATCTCTCTTGGATGATAAAAAAACAATGTTGAGTTTTATTTTCCAATAATCCATTCTTAATTAATTATTCATGAAAAATTTATGCTGGGTTATTTCAGTAGATAGCTGTCACTTACTGTGAAATAGCATCACAATGATTTAGATCTTACTCTACATGCCAATACATTTTAGTGTCTTAGTCACAATACTCACCAAAGAAGTTCAGTTAATGGAAATGTTTGCTGTGAAGTAGTTCTTTATGCCTGTAGACATGTTGAGTGGTTGACAAGTAATATTTGAGTAAATTTGCATTGTTTTACAAGTGACAATCCAAACCTGACAGTTTGATTGGCAGGCACATGGTCACGAGTGCTCCTGATGGTTCAAGGGGAATGGAAATCAGAAAGCTTCATGTCTGATAGAATCATTTGTAAAACATCTTTGTGTGACATTGCACTTAGTAATGTTTACTACAATCCCCACAAAACGAACTATTACCTTCAGTTATTACAGCTAACCTTTGTAGACCAAATATAACAAAGAGCACAGCGCTCCCATACATTATTGTAATTCAGTCAATTTCATAGCATCTGAAAACCTTCTAAAAAGCTTTTTATGTGTGTGTGTGTTTGTTATTTATGTGTGTGTGTGTGTGTGGGGGGGGGGGGGGGGGAGAGAGAGATCACATTGTTTTACTGAATTAAGTCGCTATTCATAACATTAATGTTGCCGTCTACTGCTATGACCACTGTCCTGAAGTGACAAAAAAGTAGTGTGACCTGTAAGCAAATGAACTTTATTCTTATCAGAATGAAATTGTGGGTTGTTTTTCCAAACAGCCTCTGAAAAAGCATGGTCTGTATTTTTTTTCTTTTTCATCTCCCGATATCTAACACACTACCATTTTGTTTCTCAGACTGGTGTCTTTCAAGATGGAATAAGGGAAACCAAATAAACCAGTATGCACCAGGGCTATGGAGTGCAGCGCTGAGCTCTTTTATTGTTAAATGAAAGCAAAATCATAGCTGCACATTGGTAGATTTTCTGAGATATTTTTCCTCTTCTACTTGCAATCACAGAATGAAGCAAAAAAAAGCCTGATAATTTTAAAGATCATAGCAAGTTAAAAAAAAAAACAATTAATGTGTGTACTGTATGGTAGCTAAAAATACCAACACTCCAACACTTAGAAGAACCTCTGAAATGTTTGAACCTTTTATGCAGAGAAAAGCTTCAGCTTAATTTGCAGCTTTCACACCGGTGCAATATTGCAGACCACCTTGCTTTCAGCGAGAAGTTTAGTTTTTACGAGACATTTCAAGGCTCCATCAAAATGAATATAGGGGATTTATTACTATATCACACATATCTTTTTGACACTTAAAGGGGTAGGACCCACACCAATGTAGGGGTCTCCTGTAAGAAACAACTGGGTGTTATGTTCACACAAATGGCACTTTGTACTCACATATGCTCACATTGTTACTAAAGTGCGAAGGTTGATTGTGAAACAAGGTCTTTTAGGTCAGAGGCATTGTTTGCATAACTTAGCTTTTTTTTAAAGAAGCAGCTACATAATGTTTACACATTGCAAATAGAATGTACAAATTTGAAATGAGTCTAAATTGCATGGCAAATAATCCTTGGCCATATAAAAATGGCACTTGTATGTCGTGTTTGAAAGACATTGTGAGAAATCATGAACTGTTTCTTTCTTTTACATACCCAACTACTTGTCTGACAATGTGGAGGATTGTTTGTGACAGAAATCAGCCATCATTTGTCATTCAAGGACAATTACCCATGCTATTAAAAAGCTTGCATATTTACTTTTCACTGTTGTTTGTCTGCTGTGTTATTTCTCAGTCTTGGTATTAACTTTTTTCTTTGGTATCAACTCTTTCAGGAGTCAAGAGATCATCATTTGGAAAATGCATTCCCTTTTAGAGCAATAACATCTCATGGGAGTGAAAGTTTTAAGTTTTATTCCTCAAAAACTGGTAGTTATTGCATATTGTAGAGAACTGAGTCTTTCTTATACAGGTCCAGCTTGCTTAACCGTAAAGACTGCTTTAAGATTAGAGAGCATTTTGATTTGGTGGTTGTTCACTTCATTTGTTGTGTACTGTGTGACACTGTATAGCCTCTGGACCTCACGTGATCCATATCTTTCTCAGGCCGATTATCCCCTGAATCCCATGATCTCTCATGATGCCGCGAGCAGAAAGCTGAAAGGGTATGTAAGGCTCCAACCTGTTTCTGTAGAATGGGGATATATTACTGGAGCCCAGAGGGGAGCAGGCGTGCCCTGTGGTGCCGATGAGAGCATGTGAGCGCTGCTAACAAAAGGGCCCCTTCACTGCTGGGAGACAGGGGCCGCGGCGTCCCCCGTTCGTTTAATGCGGTCCGTGAAGAGGCGAAATGCCAGCCAAAACGCGGGTTGCGAGGAGAAAGGAGGCCAGAGTGCACACGGTGTACGCGAGGGACGCGGTCACACAGAGCACTTACTCTGGCGAATAGAATCGTTTCTGTGTCACAACATGCGTTTGACAGAGCTGTCTGGCCAAGGGGGGTGAAGAGAAGCCACGGGTCAGGCAGAAGTTTGAAATGTGTACATTTCAGGAGTCCAGGATTTTCGTCTAGGCTGAAAAATGAATTGTCTTTACTAAACTTCCAGAGATCTTAAGGCTGTTTTGGGTGTTTTAAGGAACATAGCAAAAGGATGATTGATGAAAGTTAAGTAAAATGTTTTAGTTATATTGTTGTCATTTAAATTATTTGTATTCATTGATTGCCAGAAGCTTGTATCTGGAGTGCCTTGAATAGCTAATATGCACCAAACATTAAATATATAATGACAGAAAATGAACAAATATAATGTAGGGAGAAAGCAGTCAGATATACATTAAATGAGATCCAATATAGTAGTGCTTGTGTGATCTTGTGCTTGGTAAGTTGCTTTTACGACTGCAGACCACCTGCTTATTGACACACTACCTAACCACTATGCTTGTTTGTCCTTAACTTCTGAATTTAAGGAATGATTACATATTTCTTACACATACAGTATGTTATAATGAAAATATATAGTACTTGCTGAAATGTGTGACTCAGCAATAAGAAGAAAACCTTAAAGTATTTAGTCAATTTGTAAGACAAAAACATAGAGGCTTTGTTATTGGTAGTATCTCTTTTGAAACGTGGCCCGTACTGTGCTCCATATGTTCAGTATGACATTCGGTCTCAAGGTCTGCGTGTGCTGCTGAGAAGCTGGAACCTCTCCTGAAGAAGGAGGGGCAAATGTAAAAATCCCCCATATTTGCAGGTGGTTAGTAGTAAACAAAAGACTGAGTTACCCTTATCCTGTGACCATAATGATGTCGTTTTCCTGACGCTGTAAATGGATGGCTCGTGGTGAAGGGTGAAATTTCACTTTGTTTTTTCTTTAAACGCACATTTTTTTTTCTTCACACACGTTCAGAAACTGGCTTTTTGAGAGCATTTTATGGGGTGTTTTTTATTTCCACTGAACATGTTCACATACCCACTTCACTATTAACAGCAGCAGGAAATTGGAGATTCTTATTTTCTCTGAGGGGTTCACCCTGTCTCAGAAGTCAAAACTGAGAAAAGCAAGTGATCTGATATATAGCTGTGTTGTCAATTAGCACAGCAGACATCCTATTAAAAGGAAAGTTGCCATGCTACCAATTTTTATGGCTTATACAAGTCCACATTCACGTCTAGATTTCTCCTGTACTTCTCCTGTACCTCCTACACACCTGACCAAGGTCTGCCCAGGTAAAGGTTTTGAATGTAGGGCTGCCTGAAAAGGAGACATATGCATGTTTCTTAGAGTTTTTTTTCATTCAGGTGTTTCTTATCATAAATCGTCATCTAAATGAGATATCAACTCCCTGAGGAACGGAGAATCATGAAGAATTTCTGAATAATTCTGTCTGGAAAATTTCCAGTTGTGATTCTCCTCCCCCATTTTTCTCTTAACATGATACAAAAGCATGTGATGCAAAAACACATACTTCAGATGTGAACCCTTCTTAAAGCTTTCAGTTCAAGAAAATAATGCAACGGCCCAGGGTGAGGATAAGTTCAGAAAACTGATCTTGGGACACCAGAAACTGATTCGCCAGAAGGAGTCTTTTAAATGCATTGAGTCAAGTGTTCTGGCACTGGACACGCTGTTCTTTCACAATTTCTTTCATAATAAGCACAATGAAGTGTGTGTTGATGTGCATCTTTCGCTGAGGAAACATTGATGTAGATACTGAGATTCACCAGCAGACAGGCGGCTGACTTCGTAGCCACAACAAGGGTAACAATTTGATTCTCCACAGTGGAAGGCAGAGCCGCCTTTAAAATCTGCGTCGCCTTGCCGCAGAGTCGTGGCCTTAAGCGCACTCCTGAAGCACTTTGACCGGACATCCCAGACGAGATGAGGTTTGAGGAGGTCCTGGAGGAGGTCGGGGGGTTCTCCAGGTTTCAGTTCCTGGTGCTGCACCTGCTCTGCTTCCCCCGGGTGATCCTGCCCTTCCACTTCCTGCTGCACAACTTCATCTCCGGGGTGCCCCCCCACCGCTGCGCCCTCCCCCACCTGGAGGACGGGGGCGCCTTCGCCGACGCCGAGACCCTCTCTCTCAACATTCCCCAGGACCCTGACGGTTCCCTGAGCTCCTGCAGGTCCTTTGCCTCCCCGCGCCTGCACCCTCCTTCCGGAAACCTCTCCAATGTCTCTGACACGGTGCCCTGCCAGCACGGCTGGGTGTACAACCGCTCCCAGCTCCTCTCCACCACTGCCACTCAGGTACAGAGTGCCGCCTTTTACATTACATTACATTACTGTCATTCAGCTGGACATTTACACAGGCAATTGTGGGGTAAATACCTTGGCTAAGGGTACAACACCAGTGCCTCAGCGGGAACTTGAACCAATGACCTTTTGGTTACGAGCCCCTCTTCTTACCACTATGCCATACTGCAGCCCTTTCCATTGCAGTCAGAGAAAGTCAAGGATATCTATATCTATACATGTCGATATGTGTCTATCAGTTCAGAGTGAGGCAAAATATTTAATTGCCATATCCTCTCAGATTGTTTGAATGTTTTTTTTATGTGATATGGCACTTTTGCTTTTGCACAACTGTGCCACATGGGAGTGTTCAATGCATATGGATATACAACATTCATAAAGCAACACAGTCATTGTACTGTCACAGTCATTGCGCTGAATAGCTCTGCTAGACTTCTAATTCTCCTGTATATGTTTGCTTACATTTTCTCACTTGATGGTGAGAATATCTTTTCAAAAGTCACAGTTAATTAGTGAAAGAGAGGATTAGGATTAGGTTTAGGTTTTAGGGTTAGTGTTTGCGATCTACGCTTGTGTGGTTTGTGGGTCTCCAGATAACAACACAAGTTGAGCAGCTTGCTGAAACTGGCAAATAAATAGTGTAAGTTCAGCCCTTCTACTAATACTCTTTCTTAATCTTTATTGCATTGCATTAACTTGCTTTATTCATTCACCTGACCAGCAGACACTCTTACTCAGTGCTTGGAATCTTACGTAAGTTCCGTGACTTGGTTGGATTTGAGCGTGCAGCAAACCACCCTTCATTTGTCTTTCACAGTGGGATCTGGTATGCGACAACAAAAAACTGAACCAGAGCCTGGCCACACTCTTCTTTGTGGGAGTCACTATTGGTGCAGTATTATTTGGCAACTTGTCAGATAAGTATGTTTGATTTGATTGGTTGGTTGACTTTTGCATAGGCGTCTTTTTTGGAACGCGAATCTGTTTCACGGTAAACACACATTACAGTGTGAAGCTGTGAAAATATGAACCAAAATCTGATACATTTTATAAAGCAACAAGACAAAGACCACATAAAGTAGGTTGGATCTCTACATTCAGGCAAATTGGAAATTTTCCCCAATTTTTACTGGCTTTCTGGCATCTTTTGTCTGTGTGAGCTACTAGAACAGGAGAACATGGAATAGTAATTGGTGTTGAGAACAGACCATTCAGTCTATTTTGGCTTATCATTTGCTCATGGCCTGAAATGTATCTTGCACTTTATTAAGCCTCATCTTGAACACACCAAGGGTCTCTTGGTCCGACTGTCTGCCCTCGGAAGCTAGTCCATGCTTTGGAAACTGTGTGCCTCCTCAGTCAGGTTCACAGTATGAAAGTTATCTTTCTAACTCATTTCCATCTATGCCCTCTTCTGCTGACAGATCTCATCTGCTTTTGTAATCCACTTCACGGATGAATTGAACTGAAGAGAATATACTTTATTAATCCCTAAAGGGGAAATTCATATTTGAAGATATACAAAAAAAATCGCTCAACCATACTGCTACCAGGAAACATTTTTCTGCTAAATGTCATCTTTACAAAAAAAGTTATTTTCTGCACAGTCATGCCCCTGAAATAAGTAACATAGACAACCTGTATTATCTGTCTGTGCAATAGATCACTAAAGTGCCATAATAATAAACACGGGCGCTCTGTGAAACCCCTCAGGTGTTAAACCCGGCAGTGTTTTTCCACCACAGAAAACAGGGCTGTTTGCTAATGCACCTCAGCCTGCAGAGATGCACATGTACATCGGGTAAAACTGTCACCATAACACACTGAAACATTGATGCTTCTTACCATACTACTGAAAATCTTTTGCAATTTGGTGTAATATGTTTGTTTTGCAATTTTAGTTAAAATGTTTGTGCGTCTGTATGTAACCGTGCATGCATATGTTTTTGTGAGCACTGGGTCTGTGTGGTCTGTCTGTGCATGGATGCATATGCTTGGTGCATGTGTGTGTGTGTGTGCGCGTGTATGCATGTGCATGCTGGGTATGTGGGTGTCCATGTATACATGGTGGTGTGTCTGCATTGGCTGTTGGGAAATACCTTTGAGAGATATTAGCGCTGACATTTTCCGGGTTACTGACTGCAGGTTTGGCCGCAAACCCATGCTCCTGGTGTCATTTGCGGCCACCGCTGTGCTTGGCACCGTGTCCGCCTTCTCTGTCTCCTACACTATGTTCGCCGTAATCAGGACTCTCTGTGGAGTGGCTCTGACTGGAATGACCATCACCACCCTGGCTCTAAGTATGTAACACACTATACAAGAAAAACATTTCTCTGAAAACACAAATTCCTGGATTCAGTTGTTAGTCCTTTACTTTTACTGTATCTTGCATTTAAGACTGAGTCAAAGATAACGACAATTGTTTATTGAGTGCAGGGGTGAATATGGATGAATCAGGCATCTCAATGGCACATGAGCCTTTGAAGGGGCTTCTATTGTCTCCTTTTCTGATAGTTAATCCTTTTTCTGTATCCCACAGTTCCTCAACTTCTCAAAACGGGATAATAGGAGAAAATACAGAAGTATTTATAACCTGAAACTGGTAGTGGATGTCTTCCTGTAAAACGTGTCCTTCAAATGTCATTGTGTGTGGGAAGAAATTTTCACAGGCACTTCATATTCATTGTAAATGGACAGAACTGGTCTACTTAGTGCTGAATCCAAGCGTGGGCTGCAGAAATTGGCCAGAAGCCATGCACAGTGATTATGGAACGTCAGTGAGCCACCCAATAGCTTACGGGGTGTCCACCCACAGGGAAAGCCGGGTTCAGCCCAGCAAAGCCAAAGTACAACAGCTCAAGCTGTATTACGCATAAAAGCTCTCTATTTCATCAGTCTTGGCTATTTTGGTCTCTTCTTAAAACAGAACAAAACAAAATGCTGAAGCAGTAGAGAAAGACTCACAGACGCATTACGCTTCTCCAGGTATAGAGTGGACAGACATCAAGCACCGAACTTTTACCGGCACCATCATGGGCCTATCCTGGAGCGTTGGCAACATGCTGCTGGCCCTACTGGCCTACTTCATCAGAGACTGGAGGCAGCTCATGCTTGTCGTCACATCCCCCTGCCTAGCGGCCATCATTGCTTGGTGGTAAGGTGGTCGGTAGGAGAAGAATCTAATGTATCAGTGAAGTTCTGGTCTGTTGGCTTTGGTAGCTGATGACCAGAGATGTATGCCCCTTTTCCATTGGCCTTTTTATTCCCTAAGGTGGATCCCTGAGTCTGCAAGATGGCTGCTGGCCAATGGGAAAGTGGAGAAAGCCCACACATACCTGTCCCAGTGTGCAAAAATGAACAGAAAGTATGGTTACTCCACCACTTTTGACACAGAGGTGAGTTAGCTAAACAGCATAACACAGCTGATACCCACCAGCATCTCAAAAACAGCTGTGTTAAAAGACACAGTGGTTATCCAAAGGGTTTTTTCCTTTTTCTTCTTACTTTTTACCCTTTTTCTCCCTACTCTGTGCAGACACCTGAAGGCCAATCAGTATTCTACTTTCAATTCTTAAATGGACAGATTCATAGTCAAATACACTCACATATAGCACAGGGTCCTTGTTTAGTCCATACAGGCAATTCATTCAAATCCACTAGATGGCACAGTATGGCTTTGAGCATCTACCTTGTAGTCAATTAAGCAGTCCCGTATAAACATAATAAACCTTAAACTGCCATAATATGGAAGGACATTGAAGTTGTGTCCAGGCTAGATACAGTTCAAAAGTTGTTGGGTTAGAACATGTTTCAAATAGAATAGTGTAATCCCATGTTCGCCCTCCTGCAACATGTTACTACTGTTTAGACAGTGTTCATTTTTTTAAAGATGAATGTTGGCCAATCCCCATATTTTCAACTACTGCCACCTAGTGGAATATACAGATCTGCATATCACATTTGCCATCAGTTGCAGTATCTGAACAATGCTTTCTTCTGCCTGTGTGGAGCACTGCTTGTGTTGCGAGATGATGTCACTATACATTTGCATTCACATTTTCAAGAAGCGTAAATCAGTTCAAACAAAAAACTGCATGTCATACCAAGTACAACCCTAATGGACAGTTCCGGAGGGTCATACAGGCCAGATTCACAAATCAGGTTCACAAACACACAAACCAGAATCACAATTATCCTCACACATACAAATAGTGAGAATGCATAACATGGCACTGATTGTGTATATTTTATTGTAATTCCTCTGTGTTCATGTAGGTTCTGAGAAAGGTAGCCGAATCCGAGGACTCCAGCAAAAACTACTCCTATTTGGATCTAGTGAAGACGCCCAAATTGAGGAAACTCACCTTTTGCTCAGGGATCGTCTGGTAGGAAACTCCATGTAGAGTATATCTTTCTCTCAGTCCATTCACTTGGACAGTTGCAGGTATTTGCTCTCTGGCAGCCCACAAGCACTGAACAAGACAGGCAATTGATGGCTGTGGTGCAGCAGTGAAATGTGAAATGCAATATAACCCCAGTCAAAGTACAAACAAACCCAGATGTGCTGAAAAAAGCAACCTGAAAACTATTACAGGAAGTAATGTACAGACACACACACACACCACACACACACATACACACACACACACATACAATTTATATACTGTGTAAAGCAATATGTCAGAATCAGAATTCAGAATTGAATGTAAATACGTTATTGAGCATTCTACCTTCACACACTCAAATCTCACTCTTGCGTTTTCTCAGGTTTGCAGTTGCTTTCACGTACTACGGGATCAGCTTCAGAATCACGGGTTTTGGTTTCAACATGTACCTCACGCATTTTGTGTACGCGGCCATTGAAATTCCAGCCAAGGTGGGGACATACTTCGCCCTTGATCGTATTGGTCGAAGGAACGGCCAGGCCTGGTCCCTCATCATTACTGGGGTCATGATTGGAATAAACACAGTCATACCCACAGGTACTGGAACATTCCTATACTAGTCTTTTTCCCAAACAATGAGTTCAAATAGCAACAGAATATCAACAGTGCCACATGAAATACCTATCACAAGATCTGTCAACTTGGATTCAGTCTGAAAACGCAGAAATTTTCAGAACACACCTTGCTGAGTGTTAAGAGCAATACCTGGAAATCCAGAGTGAAAAAATGTCACTCACCTACACAAGTCCAGTACAGAACATTTTTTTCAAGGATGAAAGTTAATAGACAAAGCATTCACTTTCTGAAAGTGTCTCTGAGGTCACTGTAAAATGTCACATTTCTACAGGAAAATGGCATTTGGAGGTTTTATTTTCATTTTTCTCAACACACTTTTTTAGTTGAAATGTTTCTCTAAAACTTGAAAGTGAGGTTAAGCTGATGGTTGTCTCTGTTACACTAATCCAATCACAGGGACAAAAGGGTAGAGGATGTGGCAGTACACTGAATTGGATCAAAACATTGTTTTTTTCAACAACACTCATCAAGCCAAAAGACAGGACAAACACAATTTTCACACTAATATCTCCAACTGATGTTTTCTCTCCTCATCTCTCTGACACACCTATTGTCTTTGCTAGAGTACGCCCTGGTCCGAACATTGGTGGCAGTTCTTGGTAAGGGCTTCTCCGAGGCAGCCTTCACCACAGCCTTCCTGTACACAGCTGAGCTTTACCCAACTGTCATTAGGTGAGGACACCACCTTCAATCAGTCAAAACTGATACAGTGTATAATTGGCACATAGGTCTTAAGGGAGTGTTCTTTCCAGAAGCAGTAAGAGATACCCATAAAATCCAGAGCCAACTGTGAGAAAAAAAATTCTCATTTATATACTGGTCTTGCCTCATATTCAGCCAGTTTCCACACCTATTATGCTGTAACGGAAATGTACTTTGTCTTTCCTGGACCCATAGATCACAGCTTCAGACAATAGGTCCATACATACAAAATCTAAATAAGGAAGTGTGAAAGCTGCCAGCTCAAAGCCATCAACTTTTTGACTGCAGCATGCCCGTAAAGGCAGATTCACACTGTTGAACGACCCACTTACAAAGTTAACGCCCTTGCGCTGTTCCCTTTGCCAACAGGCAGTGTGGTCTTGGGTACACCTCATTCATCGGTCGGATAGGAAGCTCCATGGCTCCGCTTGTGATGCTCCTGGAAGATACCTGGGTCTTCACCCCTCCTGTGATATTTGCCCTGGTTGCAATTTTTAGTGGGTGTGTCACGTTCCTGCTCACAGAGACACTGAATGTGCGACTCCCAGAGACAATACAGGACGTTGAGGAGGAAAGGTTTGTGGATGTGATTTCTGCGTGGAAAATTGCCAAAAGGACTTGATTTTGTAGTGAGTAAGCATCATCTGTCTCTCTTTTTTATTTCAGGCATAAAGGTGCCCATGAAAGCACACCTGCTAATATTGAACTAAGTGAGATCCAGGGAAGACCACCGATGTGAAACCTCACAGCAGTTGGTGAAATTCATCCAGATATTCACTGGAATATCATTATCACTATCAGCACACATTTGTCAAGATGACAACTTACAGTGTGTTGCATTGTACCTATTTCCATTTATGCAGAGTGAAAATCAAGTTCAGTAGATTACTCAAGTACACAACAGCAGTGCCTCTTTGAGGAGACACAACCTCTGTTTTTATAGAAGCTGTTTGCTCAAGGGAAACATTTCTAAGAACACTAGGTGAAATACCACCATTCCAGGGGTTTGCATAAATATAACTTTTGGTCCACACCTAATAAAACCAAAATTACTGTAATTTAGAAAAGTATGCACCCTACACTGTATCTGTACCTATACAACACACACACACACACACACAAAAGTACACAATTGACTGTGTGTGTATTTGGATATATAAATTTCATATAAATTGTAAAGGTGAAAGTGTATAAAATATCAACTGACAATCTTGGTAATTACATTCAGTTTCAGTAGTGCTAGGAACACCAAAGTTATCCATGGAAAAATAAAATTAAAAACTGAAGGCTTTCTGCTTATGCTGCCATTGATTGATTGTATGTACACACAGTTCTATTGTTTAGTAGTACTATAATGATGGCTCTGCATATCAGGTGGTTTAGCAAAACTGGGACAAAGGTTACATTCACTTGATAAACAGCAGACATAACCGTAATAATTACCAGCAACAATCGTACTCTGAGCTTCCTGTACTTTAGCAAGTGTGGTAAACATCCTATAATGTCAGCAAGTTTGAGTTGAATGGTTAATCTCAGCATCATATAGTATGGAAAACTGCCAATGTCTGACTGACCTGCATATTAACAGACAAGGTACAGCATGTGCCTGTAGGATACAGCCCTGCCGTTTAGGTGACTACACTCTGACCCTTGACCCCCTACTTGACACATGAATGAAGCAGGCTAATGAGTGAAAGAAGGAGAAAGAGACCACTTTTGACTCCATATCCTCCTTTCCCCATGCAAGAGACAAACACTGATTGCAGGATTTATGGTGTCAAACCCCCTGTCCTTCAAGGTGAATGAGGTAAAACTAATCATGACATACAGTCTGTGGAGGTGTGTGAATGAATTCCACGATAAGGCTTGCCAATCAAATTAGCTCATTTTTTTATGGTGCCTTTTATAACTGTATTGCCACAGGGCACTTGTAAAGCACAGCAGATTACCGTGGTTTTTTATATCAGAACAGATGGATACAATCCAGATGGGTATGACAAAAAGCCAGCACTGACACAAAAAGGAACAAGACTGAGAAAGGTATGAACCAAAGACAAGAGCATTGCAGAGCATTCTAAGTGATCTTGGTTAGGCAGTGCCTAGAAGTGTACTCAGCGTACAGCGTTAACCCTCTCTGATGCCCTGGTCATGTGACTGCATTCTGTACTGTGTCTTTAAATGTCACACGCTGTATACTACTTGAGCATCAGTGTTCGACTGAAGAAGAACCAACCTTTTTTTCATTTAGGATGAACCAAGATGTAAAAATGCAGTGAAAATACTTTTCTTTCTACATTTTATTGTTTGTGTTCCTTGTCTTAAAAGTTTCAGGCTGTAAGATACAATCAAATCAGATAGCAGTTTTTAAAGCATTCTGCTTCAAACATGTCTGCAAAAGCAGAAAACTATTTGCATTTTTCTTCTTATCATTATGCGAGCTGCTCAGATGACGGGAGTACCACCTATCCTCCAGTTGGCACACACTTCATTATGGTGCACTGGAGAGCATGTGGAGTGAAAATAACTATTGGCTAAATATGAGTGTATTTGAAGAGTGCTTCTGCACAAGTGCGGAGGTTGTCATAGTGAGATGAGTTGAATGAGCAATTGGCAATTCCTAAACAGGGTTGTGTTCAGGGAAAGTATTAATAAGCAGACGTATCTGCTGGAACATTCAAACATGCAAGAACCTAGTGAAAAACCCATTTGTTAAGAGGTGTCATAGAATAGCATAAGAAAACACAGATGTCCTACCATTGTTACAAAGACAAATTGAATACTTTTCCAGATCAGTTTAGGTGATTCAATTGAATGGCAAGGATATTCGTGTCTGTATTGTCATTGGGTATGGTTCACCATCTCATTATTTCCACTGCTCTGAAACTCTCAGGCTGAGCCCCACCCTCACACTGATTACATTAGATGGAAGACTTCAAAGTGAAAGAAACAAATCATTGCATAATTACATCAAAATGTTAAAAGTGACTGTGTGTGTGTGTGTGTGTGTGTGTTTGCGAAATTAAACCTCTTCATTTGCAAGTCATGGCATAATTTGTGACATTCTAGCGCAAAATCAAGTTTCCTCTTTCCTCAGAAGAAAGAATGGAAAAGAGTCTTTCAGATGTGACCTTAACTTTTTAAGAATCCCCCACCCAGCCAAGAGTGACTTACAAAAGTGCATACATTACATCACATTACATGCATTTAGAAGACGCTCTAAATGAGAGACTTCCAGCACAATAGAACATTTTGTGTTTCATGTTACATACAAAAAGGTTTGACTAAGAGAAAAGATATATTTGAATATAGTATGAATGGTCAAAATACAGGATTAGAGCTAAATGCACAGCAATATAAAATACAGAGTTTTTAAAAGATGATATCATATATATGTGTCTGTTGTTTAGAAATGTGTCTTGACTCTGACCTGCATAGTGCAGAAGAAAACAGCATTAAGTCATTCCAGGTTTCTGCACTCATGTGTCCCCAGATCACAACGAAATCATCCTCTACAGCTGATTGGCTCTTCACTCACTGTCACTGCCCTCCCCATATGCTTCTTCAAGTTGCTATTGTAAATGATAAAGTAGCGCTCTGCTGACTTCAGTAAAAATACATAACTTAAAAAAAACGTACAATTTGAAATTAGGTCCTTTTAACACTACCAACTAGATGATTTAAGAAAAAATACAAAAATTAACAACAAAAATTATAAACTGAAATGACATCCTTTCAGCGTTACCAGATAATTGACTTAAATAAAAATACATTCCTTCCTCTGCATTTCAGCTTTGAAACAAAGAGCCTCATCTAGATATGTTAATCACAGAGCACAAAGGGCTTGTTCCAACAGCCACAACTTTTCACTATTGTCCTCGCACAGGCTCCCCGTGACACCATCCTCACCCTCTATGAACGCAAATGCTCTTTTAGCACAGAATGGCTGGGAAGGCGAGGGGGGAGGCACTCAAAGAGAAATTAAATTTCCATTGTTCTAGATCTAATCGACAGTGATCTAATCAATCACACTCGAAGATAATTTATGACCGGAGAAGAGAGCTGGAGGGTTTTCAGCCGACAGCAACACAGTTGCACAGACTTCCGCAAGGCATTCTCTGGCTGACTGTCAAGGAGGACTGCCAGCAAAGGTCAGGCCACCACACAGAGCATCCTTCAGGTGAATGATTTATTCATTATTAGTATTCATTATAGTTATAGTAAAGCCACATATGGCACATGCCATCATATGTAATAGTTCTTTGTGTTAAAGCAGTATATTTTACGTATTTATCCACAGTAACACCAGACTTGGTGGCACTAGCAAACATTGACACGAACAGGAAGGCACAAACAAGGGAGATTCAGACCACTGTCCTTGCTGAACCTGTTTGTCTTCATATTTAGCCAACTGCAGCAGTTACAAAGGTTAATAAACTTCACAAAAGGGAAATTGATTTTTAACCACAACTACAATGTTTGACCAACACTTAAAAAACCAATCCTTCAAACCAAAACACAGTTGTGGTGTAAAGCAACAGTCAAAGGGAGCATTTGGGAGTAGCTGGCATTTGCGTATGTCAGAACCATGCTGACAACAAACTCCCTCAGATGATTATGTCAGTCTTTCTTTAAAACAAGACTATTGTTTTATATATAGGTATTCTTTCAGTCAGCAGGATGAAGTTTGAAAGTGTCCTGGCGGAGACTGATGGCTTTGGCAAGCATCAAATTCTGATCATCGCTCTGCTGTTCATACCCCGGATCATACTTCCCTGCCACTTCCTCCTGCATAACTTCATCGCCGCCGAGCCGGCGCACCACTGTGACATCAGCGGTCTGGACGATGGGGGCGTATTTGAGAATCTGACCCAGGATCAGATGCTGAAAGTCAGCATCCCGGCAGAGGAAGATGGGACCCTGAGTTCCTGCAAGATGTTTTCAGAACCTCAGCTCCATCTCCTGCACAACTCCTCAAGCCCTGCTGACGCGTCTGTAGTACCGTGTCAGAATGGATGGGTGTATGACACCAGCACCTTCGCTTCAACTTTGGCAACTGAGGTAAAGATTTCTTTTTGATGCGTTAAGATATTATGCATGTAAACATTGAGTGTGGGTACATCAGAGAATATATTTTTGTTTTGTTTTTTATTTCTTATTAACTTGCATTTACAGCATTAAAACATTACATTCTAAACACAAATATGAAATATGTATGTTTATAAAAATTTACTACTTACTCATTCCTCACTTACACTGTGTACCGTGTACTGTGTATTATGTTTTTACAGTTAGACCATCATTACACACTATGCTAAAGCAGTGAACATCTTACATTTATATTTGGCGGCAGTGTAGCATAGCAGTTTAGGAGTAGGACTCGTCACCGAAAGGTTGCCGATTCAATTCCCAGCTGGGGCACTGCCGCTGTACCCTTGGGCAAGGTACTTTCCCCACACTTGTCTCAGTACATATCCTGCTGTGTGAACTGATAAAATGTCATTGATTGATTGATGTCAATGATTCAGTGATTGCACTAAACGGACCAGGGGCTAACACTAACTTTTTTGTTTTTTTTTTTTTAAAGTGGGACCTGATCTGTGACAGGAAAGGCATGAACAGAGCCACAGCCACCATCTTCTTTATTGGGGTGATGATCGGAGCAGTGGTATTCGGCATTCTGTGTGACAAGTGAGTTATTCCGCACACACCATTCAGTATCAGTCATACTGTGTTATCTTCAGACTCAGGTGATGAACAAATAGTGGTGTAGTGTGGTAGCATTTATTTTCTAGCCCTGCACATGTCAAGAGTAATTCATATTGCAGCCCTTATCTGCTGAAAATCACAACCCATTCATCTTCAAACTCTTTTACCAAAGATGTATGTAGCTATACATGCCTCATTCCTTTATTAAGTTATCAGGACATTCATAAACTAATGACCTTCTGCTGAAACATAAAAAATGAGCTGCATGCTGATCAATAACTTCATGGGTAGGTCTGCCAGGTCTGCATTTATTTCTTTTGTTTATTGCCAATAAACAGACTGAAGAAGACAAATCTCTGTTATAAAAATCTAAATATATTTTCAGAGACCATTCTGAAATAATGGGCAGAATCCGTTGGCAAAATCTGTTCATGCTTGCTTTGAGAATGTGAAAAGAGCTGGATGTTGAATGAACAAGTACTGGAAAGCTGTAGTCATCATCCTTGAACAGATTTTTCTTGAAAGGTGACATTGGAACCTTGCTGGTCCACAAAGGCATGAAAAATGACATATATATTATACTGATCTTATCCTGAGATCTTATTCTTTTTACATTATCATATTGTTTTTTTTCTGTGTATGTCATTGTATACGTGTATGATGCTAGAAGAGGAGTTAGTGGTAATGATAAAGTGTTCATCATTATCATCATCACGGCAGATAGTATACATGCACTGCAGTCATCTAGCTAGCTAGTGGTGCATGTACCCAGTGGTTATCTGGGGACAGGTGGAGCAAAACAATTACAGAAACATTTTGAGTTTGTAACAATCAAACAGTTAATCAGGGCTATGTCCATATTTTGTGCTGCAAAATCTGAAATGCAGAAATGAGCTCTGAGAGGATACCTTATTGATTCATATAAAAGAAAGAGGAAGCAGCTGACTCCACATGCTCTGTGTTCTGACAGAATTCTGATGAATTCAGCCAGAAGTCACAATAATTTCACAAATACCATAAGAATTCAAATAGATCACCCTGAATGCTAATACTCGGGCTCATATGAAAGCAGAGAAAATTATTCAAATTCTAGCCTTCTGGAGAGATGGACTAGTAAAGAAATTCTTTATGACCAGAGAAGAGAGCAGGAAGTACTTGTGAAATCCTCCAAATTTTTCTGGAAAAAAAACAAACCTGTAGAGCACCCTAGACTCAATAGAAATACACATCTGAGCCAGCAACATGCAGACACCCACAGCATATGGACAGAACTAGTTTTCAAGAGGAAACCACAAAGAATCAGTGAGGTGTGCATATCCTTTTTTACTATGTTGACCCACTGTCAAGTTAATATTTTCCAGTTCGTTATTTTCAGGACATTTTCCTCCTCATGGTACACTTGAGTAAAATAAGTTAAAGGAAATGGTGTTGTATTTGGGGTGTATTCATCCTTCTGCAATACAGAAGGGCTGAGGTGGGTCTTTAAGGCCTCATACAATAACATTTTTCTTGTGTTGAATACACTTTATACAGTTTAAACTCCTTTGCTCCTTAAAAATGGCATGGTATGGTTAATTGTGTAGGAAACACTCATTTCAGCACCCATAACTAAGTTACTCCAGCTCAGAGTATATCAAAGAGAATATCAAATGCAACCAATAACTTGTTTAGCCTGGCTTAATTGTGAGTGAATACATTAGCTGTTACAGCTTAAGGTGCACATGACAACTGCACAAGGATGTAATACAAAAAGAATGATACTGTAGATGAATGATAATGATAGATCCACAGGAATCACCTTAATGTTGCAAAGAAAAAATGGCTCAATAGTTAGGGCAACTCCTATAAGCCTTAACATGCAAGATTACATAAGATCAGCACAAAAACTGTTGAGATGTGTGTGATATAAAAAAAGTTAATTGTTGCTAGAATTTGTAGAATTAGTTATTGGTACCCAGTTTTTTTGGGTAATCTTTTATATAGTTGGACCCACACTCTATTGCAATTATTATGTTTTTCATTTGAAATATTACCTCATATTGTTATATATGTTTTTATGTATTTCCCAGCTTTCTTCATCTTATATGTTTTTCCACCCTGGCACAGTTACATTTGAACTGTTTTCATCAAAATGCTTTATTGATTGTGTTCATCAGGAATTCAATCTTTTTTGCAGTGGTTCTCTGTGAGTGAATTTGAAGCACACCATTTCGCACAGTTAAGCAGGTGACAGTCCTAACTGTTTTTTTGCCTTTCCCATTTGCAGATATGGCAGGAAAAGCATGCTGCTGGTGTCCTATCTATTGGCAATAGCGTTTGGATTGGCAAGCCCTTTTTCAAACTCCTACATAATGTTTGCAGTCATGAGATTTTTCACAGGATTTGGACTCACAGGGATTAGTATCATTTCAATTGTCCTCAGTAAGTACTTTCTTTCACAAAATGAATCATGAAAACTGAAAATGAAATTTAATTCAATTACATATTTTTCATGGATCTCCAAGAGCTTTGTATTGGGCCTAAGAGTACGTATTGTGGGGTGTTCAGGACAGGGCTGAAAGGATATGTTTAGCAAATTAACTGGAAGACCTATTGAGAGAGCCAGTCTGGGATGTTAGCCAGGACATGTGGGGACCCCTGTTCTTTCACAATACAAGCCAGAGAGAAAGTCTCATGTTTTTTAAAAATTACAAAACACTGCAGCACTAGCTTAGCTGCACCTAAAGGTCAAAGGTCATTGTCCTTAGAATGAATCACGTCTTTCATTTCCAGTGTGTGAACCCTCTACATAACCTGCCCCCATTATAATTTTTACTTTTACTTTCAGTCTAACAATAATGGGTATACTATAATGCCTGCAGTGCTTTTTTTCTTACCCTATATCTATATCATAATGAAAATAAAAATGTTGGAATCACTCCACAGTCACATGCTCATATTACTTTTTGAACACATTGTAAAACAATAAATATTAAAACAATAATTTTCATAGAAGGATTTTCATTCTTCAGCTGTTAACAAATAATGTGTTGTCTTGTTGCCAGTGTTCTTGCAGATAACTCCCTGAATGGAATTACAATACTATATTGGCATAACATGCAAACGTGTTCCTTCAGGCATTGAGTGGGTTGACGTTGACCACAGGGCATTTATTGGCGTGATTGGCAGTATGGCATGGACTGTTGGCAACATGCTGCTGGCGGGTGTGGCCTATCTGGTAAATGGCTGGAGAATGCTGATTGTCGCAGTCACCACCCCTCTTATTTTGGCCGTCATCACTTGGTGGTAAGAAATGAAAAGCATTATGTGACTCATATTCTCTATATTCTTCGTTACACAGCTTAATGTTTACTGACAGTAGGATGCAATGGTAGTGTGTCATCTGTGTATTTCAACCTGCAACCCCTGCTAGTTACCATTCAGATTCTAACTAGCTGTAATATTAATGTTATGGCCATGAATGTGTATATATATGGATAGATGCTTTGAAGATTCTTCATTCATCATTCTTATTAATGATTGTATTTCCGTATCTGATATATAATCTGGGAACAGAGGATCATCGTCAAACTGTAAACAGTGAAGCACATTTTCTATTTTTTAAGATATTGATTATATACTTTTTATTTCTTACAACATGTTTTGATATCCAGTATAAAATATCAATCACTTTGCATATGCACGTCCACATCCATTAGTCATTTATTTTACAGGTGGATTCCAGAGTCTGCCAGGTGGTTGATTGCCAATGGAAAGGCAGAGAAAGCTTACACATTCTTGGAGAAGTGTGCTAAGTTCAACGGGAAGAAAGAGTTTTCATCTAAATTCAAGCCGCAGGTAAATCAGCCCCATATATACCTCTGTCAGTTCTTAAGCTGGTCACCTCATTTTTTTTCAAAAAAGGCAAACTCTTTTATTGGCCACCTTTTTGCCTTCTGCTCACAGACACTTTCTGAAGTTGTGACAGTTGCAGATGAAAACAAGAACTACAGCTACTTGGATCTGGTGCGGACTCCCAAGATGAGGAAACTGACTGTTATCACAGGGATCGTGTGGTATGCTTTTCTCTCATGTCAGTTGCATTTTCCACTGGAAGAAACATTATAGCAGCTATGTTTCATTTCTGTATTTTTTTTTACTTCAGGGGGAGCAAAAAATCTTAAACATAAACAGTAGCACATGTCTTGTATTGCTCTATGTTCACTTAGAACGGGGATAAGGTCTCCATCTCTGGGCATGTTACAGTAATCATGCAGTATTATTCTACATTTGCCAGTGCCTTTGTCATGTGTGTGCATGTGATTATATAAAGGATCCAAGAATTTTCCAAGAAAATTTTTTTTTCAACAGGTATGGAGTTGCTTCAACTTACTATGGAATCAGCTTGAATATCACAGGATTTGGTCTGAATACCCATCTAACCCACTTCATCTACGGTGCAATTGAGGTCCCCGCAAAACTACTCATCTATCTCAGTCTGAACAAAATTGGACGAAAGAAAAGCCAAGCAGGCACGCTCATTCTAACAGGAGTTTGCGTTGCAATCAACATCTTTCTTCCCAAAGGTAAGCTAGTGTAGTCTGGCCTAGTAGACACATGAGCGCTTATCTCTGAGTTTTTAAAGGCTCACAATTGCTTACGTTCACAGTTAAAAAAAAAAAAAGATAGCCAAATGATACATACAAGATTAGACCAAATATTGCTTGCAAAAATACTGGCATGTGGGCCAAAGTGCATAATCATGGAAAGGAAACCAGGAAACTGTTGTAGGAAACCCTACAGCTGCGTGAGACATATACATCCATATCGTGTGATTGATATAAATCTACAAATAGTACCAGCCAAATGTTTGGACATACCTACTCATAGAAGGGTTTTTCTTTATTTTTACTATTTTCCACATTTTAGAATAATAGTAAACACATTAAAAACTATGAAATAACACAAATGGAATTATGCCGTAATCAAAAAACTCTTTTATATTCTTCAAAATAGCCCAAAAAAAATCTAAAAATTCATAGAAAGAAATTCATACGTATTCATCAGCTTCACTGTTTATATTTGTCTAAGAAATAATCTTTTTTCTGTTTTGCACAGACATGTGGTACATTCGCACTATTGTTGCTGTACTGGGAAAAGGCCTGTCTGAGGCTTCCTTCACCTGTGTCTTTCTGTACACAACAGAACTCTACCCCACTGTTGTTAGGTAAGATCACATTTCATTCAGACACTTCAAATCTCATGTTTTGAGCTATAGAGTTGCATGACTCAAGCTCTTACGGCGAAACCCCATCATATCATATTTTATTCTCTCCCAAGATATGTTCATCACTGATCGAGAGTAATATAAAGCTGGCACTGATAACAAGAATGCAATACGTTGACAATTTATTCATATAAAATTTGTGTAAACCATGACAAAGCAGACTCATCTCATGACTGCGAATTACTTAGTGACCATCAAAATTATGAAATAAGCTTGTCATTGCATAGACAATGGTATTCCAAAATTCCAAATTTCAATCAGAAAACAGAAATAATATCTCTCCAATCTGAAAAAAGTCGCTGATGTATGCAGTGTTGACTTTGAAAGAGTTCACATCATAGTTCTTGTGTTCCTTCAGGCAAAATGGTGTTGGGTACACAAGCTTCGTGGCTCGCCTGGGTGTGTCCATTGCTCCTCTGATCATGCAATTGGAGGATGTGTGGAAGCTCCTCCCTCAAGTCATTATTTGCTCAGTGTCCATTTCCTCTGGACTATTGGCGTTGCTGCTCCCAGAAACTCACAAGATGCGTCTGCCAGAGACTATTGAGGACATCGAAGAAGCAAGGTACAGTTAACCAAACTGAAGTGTATGGATTATAAGGCTATCAAATATTTGTTATGCATACTTACTATTTTGGCTTCAGACACAGACAGATGATACGTAAGTTATAACTTACATGCACTTTTTCCGTTAATGTTTCATTTTTATAACAAATGTGAAAAATAGTGACAGCACTGTATGTTTTTAGAAGAACACAGTGTAGAGAAACCTTATCTTCCATATTAAATGATCCAAATTACATTTCTTAAACACAGAGTCTCAGGGATTTTTTGCAGTCTATATTTGAGATGCTATGTTTCACATAATATAATCTGTATTTATACTGTATATGGGCTACACAATTATTTTATTTATATAGACAAGTAATTCATACTACTTCATACTTTCCTTCTGTGTTTTGCATTTTTGTTATAACACCTTAATAGTGCCGAATTAAACC
Organism: Megalops cyprinoides; assembly: GCF_013368585.1. Classification (NCBI taxonomy): domain Eukaryota; kingdom Metazoa; phylum Chordata; class Actinopteri; order Elopiformes; family Megalopidae; genus Megalops; species Megalops cyprinoides. Next base: position 9,388,375 of record NC_050597.1, read on the forward strand.
TTGTTATGGTGTTTGTTAAGTACTTCTTGTGGTGATGAGTAATTTTTTTCGTTACAGAAAAAAGTCTGTGGATGTGGCACTCCAAGAAAAAAGTGACATGCCTCTCAATGCCAGTGACGAGCCTGAAAATGGAGTCTAAAATGAGACACCTCCTCAGCGAATTTATACAAGACATGGCATTAACCATACAAATAAATGGGCAAAGGACACAGGACTTCAGATTAATTTACTACAACGACATTTGCTTCCTAATAGCATTTTGCTTTAGGATATGACCATAATTCCATCCAGCGCAGAACTGATTCGATTTACTGCAGTCAGGTGTTACTGATGCCATCCTGTCACCATTGCATCTGTCTTTCAGGTGACTTGACTCAAACTTGAGCCAATGAATGCTTTTTTTATTTTGATTGTCCATCTTTTTTAAATTGTGAAGATTTATCCTTTCCCTGTCCCATTTATCCAATTTATTGCTGTAAATGTAATGTATAGAATGCAGATTCATGTCATATCAATACAGTTTTTATACAAAATGCATAAACTACAAGTATATTTTTTATTATCACTAACACACTTTACTCTGTGGTCACTGGGGTGATTTTAGCCATACTTAAAGCTAGTAAAACTGGCACATTGTCTTGTGTAAATGAATATTGTGTTCCACAGACATGTAGCTCTAAATGGGAGTGATATTTGCCCAGACTGTGGCACTGCACAATCACTTCTGGCAGGAGCTGGTGGAACAACCCTGGAACAACTTCTGCCGCTAAGTTTTTTTTTTTTGTATTCTGTCTGTTTTGTATATCTTGGTGTCAGAATTCCAGTTTTTCCAGCTTGAGACCAACCTTGTGCATAGTATCATAAATGCGACAGAATCAGTGTCACAGCATCTGTTGATGACTGATTACTGTTAAATCTAAAATTAATTAAATGTATCTCTGCTATAAACTTTTTTAACATGTTAATGAGAGATATTTTGTTTATGAGAGAAGTTAGTTCAAGATATTTACAGTTTTAGTGCTGAATTTTCACAATGAAAAAGATTGTTTACTTGCATCTAAAATTAGGCATCAATATTTCAGCCAGTTCAATCTTTTTGCCCTTACATATAGCATTTTATTTCTATATAATTATTATGTATATTTCTATATATAAAATATAGATCATATATATCATATTTTATATTTAAAATATAGAGATAGTATATAGTAAAAAAAAGGGTAAATAAAAAAAATAAAAAATAACATAAATTATATAGATATATATACAAGAAGTGATATTAAGTAACCACAGTGTAAGAAGGGAAAAAGTGTAACACTCAATTATATTTGATAATCATGTTAATAAAAGTTTTGAAAAGTGACTATGTGTTCAGACTCACTGGATATCTTATAGGGCATTCCTGTACAAGGTGCGATAACCCTGTCCCTTCCTGTGAGCAGGATGAAGGAGGAGACTCTGTGGAGCCTCAAAAACCTTACATATGTAATTGTACTTCCAGGAATTTGTTTTATGGGGAAAATCTTCAGGCCCTACTAACCACCATGATGTGGTCTACAAAGGCCAGTCCACTGCTGATTGTTACCCTGAGTCTCTTGGTGATCTGGGAGACAGAGACCGTAGTGTTTTCAATGTGATGGTGAGGTCCTGGAAAGGAGAGGACTGGAATGTAGAGAAGCTCAGACTTGGCTAAACTGAGCCTCTGGTAATTATTAGACAACCACAATGAGATCATGATCAGCTAGGTAAGGTGGGAGACATGATGACACAATGTGACGGACTGAAGAGGAAACATCAGATGGATTGAGGAGGAGAAACAGTTACTATAACAGTAATATGAGAAACTACGCAAACCATGAGAAATATGATCAAGTTATTCTCCAGGGACTGAGACAAGTCCATACTGAAGTAAATAAACAAACTGCTGGTTATGCAGAAATACAGGCAGACCTTCCACAGCTATTGCAGAGCCAAAATATGTTTTCTGGTGAGGTATCAGGCACAATGAAAATGAAAATCCTGATGTACACAAAAAAACAAATTGGAAGCTTGTGGAGGGTGGAAGGCTGATTTATTAGTTATTCAGTGGAAGTAACTAATATTATGAGGTAAGCTCATTTGGCTGAAATTTGCTTTGGTTTTTGTTTCAGGTTGAAGGAGTTAATACAAAGCAAGAAAAAAACAACTAGCCAAACCTATTTATCTACTAAGTCACAAAGGATAAAATTTAGCTTAATTCACAGCTAGCTGGCCAGCTAGTTTCAGGAAATATTTAACAAGGTTCAAGCAGGTAAGTAATTATCTTCAAGAGAGATGGATTGGTGATATATTTTTTCTTTACCTCCAACACTTTTATGTTTCTATTTAACATGCTGATGTCGAAATTAAAGAGACTTGCACACGTCACAGATCCTGCAGTGCACTAAAAGGACTCAGTTGAGGATTATGACACCAGACCAGCTCTGGTGACTATATCACAGTCATTTCATTTAGAACAGGCATCTGCTTTCCATCAGGCACAATGAAGTTTGACGATATTCTTGCAGATATCAATGGTTTTGGAAAGTTCCAGATCATGATCGTGCTTCTCCAGTGCATTTCTCGGGTGACACTGCCGTTTCACTTCCTCCTGAATAACTTCATCGCCGCTGTGCCTGCACACCGCTGTGACATCAGCGGTCTGGATAATGGAGGCGTATTTGAGAATCTGACCCAGGATCAGAGGCTGAAAGTCAGCATCCCGGCAGAGGAAGATGGGACCCTGAGTTCCTGCAAGATGTTTGCAGAACCTCAGCTCCATCTCCTGCACAACTCCTCAAGCCCTGCTGATGTGTCTGTAGTACCGTGTCAGAATGGATGGGTGTACGACACCAGCACCTTCACTTCAACTTTAGCAACTGAGGTAAATTTTAATTTTTCAGTACTTTCATCTATTTATTCTATCTACAAAATTGTTTCAGGGTAGTTTGGGATGGGGGTGTCTACCAAGGAAATCACTACTTCAAAATGATTATGTATTTCCAGAGGTTTATAAACAATAGATGTAAAATAAATGGACATAAAGAAAATGGCTGCCTTGAGTAACACACAGACTTCCCCTCTACTCAAAGCTATTTCTACAAACCACACATTTAGGTCCTTGCAATGCAATAAAAAGTGATGTCACTTGTGCACACATTAATCTTGTTGTTTTTCTGTAAAGTGGGACCTAGTGTGCGAGAAGAAGGGAATGACTAAAGCCACTGCTACTATTTTCTTCATTGGAGTGATGTGTGGAGCAGCACTATTTGGCATCCTCAGTGACAGGTAAAATTCATAATAGCAGTTGTTTAAACGCTGAACAGAATATATTGATTTAAGTATGAGTCCCGTAAATCACTGAGCGTATGCCTTTCCTTTATAGTTGCATTTCCCACATGGATCATCAGCTAGCCAGGCTGGAGTGACAGAAGAAAATCTGAAATTAAACATTAACAGGAAATGCATAATATCTTAGTTGTTAAAAGTCACTTTGAGGTTTGCGAGTTTAAATGACTTTTTCATCTTTTCCCTGATTATCATTGTTATTACTGCTTTGTGATATTATATTGCATGTGTTAATTCATGGTACTGTATTCAAACTATGTTGAGACGATGAAGTTAAATATATTCTCTGTTCCGTCTGAATGATGACAACATTTCAGATTGTTAAACTTGCATCACTTGCTAGTGAATCAATTTTATCTTTTATTCTGCAGATATGGACGAAGGAGCATGCTTTTAGTGGCCTACTTGTCATCAATAGTTTTTGCATTGGCCAGTGCTTTCTCAACATCTTATGTGATGTTTGCAATTTTGAGGTTTTTTACTGGATTTTCCCTCACAGGGATAAGTATTATTTCCATTGTCTTAAGTAAGTATCCTTATCCCCACACAGTGTAAAATTAAAATGTAAATTAATGTTGGATTTTAAAACAATGTTATTTATGGAATAAAGGCCATCAAACATATTTTTACTGTCCATTAGGATGATAGGAGCAATCATTTCTTGTTCATATACACATATTAGCTCCTGCTGGACAAATTGCTGACTTTTTCAGTATTTCTGTGAATAATTAGTCGCACAGTTTAACTTTCACATTTTGCTATGTTGGTAGCAGTTTAGGTTCCTAAGGTTAGGATTGTTACATAACACCACCTAGGGAGCTGCAGATAATACTGCAGATCCTCTGGTCAATGTTTATACCAGGGACTTTAGACCATTTAGACCAGTGCATTGCATCATGATAAGACCTTGATTGAGATATAACACTTTATATCTGTATTGAGTTCATTTTTGGATACACAAAATTGATTATGACTACTAATTTGCTAGCGAGATGGTTAACTAGTTACATAATTTGGTTAAGCATACTTAATTTTAATCTATCTTGCCAGCATATGTTTATTAATGTTCTGCCAGCTAATTAGCTAAGTATGTAGATAGCTAAAAATTTTGAAAACCTATTCCACTGGCTAGCAAGATGGCTAATTAATGTGAGCTAGTCAGCTCATGAACTCACTAGCTAATATAGCAGTTTGCCCATTTTAGTTCATTTATTACAAGTTGTGAAAACAAGTTTTGTGGAGAAACTGTAAAAGACTCTGAGATGTCCTTTGTAATGCTTATCAACAAACAAAAAAAAAAAAAACTGATTGCAAGTAAAGAAGTAAACCGCCTTTCTTAGCTCTCTACTTCCATTGGTATACCTAAACCATCATCTTAAGCTGAATATGCACATCACACACTACTCTACACCTCCCACACACTGCTCTAAACTGCCTGCTCAATTTACACTGCAGGCAAGCTGGCCTGTCGCTGGCTTTGCACTATTTCTAAAGTAGTATGAAAGCTGCCTGACAAAGTTGGTGGAGTCAGCTAGGTTTTCAGGGACACCCTGAAATAATGGTGGTTTGAAAGGAAAATGAAGCTTCAAATGAAGCTGGCAAAAAAATGTGAATTACTCTAGAGTGTGAGAAGAAAAATAATAGGGTAAGCTGCTGTATTTAGTGAGTGTTTACCTGATGCCATATGTATTAATGTTTTATTCTTATTTATAAAACATAAAAAAACTGTTTTTGTTGCAGGTGTAGAGTGGTTTGACATTAAGCACAGGACGTTTGCTGGAGTTATTTTGAGCCTGGACTGGACATTAGGTAACATACTGCTGTCAGGAATCGCATATTTTATAAGTGACTGGAGATGGCTGATGCTTGCAGTGACCTCCCCTCTGTTTTTGGCTGTCATTATTTGGTGGTAAGCAGCTTCCATTAACTTAACATAGAATAGCACTGTGTACAATGCGACATTGATTACATTGGTTAATGAATCTGTATCAAAGTTAATGGTACATGCAAACATTCTTAACTGAACAATCATTCATAAACTTCTTCGACAGTAATGATAATTTTGTTACAGTGCATTTTACCATTGCATATCTGCCTTGTTTCTGTTTCATGTCAAGACCATCCTCTACTGATACTGATAGTTTAAAAAGGAAGATGTTCACATGTCGAGTGGATATTAAATGTTATTTCATGTTTCACTGGCATGTTTCTGACTTCCTCAGTCATTAATAACAATATCACAGGTGGCTTCCTGAGTCTGCTAGGTGGCTGATAGCCAATGGACAGGTGGAAAGGGCTCACATGTACCTGGAGAGATGTGCCAAAATGAATAAGAGAGCGGAGTGTATGTTAACAATTAAGCCACAGGTAACACACAACTTTTTTACATTACATTTTTACATTTAACTGCATAATGTTCAGAATAATTTATCTAAACATTTTAGGGAGATTGTTAGGTAAAATTATCTTTCAAAGCTAGTGATGTGTGTATTTAATGTCTCTCTCTGTTTTGTATGTATATAACCAGGGCTCAACGCATAGTTTGGCTGCCTGGCTGAGGAACCAGTTATCAGTTTTTGTAGACAATTGCCTGTAACACTAGTAAGGGGATCCTTAATATTTAGGATATTTCCAAGCCATTGACCTACATGAGTGGAAAAAGCAAAAAATAGTGTAGTGCTGTCCATGTTGTAAACATTAAGTCTATTTGACTGTAGCCCAAAAAACCTTTTGAATATTTCTCAAAAATCAACAACACCTGAACCAAGTTGAATGAAAGGTAACTACCTAGCTGGATAGTTAGATAAAAAAAACAGGATAGCAAGATAAAAAAAATGATTTTTTTCTGTCACAGTACAGCCTAATACACTAAATAATTCTCTGCTGCCTGTCTTTTAGGGAGGCAGCAAACTATAAGCATATTTACAAGACAGCTTGCTTGCTTGCTGCTGCTAGTAGCTTGCTTGAGCTAAGGACTCAACAGTACATCCTCAAAGCTAACCACATATGGCAGCTGACACAGTACTCTTTTTTAAATACATTCTATACATTATCTTATAGGGCCTACATACAAAATAAAACATGTAGCTGGCAAGAACTTTTTTGTTCACTTGACAACAAGGCGGAGAACCAAGAGTTGGTCAGCGTATCGGCGTGTCACTGAAGTTTGCACAAGTGAAAAGTGATACACAGCACAGAGCCAAGCAGACCAGAGACATGCTGGCCACTCCAGTCATTGCGTTGATGTACTGATTGGCAGCAGAAGAGCTATGGATTACACCTAGGGTCTTATGAATGCTGCACCTTGGATGGAAATGTATTTTTAATTTTATTTTTTTATTTCATTTTTTTTTTTTTTTTTTTACAGCTTTGACTTTGTTTAAAAGTTTTGTACTACACTCTTGTCCCTTGCCTGCAGACCCTCTCTAATGTTTTGACAGTTGAGAAAGGAAGGAAAAATTACACTTATCTGGACCTGGTGAAAACTCCAAATATGAGGAAGCTGGTTGTATGCACTGGAATAGTGTGGCAAGTCTGTCTTTATTATCTTTCTGTGAATTTTAGGGTTATAAGTTGTTTTGTATAAATCAATTACAGAATGGAAGCACTATTTTTATACACACTATTCTCCAGCATTGGCTGGTGTGATGAAACAACTTCTTTTTATGCTTTTTTGCCTTTTTGTGCCCACTATTATTGGAATTGACAACTGCATTTGCCTCAGATTAGTGTTAACCTTACCCAAGTAGTGTATACTTCATCCAAGGTATGTTGGTTATGTCAAAGTTATGTCCTACTCCTTCATTGACCACCCTGTAAATTTCACTAATCCCAATCATCTCTTTCTCCCTGCAGGTATGGAGTTGCATTCACATATTATGGAATAAGTTTGGACATCACAGGATTTGGGCTGAACATCTATCTAACCCAGTTCATCTATGCCTCAATTGAAATGCCTAGCAAGATTCTGATATATTATAGTCTTGATCTATTTGGCAGAAGACGTAGTCAGGGTGGAACGCTCATTTTGACAGGAATCTGTCTTGCAATAAATATCTTTGTTCCTCATGGTATGTATCTTTCCATTTGATTGTTTGAACGGCCTAATTTACACTTATAGGAAATAAACTACAGTAGTACTGTTGTTTGTAAAACTTTGCAAACTAACCTAAATTAACAAAAGCCGAGGAAGTATTCAGAAGAATTTTTCAAAAAGATTATTTAATTGAAAATACTTATGACACTTATTTCAGTGTGTACATTTTGGATATCAGTTGAGGTTTTATGATAAAGGAATCTCTTAAAGAGATATAAATCGAGGAAATTATGAGATGCAACAAAACCTGAAAAGTGTGTATCATTCCCTGTACCTCAGAGCAATGGCATCTCTTACAGTGACAATGGAAGTTAGTATTATAGTATTCTGCATAATTCAACCCCAGTTAAATGTTGGTGAAAATGCAAAAGAAGAAGGAAAGGATGAGGTGTGAAAGGAGGATTACCCTTAGGAAATAATGGAATCTCTTGTACCTTTTGACTTTATTTATTTATTTTTGGATGACCGTAAGCAAGCACAATATAGTCACAAGTCAATAACCATGGCTGGACTAAATCCTTCACCAGGGATGCCACCTACCAAAAATAACCTTTAACCTTTAAGCTTTGCTTAAAGAGGCTGTAAGCTTTTAGTTCCATGTTATAACTGTCAGAAGTGTGTACCTAATGCAATCCATTTAGTTAATCTTGTGTTTTTAATGCATTTCTCAGATTTGTGGGTTTTCCGTACCATTGTTGCTGTCCTTGGAAAAGGGCTGTCAGAATCATCCTTTACCACAGCCTTCCTATACACAGCTGAACTTTACCCCACAGTGGTTAGGTAAGTGAGCATTAAGCTCACCTGTGTCACTAAGCACCTCGACATACTGTTTTGCCAGGTTAACACTTTTGTGGCTATATGTAACAACTGTTTGGAACCTGCCAAGTCAATATTGTATTTTATATGTAATAAATATAAAACGGTACAGACAACTTCATACACTACATCCATGATGATCGTTGTGGTCTATATTTCTCACAAAAACAAGTGTCTCCGCATGCATGGCATGTGCTTAGTGACCTCACATATTCTAGTGTTAAATTGAGGAACCTCTAGCAACATGAAGTGAAAAAAGTTGCTAAGTGTGCAGACATTGCTATATCTGGCATTACAATGTATAAACAGTGGTCAATATTCCATTCAGCACAAACCTGTCTGAACACTTCTATTTGCATATACCAGTTGTCCTTTGAACCAAAGCCGAGTGAAAGTATATGTTTGCTATTGTTTACATGCACCTCACTTTGTGAACATTAGTGATCTGACTTTTGCTCTTTTTAGACAAAATGGCGTGGGCTACACCTCCTTTTTGGCTCGTCTCGGAGTGTCCATAGCTCCACTGATCATGTTATTGGACGATGTGTGGGGGCTTCTCCCTCAGGTTATATACTGCTCGGTGGCCATTTTATCTGGAGCGGTTGCTTTGCTGCTCCCAGAGACTAAGAATGTGCGTCTCCCAGAGACCATTGAAGATGTTGAGGAAAGGTACAGTATAACAAAGGTCTTTAGGCCGGCTTATGGTCCACCTGTGCATGGATAGTTAGTAAATTTAATATGCATGAAACTACTGAGAAGTTGTATTTTAATAAATGTACAGCGCATATACATGTTGCCTCACAAAAACTCTCCTATCTTCCAGAAAAACATCTGTTAGTTTAACAAAGCTTGAAAAGAGCGACACACCCCTAAAACCACTGACTGATGAAGGAAATTAAAATGGATATTAAAATATTTTTGCAAGCATCTGCTTACATCGAGCTTCAAGTCTGTACAAGGACCTCAACAGGAAGTGGGCAAAAACTACCAGGGGGCACAGACACTCTCTACATGTGAATGGTTGTCAATAAGACAATATACGCTGATCAGATGTGCAATAAATAATCTGTGCAATATAGGCTGTATACCAGTTGAATTTATTATACATGTCTCCACGATTTGCTATGTCAAATGAAACTTTACACAGAAATGTGTATTTTCCAAGATTTTTCAAATGATGTTTATTAGAGATTTTGGCCATATGGTTTGCTGTGTCTCTGCTATATGAGCCTGGGGTTTAGGGAAAGCTAATTTACATGTATGCATGAGGTTCAGTCTACACACAACCATTTGGTCCATGTATTAGCATAAAAGTCACCACTCTTGTTATGCTGGGAGAGTGGCCCCTGTCACAGTGGTCATGAAAGTCTAATCATAAGTCACAAGCCTCAAGATCAAAGTCTCAGGTCTTGATGATGTTTCAACAATTGTAATGACCATGTTCAAGTCTATGTTATATTGCAATATAACATAATATTACTGATATTAGTCAGTAATATCATTTGGTAGTATCAGTACTATCATTTGGTCTGTATTACTTACATTATAATGTATTGTAATGTAAATTGTTTCATTAAAATCCTGGTGAAACTGTTCATATCATGTTAGAAATGTTTATTATTATTTCTGACAAAACCAACACAAAAACATATTGGCAAAAAAGACCCACAGAGCAATACTGTGTATACCACAAATGTCCCCTGGTGGACCGCTATCAAGCATCTATTATATTTCACACATTTTAAGGACTAACAGATGGTATCATTGTAATTAAGTCAAAATGCAAATTTGCTTCTCTAAAATGCATAAACTAATCTAGGTTAATCTAGGAACATAACCACAGCCAACAGAATTGGCACTCTGATCCCAGCAACCAGAAAGTATGGTTGGGATTGGTTCAGGTGAGCTTCTTGACATTACATAATACAGCGCAATAACTGTTAAGTCATGCACACCAAAAGCAAACTATGCTCTGATGTGTAGCTAATACCAGAGTTTTTCCAGTCTATAGCTAGCTATAGCCAGCTAGGTTTATATAACCACAACTCAATTTACTTAGCTATTTAACTTTAAAGTCCTTCTTTTTGCATGAAAAAATGACACTTCAAGGAGGAAAATGACTTTTTGTTCCTGTAACAGAATATTGAGTTATGTCATTTAATTGTCCTAGTAAATGTAGAATAGAAAAAATCAAATTGGAATACTTTTCCAAACATCTGTTATATGGACTCTAGATATGAGGATATAAAGCATAGCCTGACGAATTTTAATAATGCCCTTTTTCTGGCCATACAACATACTGCAGAATAAATAAATAAACACATATAACTGTCATGGGTCTGGCCCAAATACGCAACTTAAATGAGCATTCAAGAAATCGTTTCTATGCATAATATAAGTTGTAAATAAAAATACTGAAATGGTGAAACATCACATGATTTTGTTTGTTGAAAAGTTGAAAATGCTTAAGTTAACTATTTTGATGTTAAACTTTCAAAGGAGAAAGCAGATCAATTGCTCAGATGAAGTTCAGTTCTTGAATTGACTGCGTTGGAATGGAATTGACCCACGACTTTCAACCCCTGTCTTTAACTGTGCTCTTCCTCCCCATACACTGTGAAAATATTTGGACCAGAACGTGCTCAGGGAATCATGGATCAAATTTCAGCTCATGAATAGGTGTACAGTTATGCACCTATACAATATATACAATAACATAAGTTATTACACATTATAAGCCATATAGGTATACAGTTGCATACTTACAGTTTGTCCCAGTTTCTACACTACAATAATAGAAAATACAAGAGAAACAGAGACAAAAAGATATGTATATTTTGCCCCCAGCAGCTAGGGAACTAGAAAGTTCAAGGTTCAAATCCCAGGTGGGACAGTGCTATTGAGTAATGTGCCTTTGAGTAATGAGTTAGCCTGAACTGCTCAAGCAAATATGCTGTTGTATGAATGCCTGAAAGATAATATGTAAGTTACGTGACTGTCCTTCGAGAAAAATTTGTAAAATTCTACATATATTTTTTAGTGTATAGAAGTAAGAAGTGCAAGTAGTAACATTCTCTGGAAACATTAAGCTGTTTTTCTGAAACATCTACTGTACTCCTACCAGTTGTTAATGTACTGCAAAAATAGTGAATGAATGATGGGTTAACAATAAGCCATTTCTCAATCTAAAACGTGTTTCATTCCCATTTAACACATTACCTTTGGTGCGCAAAAGCCTTTACAAATCCTTCTAGTACCTTCTGCATTTATTGCACGCATTCTCATAGACTTTGGTATCTTCAACCAATCAAGCTCATTTTTTTTTTTTTTATTTAAAAAAAAACTTCATTTTCAGAAGGCTATACGACCAAGACAATTTCAGTCAAGAGTAACTAGGGATGAAGTTTGAAAATCTCCTTGCTGAAATTGACGGCTTTGGGAGGTATCAGTTTCTGATTGTCCTCCTTCTGGTAATCCCTCGGAGCACGCTTCCCTGCCACTTCCTCCTGAATAACTTCATCGCAGCCGTGCCTGCACACCGCTGTGACATCAGCGGTCTGGATAATGGAGGCATATTTGAGAATCTGACCCAGGATCAGAGGCTGAAAGTCAGCATCCCAGCAGAGGAAGATGGGACCCTGAGTTCCTGCAAGATGTTTGCAGAACCTCAGCTCCATCTCCTGCACAACTCCTCAAGCCCTGCTGATGTGTCTGTAGTACCGTGTCAGAATGGATGGGTGTATGACACCAGCACCTTCACTTCAACTTTGGCAACTGAGGTAAAGATGTCCTTTTCAACCATGGGTTCTCATTGTAGCTTCTACTAATTGCATGTTGAGATTGCAAATGTTTATACATGGAAATATAAAATATTTGAGTTATGTATAGATTCTATGTGCTATATTTAAAAATGTGATACAAAATATGTTCTTAATTTACAGTGAAATACTTGCACCTGTGAGTTTGATCTGAGAAAACTCACAGGTGCAAGCAAACTCACAGGTGCAAGTATTTCATTGTAATTTGTTTATTTTAAAGTGGGACCTAGTCTGCGACAGGAAAGGCATGAACAAAGCCACAGCCACCATCTTCTTCATTGGAGTGATGATTGGAGCTGCAATATTTGGCAGCCTCAGTGATAAGTAATATTTCCTTCCCTTTCTCTCTGCTTCTAAATTACAACTTATGAAATACAATGTGAAATATATGCAAATGATGTGCACAATAACCTTTGAAGTATTGCATTGGAATGTGTTGTGTTTGATATATGGATTACTTTGCAAATAATTGTTTAGCCCTCTGCAAAATAATACAATGTTCTAAATTTGTATGTAATTTGCAACTGTTGTTTAAAATGATTATAGAGCATACCCTTTCTCAAAAACAAATGCTACTGTTCTCCTTGAGTCAAATGCACATGACCTACGGAGAATGTACTAATTCTCTCTGAAACTAAAATCAAGTGTGTGGCTGAACCCCAAGCATGTGTCAATCAATATTAAATGGGCCATCTAGTGCTTACTACATCTCGCCTTGGGTTTCACTTTCAAACATGTATTGACAATAGAGAAGGCAGCAGGGTAGCATAGTGTTAAGGAGGAGGGCTTGTAACCAAAAGGTTGCTGGTCTGAGTCCCTGCTGGGGCACTGCTGCTGTACCCTTGAGCAAGATACTTAACCCACAACTGCCTCAGTAAATATTCAGCTGTATGTAAAACTGTACATGTAAAAATTGTAATACAGGTATATTTTAGTTGCTCTGGATAAGAGCAGATGCTAAAATAACAATGTAATGTAACATTCATTCCAAGGAATGAACATTATAGTACTGATTAGGCTGAGAGAGCAAAGTTTACAATATACAGTATAAATAGTATTCTATATGGTATAAATATAAATTGCATATTGTATACTTGTTTGTTTTAATTTATTATGTTTAATTTCCCTTTGAAAAGCACCTAGAGCAGTGATACCTGAAATATGCTAAATAGATTTTATACCTGTTATATTATTATGCAACTCGAAAAGACAATTTTAAGCATATATACTCTTTTCTGAGCGGTGATGCAACACACCTGCTTTACTTGATGACAAAGAAGATGGTGGTGATTACTATTGTTAAGATAGAAATGTTATAATTATGCAAGAAATAGCTTTTCATTAACTCCACTGGGTGGTAAGACACTCAGGGCTTTGTTGGACATCTACCTTTGTGAGGGCCATTGCTGTGAAACTGCATGCAGATCACCAGTACTGTATGTGTCATGTAAATTATACAATGACCCGTTTGTAGTGAATAATACTTCTCACTGACTCCCTCTGCAGATTTGGCCGGAAGCCTATGTTGCTTGTGTCCTATCTGTCAGCAATGGCGTTTGGATTTGCCAGTGCTTTCTCAAAATCCTACGTAATGTTTGCCGTCATGAGATTTTTCACCGGACTAGGAATCACTGGGATAAGTATCATTTCAATGGTTCTCAGTAAGTTTGCCCTTTTCCGATTCAACAATCAACCACTGGAGTGATTTTAGTAGTGGACAAGCTATCTGGATGAGATAACTGTCCAAACATCTGTGACGCCTGCAATGTAACCTTTGCATGAGTGAATGAGATTCTCACACAGATCCTTTTTGCAGGTGTGGAGTGGGTTGACATTGAGCACCGGACGTTTATTGGTGTGAGTGTCAGCATGGACTGGGCATTTGCTAGCATGATGCTGTCAGGCATTGCCTATGCAGTGAACGACTGGAGATGGCTGGTTGTTACTGTCACATCTCCTCTGTTTTTGGCTATAATCACTTGGTGGTAAGAACCTCAAAACAGATCAAAACTGGGTAGACATCAATGTGAATCCAAGTGCATATTTCAGACATGCACAGCTTTTTTGACAGTAAGTACCAAGACTTTTAACCCATTGCAGGTGGGTCCCAGAATCTGCACGGTGGCTGATAGCCAATGGAAAGGTGGAAAAGGCACACATGTACCTGGAGAAGTGTGCAAAGATTAATAATAGAAAGAACTTTGTAACTGATATCAAGCCAGAGGTGAGGCACTATTTGATTGGCTCATGCCCATCTTTGTTTCTCCAAATGAATAGACATCACAAACCTCCATTTTTTTCCTCTGACCCAACTGCTCCTCAGTCTCTTTCCACTGTAGTGGAAGTGGATAGTGGAAGCAAGAGCTACTCCTATCTGGATTTAGTGAGAACACCAAGAATGAGGAAACTGGCTTTACTCACTGGTACAGTATGGTATGGATATCCTTGATCAAGAAAACTCCTGGACTGGTAGTAGTACCAGTAGTAGTGCATATTCCTTCTACCCTTTTACCTAAGGCTTCTTCCCTATCTGTAACATCATACATCAGACTGAGGCCTTCAAAACAGTTTTAATACAAGTTTGACCTATGGTTCGACGTTTCATTTGCATTCATGTGTGTAAAAGACTGAAAGTAGATTTTTCTTTGACAGGTATGGAGTTGCCTTGACATATTATGGGATCAGCTTGAATATCACAGGATTTGGTCTGAATATCTACCTAACCCAGTTCATTTATGGCGCAATCGAAATCCCTGCCAAAATATTAATTTATTACAGTCTGGATAGAGTAGGCAGGCGATACAGCCAAGCAGGCACACTGGTTTTGACTGGAGTCTGCATTGCAATCAACATCATTATTCCCAAAGGTATGGGTAATCTGAACTTCAGTTAGTGTACTTATTAAATTATATTTTAGAATTCTAGCTTAGACTGCATGGACTGGGTAAAGTGTAGACTGCCCACATGCACCCCAGACAGTGACAACCCCTCACACAAACCCCAGAACAACTTCTGTGGGTGTCCCACATGAGGCCAAACTGGTCATGTTTGCTTTTTATTCCACAAGATGTCGTCTTTTCTCCTTTCTATCTGCCTCTGCTTTGATTAATGGTCTCACATCAGCACACTTACTCATGCTATGTCTCCTGCTGTTTTCGGAGCTCATAAACATGACTGTTATTTTAAACCTTTGCGTGTAGATTTGTGGCTGTGTCGCACCATTGTCGCAGTGCTTGGGAAAGGTTTTTCAGAGGCTGCCTTTACCACAGTCTACCTTTACACGGCAGAACTCTACCCCACTGTTCTAAGGTAAGTGATATTTTTTAACTGTTTGAATTTTACAGGCACTGAAAAAAATTATTCCAAGATTCTGAGACTGCCTGTGTCACTGCAACAAGCGACAGACCCTTTATCTGGAGTTTGTTTAGACTTAAACATAAAAAAATCTCATCACAAAGACATCTTCTCTTGTGTTTTTGCTCCTTGTCCACCATGTTTATTTGGTAATTATTTGGTAATTACTTATACTTTTATATACCCGATATACACATGTTTAATTTACTAATATGTACTTATAGGATATAGATCATATTTGTATTTATTTGCCTGTATATTTACCAAGCTAAACATGATCTGATATTTTGCATCCTGAAGAACATAGGAGGATGACAACGGAAATAAGTATTATCAACTTCCTGTGTTATCAAACACTTCAAGTTTTCTGCTAGCGTTCCATAGATGTTATAAAGACGGCTTATGATGCTCTAATTGTGTAAGCTGTATTTATCCATAGAATCCATCGATAACAATAAATAAATAGATAATGTAGGTGTTGCTGTTGCTGCTGGTGAATGGTCTTCATAGAGAGATCGCTGAGGTACCAGTGTGTGTGGTTGTGTCTTCACAGACAAAATGGACTCGGGTACAGTTCTTTTATGGCACGACTAGGGGTGTCTATTGCTCCACTGATCATACTACTTGAGGATGTGTGGATGCATCTTCCTCAGGTCATATTCTGTGCAGTGGCCATTTTCTCTGGGCTAGTCGCCTGGCTGCTCCCAGAGACTCACAATGTTCGTCTGCCAGAGACCATCGAGGATATTGAGCAAACGAGGTACCACAAGGCAAACCTAAACCCTTCGCTTGAGTATTATCACAGATCAGAAAATAATATCACGTTGCACATTATAATAGATTTTGCAGAGCATTTCAAGTATTAAAAAAACATGAAAAACATTATGAAAGATGTACATTATATGCTGAATCGCTGTGTTTGTTCAGGTGGTTTTCTTTTTTTTTTTACAGGAAAAGGTCTATTTGCATGCTCACCAAAAGCACTGACTCTCCTTTCAAGCCATGCAGTGAAACCTAAAATCTGATCTTATTGGTTACAATCCAGTCCCACCTCATGCATTCAGTGTACCTCACAGATAGTTACGAATTAGAGCAACCAGAGCACTGGGAGAATATGAAGACAATACGATTGTTAACACAAGTAACAAGCTTTTTGTAGTTTCGAAGTTACAAATACAAACACACAGCATGTGTATACGGTACACTTAAAACATGTGTATCTTTATGAATATTGCTATTAGATTTAAAATATATAAATGTTTGTGATATATATTTACCTTATTATAATATATTATAATTATGTATATAATATTACACACATAAACATGAGGATAGGATGTTCTATTGAACAAAATAAATTTTGCACCTTGTGAAAATTTTTGAAAGCTTTACCATGAATTACCAAAGTACCAAAGTAAATTATGTACATTTGTTCAAATGTGTATTGGCTTGTGATGCATTTCTGAATTTCTTTTTCAAACTATTGAGTTTCACTAATAGAATTAAACATCTAAATAAAAATGTTTTCTATTTTTCTTTTTCCTAGTTTGGAAAAAGTCATCACATGTATGACTGGTGGATCTCGGTGCTGATTTGATTTTTTTTTTCTCGTTTTCATTGGTTTGTTCCTCAGCGAAGACTTAAGACATTCGATTTAGCCATTTAGTAGTGTTTATCAGATAAATAATGCAAATGATCCTTGATATGATAATGATCGTGGCAATGATGATAATGATCACAAGTATGAATGCCATTCAAGAAGGTCAGCAAAGACAAAGACTGTAGTGTGGCCATGAGTCTTTGATATTATTATAGCTCTACTTCGCAATTCCCAGTGCGTGCCCTGTTGTTAATGTACGACATAAAGACAAACAAATACATCACCACAGAAGGTGTGTTAGGTTAACAATAAGCCACTTCTAGGCATCCCACTCAAAAAGCAACCTTTATGTGTGATCCTTGAGATATTCTGGCCATGTCTTGTAATGCACTGTGCACACTTTATGCAGAATGTGGACTGATCAGTGAGCACAGTTGGCTCTTCTGTTTAGAAAGGCACACACAGGCAGGTGAGAGGCAGCGATGAAGTTTGAACATCTCCTTACCGAGACCGATGGCTTCGGCAGGTTTCAGATCACAGTCATCTGCATAATCTTTGTGGCTCGTTTTACCCTGCCCTGCCATTTCTTAGTGCACAATTTCATTGCGGCCGTGCCTGCGCACCGCTGTGACATCAGCGGTCTGGACGACGGGGACGTCTTTGAGAATCTGACCCAGGATCAGAGGCTGAAAGTCAGCATCCCGGCAGAGGAAGATGGGACCCTGAGTTCTTGCAAGATGTTTGCAGAACCTCAGCTCCATCTCCTGCACAACTCCTCAAGCCCTGCTGATGTGTCTGTAGTACCGTGTCAGAATGGATGGGCGTATGACACCAGCACCTTCACTTCAACTTTAGCAACTGAGGTAAAGGTTTCTCTTTCTCTCGAAGGGCTTTTGTGCTGTTGAAGGCCACCAAGGCATGACAAAGTGTTTTGAAATTAACCCCAGGGCCAGTTTTAAGAAGACCATAGCAATAACACATGGAATAAATAGCTGTCTTTTGATCGTAGAACCCTTTTTTTCCCAACGTACATTACTTATAGTGTCAGAGAAAAGAAGAAGAGATTAAAAATTTGCAGAAAGGAGATAGCTCAGATGAAGGTACCACTTTCTCAATATTCAGCCATTGTGGTTCTTAATTGAAAAATGGTTTGGGCAATACATGATGCTACTAAGAGTTGACTCTTACAAAGTCACTATTAATGAATGTACTATGAAGTTACGAACTGTCTATTTATTCCTTTCAAAGGCTTACAACTGGTATAATTTCAAATGTAAATTTGAAGATAGAAATAACAGCTGTCAAAAAAATGAATGAAAGAAATAATCTTTCTCTCTCTTGCAGTGGGACCTGGTTTGTGACAAGAAAAGCATGAGCAAAGCGACTGCCACCATCTTCTTCACTGGAGTGATGATTGGAGCTATGGTGTTTGGCAGCCTCAGCGACAGGTAATCTTTCTGTAGCACACGACATGAAGCTATAGATTCAGCTTCCATTATCAGGTGAGATATGCACATTCATTTTTGTTATCAATACGTTCAAAGATGACAAAAGTTACTCACACCAACTTTGGTTGGCCATCTTTGCCCTTGTGCAGTCAATCTTAGGAGAGCTTCCTTCTTATTTATGATATTTATATATTACCCAGAAATGTGAAAGTCAGTATAACCTGAGATTCCAAGATTCCTTTCTGCTGACTACATCCAAAGCCAAGACAGAGATGGGCAAAAAAGCCTCTCAGCACCCTCTGAATAGTATAGCCTGCAAAAAGATTTTAAACTAAAGGAGCTAGTTTCTCTCAAAGAAATTCAAATCTAGTGCGAATCAATTTTTGACTGATGGCAGTTTGCTTCTTCACATCCTGCAGATTTGGAAGGAAGTCAATGCTGATGGTGTCCTATGTTTCCGGGATGATATTTGGAGTGGCCAGCGCATTCTCAACATCCTTTGTGATGTTTGCTGTAATGAGGTTTTTCACTGGATTTGGTATTACAGGGATAAGCATTATCTCTACTGTCCTTAGTGAGTGGCTTATTCTCTTTTCCTACCTTTTCAATGGACACAATCATTGTTGACCATGCTGTCAAAAACACGATGTATTGTCTTCTAGAGACCTTTAAGATTAACTGCAGTCTCTGTAGCCACAACACAGAGGTGGGACATATGGAATGGGTGTCCCAAAAATACACACCCATCACATGAAACTGCTTCTGTTATGCTTGTACAGGTGTGGAGTGGGTGGACATTGAGCACAGGAAGTTGGTGGGGGTGATTGACAGTTTGGCGTGGACTTTTGGGAATGTCATGCTGGCAGGCATCGCTTATTTTGTGACCGACTGGCGGTGGCTAATTGTGGCGATCACCTCTCCATTAGTGCTCGCTATCCTGTCTTGGAGGTAGGAAAAAAAGGATGTTGCAAACTTAACATCATGGATCACTGTTTGACAATAACCTCAAAAGGAAGGAATGCATTGTGAATTTCTGCCTGAAAATACCCCATAGGTGGCTCCCAGAATCTGCAAGATGGCTGATAGCTAACGGAAAGGTGGACAAAGCTCACTATTACTTACGGCAATGTGCCAAAATGAACAAGAAGGAGGGTTTTGCGGCAAAAATTAAGCCAGAGGTAAATGGTGTATTTGAAACATTTGGTGCTAACGGCAATGAAATCCCGAAAAGTGCTTCAGGCCTAGTGCAATAACGTGATGCTTAGGGACACTCTGACACACTCCTGTTACTTTCCACAGACTCTGTCCACTGTAGTTTTTTTAGATAAAGGACCAAAAACCTACACCTATTTGGATCTGGTGAGAACTCCAAAGATGAGGAAACTGGCTCTGCTCACTGGCATCATATGGTACAGTAGGCATATATCGTCCATTAGAAACACCTCAGGGTTCCCACCCAAATCAGACTTACATCTTCCTTTACTTTTCAATAATTCTTTAAACATGAATGAATGATTTTCATAGAGCCTTAAATACACATGAATCTTGGCTCCCTTGAAGGTGGAATGAGCAGGCCGAATTCCATGACCTGTCCATTTCTTCCCTTTGAATATTTTCCAGTCTTGCACCTTCTAAATGAATATGTTCTGTCCAGACATTTCAAGCTAAAACTTCCAGTTCAGACGTATCTTTGAGAAACTGAGGTGTGTAGTTTATGAAATGAGATGTTTTCTCAATAGGTACGGGATTGCGTCCACATATTACGGCATCAGCTTCAACATTACTGGGTTTGGGCTGAACATCTATTTAACCCAATTCACATATGGACTCATAGAACTGCCCGCCAAACTGTCAGTCTATTACTTGCTGGATAGAATTGGAAGAAGGCGCACTGAAATGGGGGCTTTACTTCTGGCTGGAGTCTGTCTAGGCATCAACATATTTGTCCCAAAAGGTAACCATTTAGTTTTCATCAACATTCATACCCATATTGTACCATACACAAATGTAGTGTAATCTCAACAAAAGTGACTTTACGGCAAAACGCTTTCTGTTTGCCTAGGGAAGACCCAGTTGGTCTATGTGTAGCAACAGAGTCCAAAAGTTATAAAAAGACTTGGGTAATTCATTTTTTGGCTTGTGTTTCTTAGAGGGTGACCTGTGTGGGGCAATGAGGCATAAACTTTGGGAATTATAAACTTACATTTTTGCGTAACCAAAAAGGCGCGCTCTTGTGCCCTGGCACATGATGTGGAGCACTCTGCCATTGCTTTCATTCTGCAGATATGTGGCTGTTTCGCAGTATCATTGCCATTCTTGGGAAAGGTGGGTCGTCTGCCTCCTTTACCACAGTGTTCCTGTACACCTCTGAACTCTACCCTACTGTCGTCAGGTGAGTGAGCGACTTGTTAGTCATTGAAGTCGATTCACCCACGTCATGCAGAATCACGACAGGGAAAGCGAGACTTCATGAAACTCATAACAGGTGGAGCTACCTCATACTGTCGATCATTAACAGTGCATGATAGCGCCACCTGTTTTGGGATTTGTGAAACGTCTCTCCTCCAGTGCAGTGTAGCATAGTGGTAAGGAGCAGGATTCCTTGGTGGATCCCGGAAGGTTGCCGGTTCAATTCCCTGCTGGGGCAGTGCTGCTGCACCCTTGAGCAAGGTACTAACCGCAGAATTGTTTCAGTAAATATCCAGCCATATAAAAGGGTAACATGTTAAAAAAAGGGTAAATATTAAGTCACTCTGGATAAGAGCTTCTGCTAAATGCCAATAATGTAATGTAAGAAAGGCAAAGCACAGTTAGAGCATAAAACAGTCTTTCAATGTGTGAACTCTGTTCATCTGTGATTGAGAGCTCTGGAATGAGTATGAGGAACATGTATAAATAAACCCCATTTTGTTGTTTCATGCAGACAAAATGGCCTTGGCTACAACTCCTTCATGGCTCGCCTGGGCGTGTCCATTGCTCCACTCATCATACTATTGGATGATGTGTGGAAGCCCCTCCCCCAAGTCATAATGTGCACAGTGGCCATTACGTCTGGACTGGTGGCAAGTTTGCTTCCAGAAACGAAGGATAAGCGCCTGCCAGAAACTATAGAGGATATTGAACAAACAAGGTACATTACCCGAAGGCTTGTGTAACTTCCTGTACCTGTTGAACTTATCATTAGACACCTCTGGATTCAACCAACATTTGTCCATAAATGTGACTCACAATTAAGTGCAAGTTTAACTTTTTAATTCACAAACAGTTTTGCCAGTTCAGTGATCATGGGAGGAATTTACTGAATCCAGGGGTCTGTTCTGGAGCTTGATATGCATTGAATAATATTTCTGTAACTCGCATAACCCTTTGACAGTGGTTAGGATGCAGAGCAAGGTGACGATCGGGGTGGTTAGGATGCCGAGTAATCAGGATTAGGTAAGGGTGCTGAGTAATCAGGAAGTTGTATGGGTGGAATGTTGCTTTGATTACCTAGGAGCAGGGTTTTTAGCCTGCAATGCTATAGGAAAATATCTTATAGTCACAATATACAGTATGCACAAAATATATGATAGGGTGTCTTCTAAGTAGATAACCAAAATAATATTATGAACTGGACAATAGTTTGGGCTTGTGTTGTAAATATGATTGTCATTTTAACTTTTTTTCAGTACTTTTTCCAATACTAGTTAATATTGCATGTGTTGATTACAGAAAAGGGCATGTTAGCCAAGCTGCCCAGGAAAGGTTGGACATCCCTGAGAATGACCTGATCAATGATGGGACTGAAAAAAGGAGCACAAAATCCTACTGCTGAGATAAACAAAAACATTGAACTAACATTGTACTGAATGCAGGTACGACCACAATGAAGGAGTCTCTTGCAATATATGTGTATAGCGTATAGAGTGAATAACATTAAAATGACAATGCCAGTTAGTGAAAAATGCAATATCTATGTACAAAACCACAACGGGACTCATCAGTCTAATAAACATGTACATGTTGTTACTTGGATGACACAGCAATGTGCACAACACAATGATCACCATTTTAAATTTACTGAGTCTTGCAGAAGTCATTGCAGTAATGGTTTGTAACAATGTAACAGACAAATAACTGCATGACATTCTTTTGTTTGTGAGATTGTGGGGATTCTTTTCTCATCATTCTTTCATTTAGTGCAGATCAGGGCTTCACAAGAATGGTCCAGTGTATGTGTGTTTGTGGTGGTGGGGGGGGAAGCGGTTTGCAACACAGCAGTGCAGGACTATAGCAAAAAAGGAAATGGTATGAAAAGAATGCAGAATGCCACTGCACCTCTCCCCAAAAAACACAGTACAACCAGACAGACGCTCCAACACCAGACCAGCAACAGCAGGAACTGCTTTCCTTGCAGTTCTGATTCTGTGTGTATTGTACTTCCTTTTTTCTCTGCAGCAATCCATGCAGTTGGAGGGATATGCACACAACCGCACATAACTGGATATAATGGTACAGAAAACTTTTTAAATGAACTGCCTGCAAGCATAGAACACAAATATAATGGCACTGAAATCATGCTTTTCTCATAGTATTTTATGAACACACCAATGGAATTTTTTTTTGTTGATCAAATACTTATAGAACATAACAGAACAGTTAGGCCTCTTTTGTTATGTGTTGAATTAGCCTGAACAAACAGCATACAATGTCAAACATTTCACATGAAGAGCGTGGAATTCAGAGGTTGTGAAGTATTGACAAACCCCATCATCTCTTGTGCTCTCTTTACAATTAATGCATGACAAGTGAACAACCGAAAGACAGATTTTTTAAAGAGAATTTTGCTCACAAATCTGGAATATTCTTCAAGATTTTGTGAAATAATTGGTAAAACATCAGTGAGACCCACACTTGGACAGACAACAACTCCCTGAAAACATGCAATTCCAGTTGAATGCATTTGGATACAATTGTAAAAGTGGGGTAGAAATACATGTCTAATTAGTCATGCTAGTCAATGCAGGGATTAGTTCAGGTACACAAAATGCAAGAGATACTGGCAGAGAGATTTGATGAGTCAAATCTGCAGTGTTTTGTTCTTAGACTCAGAACTACATGCTTGACAAATGACCTTTCAAAAAAGAGAAAGCACCTTAACACTGAGAATTATTCAAATATAGGTCAGTATTTCAAGGCCTTAATTATAGTTTCACAATAGTTTGTCTTTTTATAATATATCCATTTTCCATGCATAACCTTCAGATTGATGCATTCTAAAAACATCCAACCAAAAGTGCGTCATTAAAACATGTCTTAATGTAGTAAAAATATATGAGCCAAATTGTATAAAGTTTATTGCATTTAAATAAAATGATACATTACATGTTACATACAACTATCAGTTTTATAAGCCCATAAAATGCTTTAATGCAATAACAAACATAATGTGTCCATGTGCATGACCCATACACGATGGGGGTGGGGCACCTCGTTTTCTCAGGTTGTATTACTTCACTAATGTTTTTCCAATAAACTACAGTGTGAACATAGAGGCCAGGTAAATGGCTTGAGACAACTGTTTCTTGTGAGTACAGTAAATAAAAATATCCAATTAAGACTGGCTTGAAATTTCATTTTGCTCACTGTCCTGTTCATAGACATAGCAGCCAACCTCTCCAATGTTCACTCCTTTTGGCCCAAACAGGTATCCATAGCAAGGTACATGGCAGTAAGGCCTCCCGTCATGCTAAAATAAGAAAGCAGTTACAACAATTTTATCCTCTATAACTACAAAACATTTCCCATATGTGAAGTTTTCATAATACATCAAACAAGCTGTGACAATAAATGATTCCTTTTCACATAAGCAGGTAAATTATGTATAATGTTATAAACTAAGATATATAATACACAGCCCAAACAATTAAGAAAAAAACATCTGTGAAAGATATGTTTGAAAACATATAGATATAGCTTTCTTGTCCACAAGAGGGAGGTAGATCACGTAGAGTGCTTGAGGTAGTTTTACAGCAGTCAAATTAAAATAATACTAAAAATGGGCTCTGAAAAATGTTCATTAACGGTGACAACTTTTATGGCTTTATAGTGGCAGCAAAGCTTTAACTGTGTGAACTTGATTTGTACCTCAGCATGGCCACCAGATGTCAGTGTTTTCTTACACCTTTCACAACGCAGGCAGGGTCGATGCCAGTTTCTGCCCAGGGACATCACCTTCTCCGCTGCACACCACAAAAGACAAGACTTAACTCTTGGCCACTGACAGAAGACAATTTGCATCTCTAGGCTCAGTCTAGGTTTCTATTCACTTCCAATCTATTCCAAAAAGCACTACTTTTTTATCATATTGATTTGCATGCTTAAGATGATTTTTTTCTGATGATGTTTCATGAAGAACTGAAATTCTGAAATGTAATTCTTAATATCTGAGAAACTGATCATTTGAGAGATGGCAAAACATGAATTCAAGCAGTTAAATTTTTGGTTTTTTAATTAAATGCTTCCATAGACCTATGAAGAGAGGGTTATCACATTTTTCAATTCTGTCAGTAGGTCAGAAATGGGGAGAGAGCTGTCCTGTTGTTGTGATGTATTTTATGATATCGACACAGGGTAAAGACATTTCTATGAGTTGTGTAGATACCACGATGACTGCTGTGAGTATTCTGTCCATTAAACCTTATGAGCAGCAGTGTTCAGAATGAGACAGCTCAACTGTGTTTTTCTCTGCTGCAGTAGGTCTTTAGTACGGGGCAGTCGTGCGTAGTGCGTACTACGTCTGATGACGTAAACAGTAATCACCCAGTTACAGTTAATAACAGACCTCCAGAAAGAGAAATGTTGAGGAGGTGTTAGGAGCAGTGCCTGAATACAGTAATTACACAAACACGTATGGGTGGACTGGGAGATCAGGCTCACGGCCCACCTCCAGGCCAAGAACAGAAGGCCAAAATCATCTTTTTGCACAGCTTGTGCCTGCAGGATGCTCCAAATGACAACCAATAGTTCTGTATACCGAAATCCCGAATTCCCACTGCCACACCCTTTGTGAATCTACTCAAAAGCCCAGATTAAACTCAACAGCATTGTGATGCTGTATGTACTTAATCTAAGGGCACACTTAACCTATAGTAAGTGTTAATTTTTCTCATCTGATCTCGTGTTACTATTTAATTACAATTCCTGCTGTTACTGAAACTGATGAACGATGTTTTGCATGTAACACGATACATGTAATGACCAGACTAAATGAGTGCCATTCAGAAAGAACACCACAGTTATGCTACATCTGGGACAACTGTCCCACAGTGTTGCTGCGTTTTAATTTGACTTTAATTTGACTTTCTGCACAGACCATGCTGCTGCAACCACACTGTCATCTGTGTTAACTAACATTTCAAGAAATTTTCAAAGGGGCTTAGCCTGGAACCAAAAGCCTGGATACAAATTCGATTCACTGCTGCTGTACCTCTGACCATATCACCTACCCCAAGTTGCTTTACATTACATTACATTACGTCATTTATCAGACGCTCTTACCCACAGTGACTTCCAAATAAGTGCATCACAATACTAAGAGTACTTATTGTTAAGTGCTAAACTAGTGTAGAGTGTTTTTTAATAGAAAATAGGGTTAAATAGGATAGAGAGGAAGGTAGACTAGAAATACAGCTTGAAGAGATGAGTTCAAACTTTCTCTTGAAGGCACCCAGGGAGTCTTTGGTAAACACCTATTTGTGTACATGGATAATGTGTAAAAACGAATGTGAGTGGTGTAAATCACCCTGGATAAAGGCCAGAAGATCAAGTTCACAGCCTTCATGAGGTATAAGAGTGCAGTATAATAAGTATGAAGTCACAAGTATGGATTCTAAGTCATTTTACACCCAGTCCTGAAATAGCCCAGCCTTTTTCATTTTTAACTGCTCGGCAAATCATGACCACAGAGAGTCTCAGTGTGAATATTCAGTGAAATGAAAGAAAGGGGGCTGGGGGTGGTTGGGGATGTCCTGACTGCCAACACGTACAGCACGGCTTTTCCATCAGGGCCTTATGCAACAAGACCTTTCTGTCAGAAAATGCTAAAAAGGCTCCTTTTGTTTAGCTGTTTAAATGCCACCATCTCTGAACCAGCCCCGAGAAGAGTGAGAGGGAAAAACTCCACTTTGTGACAAGTTTATAGGGGCAGTGAATTAACAGCTCTTCCAGCTTTTTAGGTTTTACAGAAACAGCACTCTCCTGGACTTTGCAATTAATTATATATAAAAATAAACATGATTATTCTTGATTATTTTAAATATCTACCAAATGAACAGCTTTAAAACGTGATCAATGCTATTTTTTGTTAACTAAAATAATGTTAACTAAAGTCATAGTACACATCACAAACAGGTTTTTTTTGACATAACTCTTTTTAGCAACTTATTTCTTTGAAGTCTGGACAAATAAAATACAATTTCATCATGGAAGACAAACAAAGTCAGTATAAAAACAACTGCTTTGTGACTAAAACTTAGTTTATCAGTCTGATCTAATTAACCAAATCCAATAGCAAAAATGAATCCCCTGAAATAATTAAACAATGGTTTACCCTGGTATTAATGCAGTCCTTGCTGTACTGGATACTGTATTTCTGTGTAGACAACTCTTTAAGATCTGAGTTCACATCCAGCCCTCTTCATACCTTCATACCCATTTCATGTCAACTTACCAAAATACACCACCTTTCCACACCCAGGACAAAGCGATGTCTCCCCTGCGAATGTCTTCACGTAGGTAGAGGCAGCTGGAAAAAACCATTACAAATGTTATAACATGTCACAATTAATTAAGGGCTTTGTAAAATACCATATATTGTGTTCTGACACATGCATAAAATGTTCTGCTCCAACTCCCACATTCTCTGGTCCCTTTATGAGGACAATAAATTTCCATACCCACATTCTTCCCTTAGATTTATGACTTTCTCAAATGCAGTTATATTTATCTTAAGAGAGCAATCCTCTTTCTAGAGCAGTATGCAATGATGTGTGAAATATCCTTCTTTTTTATTATTCCACAGAAACAAATCCTCACTGTGCGTCTGTCATACATAACAGTAATAATCAATATATGTGTACAGGCATATCTTCAGGGGAAGATCTGAAATATATTAATGTGTGATGGCATTAGTATACAGTCACCTTTTTTATAATGATGATCATTTTCTGGGAAATGAAACCTTTAATGTCATCTCACAGGATAATTTTCAAGGCGCCTGGATTATTTGGTTATAAAACCAGCATCATGCCAATTCAATATTACCTAGCAACAAATGTGTAGCAATTTTAGGGAGAACCTACACAGGAGGAACATGAAAGTTTATACTGTGGCCAAAATAACAAAGTAATGAACACAGTTAACAATAAAAATAGTTTGCCAAAAAATATGTGACACTGTTTTAAGGTAAAAAAGACAGTTTTAGATATTATAAGGTTGCTTTTCTCTGTACAGTTTTGTGGCAATTTTAGTTCTCTTTTCAAGGGAAGATATTTTGTCTTAGGAAGGAAAGTGAAGAAATTTCTGATAAAATTTCTGATAAAGTCTCTTCTCATGTTCAAAAATCATTTCCATCTGATGGAAATCAGAGAAAAAATGTATTTCATCAACAAAAAACTTCTAAGCATTCAACTTCAGAAATTATTTGTGATTTAAAATTGATATGGATTTAAAGAAACATACATCTTAAAAAACACAATCAAAACCTATGCTTTTAAATGCAACAGATCAAACCCTGTATTTGCTATAATCAGCTACATACAGTAACGTTATCTACATTAAATAAACACAATGTCTCTACTCCATCAAAGAACATGACCCAATCGAAAAAGGGCATGTTATGCTTGGCTCTCCTACCAGTCGGAAAAGGTTCATTAAAATAAATATTTCAGGAAGAGCGATTAAAGTCAGCCAATTAAAATTCCTTCCCAAACACAGAGCCTCATTACAAGTGTTTAGCGGTTACTCCCTCGTGCTGGAATCACGTTTCTATTTTAATCCCATTAGCTCATTTCAGAGCTGTCGCACAAACAGGCTTGGAGATATATGCACATATTGGTCATTAACATTTTTCCCCAAAGGTATGCAGCTCAGATGTGGTTTGATGACATCATCTTCCTCTCCCCTTGCCCCATTTTGCTTGGCCCAGAAAGGCGACAGACATTCCATGACTGAGACTAACGTCAGTATACTGTGTAATCTTTGTAATTGCAAACAAGGACATAGCACACTATTACACACTACATTAACCAGGGAGAGCTGGTTACGGCTTAGATCAACAGTCAACTGAAGCAGAACAGTTTAAGAGCATAGAATATAATATCACTACAAAACATACAGGCTGTAAATGCACTGTGCGTAAGGCAAAGATAAAATAAGGTACATGGATTAGGGTTAGTAGATCAATAGGTCAGGAAGTGCAGTGCCTCCACTGAGAAGAATTAAATATGAAAAACAGTGTGTGAAACCTCTTTACCTTTGGGCTGCTGTCTGGTCATTTGAGCTGGGGTCCAGGGCGTGGTGGGGGACCCCCCCGAGGGGCGGTCTGACAATTTGTCCACTGGGGTGGGTGGTGGGGTGTCATAAATGTATGAGCCCGCCCCTCCGATATTAACACCTGGGGGAGAGTGTTGGCACAGAAAGCGTGGGCATTTGTACTGTTCCTTTTTTGCAGTTGTTTAAAGGTATATTTTTCTCCTTTTGCTGCTGAGAATCAGCATTGCACAACACATTAGCATTTTCCACCCACAAATGGACAAGACATTTATAGCATATATTCAATAAATAGACAGTGCTGACAATAACAAAACGAAACAAAAAAATGGCACTGGTCAGAATAGTGCCAAAAGTGACAGACGCATCTGTGTTTATACATCTCGTAATAGATCACTACAGAGTAAAAGAGTCTGAATCTAACGTTCTTTTAAAAGGGGTTGTGGTCCTGAAGCCTCAAAAGCCTCAAAGCAGATGCTAAGAAATGCAAGTCAGACACTCCAAAGGAATGCTGCTGCAGCTACACAGGAATGCAAAGCAGGAAATGCATTGTCAGTTTTTTTCCTACATTTGTGATTTCTTGCCATGTCATTTTTCACACCATTTCCCCCGCCGCACTGTGGGCTTTTCTCTGCGAATTCTTTGTTTCCACCCGCCCTGGACTTTGCCTGTCTAAAAGAAACCACTGTAAACGCGGAGGCTGACGTGGAAAGCGAGGGTTTCAGTCCGTCTCAATGGGAGGGAATGGCATGTGTGGGGAGGGAAGCATTTCGGTGTTGTGCAGCTCTGCTGAGAATAGAGCCTCATTGTTCGAACTTCGTCCTACTGGATGAACATTACCTGATTTAAAAGTGAATGTCTCAATTCAAGACCGTATAGTAATGGTCGATCAACAAACTCACCTGAAGAGTATAATGTTTGTTAAACATCTAAAGACAGCCCTATTACACGGGAAGCAGTTCAGCCTAAATGTTTACTTGTGTGAAATCTAAGCACTTAAACCTGCAATCAGCTGACGCATGGCAATTTTCCTAATTTCTTCCCTTTGACTTGCTCTGGAGTCACGTAATGACAGCCTTACAATATCAATTTATGACTGCAGTCTGGAAGTCAATCGTACAGCTGAAGGTAATCAGTGTAACATAATTAAGCTGACGTTTCTGCAGCATATGAGATCAAGCATGCAGAATACTGCCTTAATGTGTCACTTCATGACTTTCCTTTAAGTCCCTTTCACTCAGTAGGCCCCACTGCGCACAAATCACTATTTCATTCAACCTGAAAAAAGATTAAACAAATCACATCAGGGAATAACCCAATTAAAGTCTTTGCCTGATCATTATACCATAAAAATATACAGATCTCCCTTAAGTTAGAAAAAAATGAGGTACTAATGTCCCTTTTGTCTTTGGCCAAATAAGTTTCAGATAAAATAACTTCAGCCTTGATGCCTGTTAACCAAGGGAATGTATGGAAGTAAAGGGGATGTCTAAACTTTGAATAACACTTTTTATTCATATTTATAAATATAACAGCTGCTCTCTCATATTTACTATTTGGACAAATACACCCGTTATCTTCCAATGTCCATAATATAAACACTGAACCCAACGCTGGAGTGTTCTACAGCTCTAACGACTTTAAGTCTTTCAGCTTTCCGACCCAGCAAACAATTACTGTACTTTCATTTCAAACTGGAGGGAACGGGATAGAATGAATGTGAAGTTTTCTGTGGCCTTTAATTAGTGCCTTGCATGCCTGTGCACGATGGGCCAAACCTTCAGTCAAACCCAAGGTCATTTGCTGTATCAGCGCACTCATTTCGCCGTGAGACACGAAATTGCATTTTTTGCAGTAATGGCTCTAAACTGTGTATAGTTCCATAGATCCCTCATCCCCAGCATCTTTTTGGCACCCACAGGTTAAACATGATAATCACTTCAAAGGGAGAACATGAGAGTAACTGGTAATAATTTAAACAACGTTTATGTAAGTAATTTTTAAATCTAAAGTAAATTGCATCGTATGTTTGTACTATTGGTTTGATTAACTGCTCTTCTGTCTACAAGTTGCGTGCATGTCTACAAGTTGACAAAAAGGTCAAATAAGTTTGATTTGCTTTGTGAAAAAAAAACATTTTCATAAATACTATATCTTTGCTCTATGTATTTGTGATTGATCTGGTCCCATTTGCATACCACTGCAAGAAAATTAGCACTGGGCTTCCAAAAATGAAAAAAAAAGCAGACAGAATACAAGTTAACAGATTTATGCCAAAGAAACCTGCTGGTTTGTCAGGGCAGACAGACACTGCCCATGGTGGCATACAAGGTGTTGAGCTGACTGGTGTCGTTGCTGTTGGTTTGCGATCCTATATTGCCATAGGTGGAGAATGTATATACTGTAACTTTGTCATAACTTGAAAAGGACCAATTATGACCATAGTATGACCAGACATGACCATAAATGGGCCAGGCTCAC
The DNA here is from genome assembly GCF_013368585.1 of Megalops cyprinoides. Taxonomy (NCBI): domain Eukaryota; kingdom Metazoa; phylum Chordata; class Actinopteri; order Elopiformes; family Megalopidae; genus Megalops; species Megalops cyprinoides. Next base: position 9,419,884 of record NC_050597.1, read on the forward strand.
GAGATACAATATGAAATGAGGGAATGACACCTCTGGTCCAGTGAGTCGAGTTAATTTATTTTTCTATGAGGTGCAGGCCTCCCAGAGGCCTCACACGCACACTACAGTAGCAATGAGGAGCCATCAATGTCCCAGCATGCTTTGCAAAGCAGCTTCTCTAATGTGTTGCTCTGATAACGTCCAGTTTACTTAACCATTTCGGGCTTATTGCCACAGGCATGTATGACAGTCTATATAGACTATGGAGTCTACTCTGTCATATTAGTTTCTGCCACAGCCATCAGGGCCAAAGCTCGCATGTTATTTCCCGGTGTTTTCAGAGATGGAGAGATTGAGTGGCTTTTTAGGTCAGGGTAAGTCTACGAGTTGATAGGAAAGGCTGACCACATTTGATTTTTTTACTTCTGCACTGCTGGTGGTTCAGGTTGCATTGTCTCTAGCATAGTGTGAAGCACTAGACTGATTTCGCTTGTATGGAGCCCTTTTGCGGACATTACCTACATACAACAAATTTTACAAATTTCTGTTGCAAACCCATGATTTATGCTTTAGAACTTTGAAATTACTCAAGTAATTCAGTTGAGTTGAGTAATTCAGTTTCAGTTAATGTAAAAAGTCAAACTATTGTGACTCACAAATCAAATTGACTGAAACCCTTATTTGAATCAGTAAATTTGAGAGTTTTGAGGTTTGAAATGGATACAAATTAAAGGGCCTTTTTTATTTTGGGGCTGTGTACTTTTTGAATATTTTCGGATGCAGGTTTTTGTTCTCTCTTACCTTTTGGTCCAAACAGGGTTCCATAGCAGGGTTTGTGACAATAGGGCATTCCGTCATGCTGTAGAATAGAAGAAAACACAGGATATTTTAATACCTTTGTGTTGCCATTCAATTCAGTCAAAGGAATCCACTCTATCAGAGATCTGGTTTACTTCATTTATGAAAACATACCAGTAATTGATTGTTAATGTGAACATGAAAGATAAGCTAAAATGTAGGGAGGAAGTTATTACACACAGCAGTGCCATTGAAGGTTTACTTTGTATTGACTCAGTCACATCAACGTATGTTCCTATGAACCAGCAATTAGGTATCACCATTTTCTAGAATTTCCTTTTGAAAATATTGTGCTATGCTTCATTCTTTGGAGACAATTTGCAAGAAACAGTGAGCATGCATTAATGTTTGTCAGTAAATACATTCATGTACACCAACGAACACTGCGTATGTATTTAAAATATTGGGAAGATTTACAAAAATAGGTCTATTAATATGTCACGTAAAATCATTATCATGACCTACAGCAGTTATTAACACCTTGCAGACTAGTTCTGGGTCCTGATCTCTAGCATACAGCGCAATACTGGATGTATATTATTGGTATGTTCACCTTCTTTCTGGAACATTCTTAAAATAGCCACATCACTCTCAATGAAAAGACACTTGAACTTGTCAGGAAGGAGAGCTGTAGGAATCTGTAAAACAGGACTGCCCGTGCAGCTGACAGCAGGACAATCATTATTTTGTGAAAAAGCAAACAGGTTATCAGCATGAGACTTCACAGCAGTAATTCGTCAACATCCTAGATGAACAAGAGCCAAAAATCTGGAGACAGCAGGGCCGTCATTACAATACATCTCCTCCCACCATCTTCACAAGCCTCCCCGTCTTGACATTTCCATTTTAATTTGAAGACTGACAACCGTTTGCTTTCTTTCTGAAATGACAGGCAAAGCCCCAGCCAAAAAAATCCTCTCAAACACCTCCCTTCTCCCTCTCTTATTTTTGGAAAACTGCTTCCATATGTGCTCCCTCACATTCCAGGCTACGAAAGAAAAATAAAATAATATTTGCATAACAAACAAAGGTCCCAGTGACACGACAAGGGTAAAAACTTTGGGATATTCACCCTCAACATGGTGACCTTGTCTTCTAAACACTGTGAATCACAGCTTTCTCCTCCAGCATAGAAATTCTGCTCACACACGCCTCCTCTGAACACACTCCCACTGTGTTACATAATACAGCAAATCCATAGCTCAACCACCTACACCAACAGACAGCCAAAACTTGTTTTTAATATTATCTCCAGTGATGATGATATTAACGCCAAGATACCCTTTTTTAGGACTACTATAGACAGTACTTTCCCAAAAACACATAGTTCATGAAATTAGATCCAGACTTAGAAGTTATAAGTATAACAAACAGAAGTTCCAGACATGAAGGCCACTGCTATTCTTAGCAATTTGCAGAACATTTCTGGGGAATTTTTGAAACATTTGCTCCAAACATTGGGATAAACCACAAATATGAAGTTTCAACAATACAGTAAATATTAAACACATCCTTGCAATTACACACTCTAGACATGTCCTATGTGCTCCTTCATCACAGGCCATGACCTTTGACCTCAGATGCCTTTCAAACTCACTATAACTTTACTATGGAACTTGATGTTTTATATACAAGTATAAGCTAAATTCATTGAACTGCATTATTTGTTTAATCAAAATTCCACATCAATCACACGCAATCACGCACACACACACACACACACACACACACACACACACCATTTTGGCATCATCATAAATGTCTGTAATGCACAGAGCACTTGGTTTTGGTTTTCTAGGTTCATTATTTACACACTTTTTGTGTAATCTCCAAGTTCAAAACACCTTGAACATTGTAGTGAAGCAAAATACGACGATTACTTTCATGCCTTACTTAAATGACAAACTGCAAAACTCTATGCTTATACTTATTTACACTTATAAAGTAATATTAATATAGTGTAATTAGGGCAAATGTAACACTCACTAAATGCATTAGTCAAGGACAAATTACCAGACAACAGAGTTTTTACAAGGAACCAATATCTGCAAAACATGACTTCATCAGTAAAATTTAGTCAATTTTTCTGGTCATTTTTCACCAGTAGAAATACCACAAAAACAGACACAGGCATGCTAACAAGACACAGATAAAGCAACCCTGGCACTCTACAAGCATAATCCACACCTGCTTAGGAAATGAGGCCCTTCTCACCACTATAACAAAATATGTGTAAGGAGTAGAAGGTCTTTTCCTACTGATGCCATGTGTTTGTGGGGGGGACAGTCTGAACTGGTGCCAGTCTGTCAGTCTGTTCACTGTCACATGTTAAGCCAGGTCGCTATGTAAAGTGTCAGCAGTTTGATAAGGGGGAGGGTGTTACTTGCTGCAATAATGCCGATCTCCACCAAGGTTATTACAAGGGAGACTTCATATCAGTCCGTACGACAACATTCCTGCTTGCACTGTGATGAAATATTCTAATTTGCTGACATACTCTGTGTATCAGGACATTCTGCGAAGAATACAGCATTTTGTATTCTCTGCCAGAAATGAGGGTCAGAAACTGCACATCTCTTAGCATGGGCCTGTTCAATGTAATATAAAGTCACTTTTTCACTTTTTAATAATAATGACCCTGGAATCACAGAGGAACATGTCCTGATTGTAATGCAGTGACTATAGCCTTGCTTTTTATAGAAAATACCTTTGCTCTGCAGGTGGGTGATGGGTCACTCTGCGGTCAACCACTTCAGCGTTCACTCACCCAGTTAGTGGCAGGAAACACAAAGCACAACGTTCCTCCTTCTGAGAACAAAATGATTTTGCAAATCTGGCCCCGTCCGTTAAAAATCGGCCAGAGAGACACAAAAAAGGGACTCGCCCCCCTCTCCCATTCTCTCCCCTCCCCACCACACAGCATCCCGCCTGGCCCCGTGCCTGCGTTCCCACAGTTCAGGGACTTGGCGGAAACTTGACAGCCAGTCAAAACGCTCCCGTCCTGGGATATTTTCGAACCCTGCTTCCACTTCAAGCGCTCGTCAGATTAGGCCACCGTCCCCCGAAATGATGAGGGGAGAGAGCTGTGTGCACTCTCAGCGGGAGTCAGCAGAGTGCACCTGCGGGCTGAAAACACCGCCATTCAAATCCATTCCCCCCCAAAAAGTTCAAAGGCCTTTTGAATGGTCACCTCATAGATATTGTTTGCTAAAATTATCCATTATCATGGCTATTCCTTTCCTTCATTTTCTTTCTCTCTTTTAGATGTGTTATATTTATGTGTCTGTATCCTTCTCGAATCTATCCTGGGGTTATTTTTCAGTGCTGCCAGTTTTACTCTTTCCATTTTTCTTTTTTAGTGACATAAAAAGCAAACTGTTTTTTGTGATTTGTCCACTATATAACAGAGAGGTGAGTTATTATGGGATGGGGGGAACGGGTACCAGATAAGTGGGGAATATCATATGTGCAATATGTCAGTTTAACACTAAGAACCCACAAAACTCCTATGTTTGGAAGTCTTCAGTAGACCAATTAATAAACCTTTGGCCAATAGTTGTTTTTTCTCTTTTCTTGCCTCTTCAGCCACTAATTCAGTTCTTAATTGAGGCACAGCCGCTGCCTCGAGTATTTTTTCTCAGCCTAGGCATTGATTGTTAATAGCATCAGAACTGCAGTCAGCAAGGACTGTGATTGCTAAGCTTAGAGCCCATGAATAATTCAATGGTCAAACGAAAAACCAAAAACAAACATAATTAAAAGAACAGACGCCACAGTGCATCTTTGCGAGGACTTGGGAAAACAAACGTTTTATCCCAATGTTTTACTGTTCACAGACATCTGATTATTGAACGTGCCCTCTCTGGCGCAGGCCCAAACAAGGCCTCGCTTTGTCTAGTGGGCGTCTGAGACATCTTTGATAAGAGACACTGGTATCATTCTGCTCAAAGACTCCAGTGTTCTACACTACACAAAGGCTTACGGGGTACAATGTCAGAGGCTTTAAAGGAGCAAGAGGACAATTATAGGTATTCTGAGGCAACAGTTCCACACCAGAGAGGGGCTAAAAAAATGCTAGTTATATTTCTTTGCATATCGCATTACTTTATGTATAGTTTATATTTTTCATATTGTGAATTACAGAGCTGGACATTTTCTGAGGCTATACAAGTGCCATTCTCAGAACAACAGCTGTGCTCTGGCTTCTGGAGTCAAACCTGTAAATCTTCTTTTCATGACTTGAGTGAGTACTTTGTATTGCCACCATGTCAGCTGATCTTATTTTGAGATGTACATATCCATTGTAATAAAGCCCATGAAACACAGAATGCCAAAGGGGTGTTGCCATTTGGAGTTTCCTGTCTGTGGATTGCAGAAACAGACCATTTAAGGACATGATTTAGGCTTTCTGTTGATGACCTAGCCTCAGGAAAAGGGCAGCCAACCCCTCCATGTTCATATAATTACTGTATGCATGCAGGGGTGTGTACCAGTATTCTGCATTTCTCTCCTTATAGGTCAGTGATTATACCAAACTGTATGACTTGCTAATTATGTCATCAGGTGTGGCTCACAAGACCACCCTGTACTGTAGAGATAGTCCATCAGGGAAGCTGTCTCAGTAAGAACACTACTTAAGTCCTTAAGTACTCACACCAGTCATAGTAATATCCACATTACTCCAGCAAAATGCAAAAAGTTTTTCATTCTACATAACAGTAATCTACAGACAGTTCTGCAAATACAAATACAAATTGTGATAACCCCCCTTTATAGGACTATATAAACTAGCCTTTCACAAACCAGTAAAATTACATCAGGTATTCATTGGCCAGTCATGTTTTTCTAGAACATAACTGATCGAATGATCACTTCCTCAAATATTAAAGTTACATTTCACATATTCAGATTGACATCACTACTATGAATGTCCAGCAAATATGCATTTTTTTCAAAGTCACCCCATTTTCAAATCAGAGGACACATGACATTTGTCCTAAAATAGCTTTCACCTCCTTTACAAAGCATTAGCAAAGAGATCTGAAGGAAACCCACTCCCTTCCAAACACTTTTCTAAGTCTTCCATGCCAGTTCCCTCACTGCTTTGGCCCTCTGGCACATAATTACAGCACAAACAATCAACCACTCTCACTCTCACCCCAATGCCCTTTGTTTTTGTCTCTGATTAATGGGATGTCTCAAGGATGTCTCATTTTTCAGCACTTAGTTACACAACATTTTATGGTAATTTCCGCAACCACAGAACATATGATGCATAAATGCCACCTGCAATTAAAAATGTAAAACGCTGACGCAAAGCACTGTGTGGTTAGACTGAATGTCCCCTCGCCCACGGTTTTCTTCCAGAGGCATCAGTGTTTTGGCTATGCATGTCACTCAGGCCAAGTTACACAGAATCATTATATACAACACACACTACTGACTGGCTCTGTCAGGGCTGTCCTCCTACGCTTGGGTTAACAGAGGGTAGGGGAAAGACCTGATATATTGTGCACAGGGCGGAAAAGATAATCATAATGGAATCCAACATCAAAGTGTGCAGTCCCTGTGCTTCTCCAGCAGTAATCCTTCCACATTCCTTTCCATCTCAATGTGACACCTCTTGAACCTTCAGCTAGGGCAATACTCATAAACCATTTTCAATCCATACCAACTGTCACTAAGATCTGAGATGACTGTAACTGTAGTTTGTCTATTATAGTATAGCAAATGTTTGGGAGGATTTACATAAATCAGTGTGGCATTAGTTAACATTACTATCCTAATATTTACATTTACATTTATTCAATTAGCAGACGCTTTTGTCCAAAGCACTGTACAAAAGTGCATACAAAGGGCAACAGGCACAGGCACAAGAGCAAGATGTGTACATGTCATACAAAGCAGATAGTGCTGAGGCTGAACGCAAGGTCAGTGTAGCGAGACAGAGCTAATCTGATCTAGGGATACATATATCAAATGCAACCAAGGGACGAAGAAGTACCGCTATGCTACCTAGGTAAAACATGCTACAAATACAAGGTGAGAGAGAGAGCTACAAGTACATGCCAAGAATCTTAGGTCAACAAGGTCAAAATGGCAAGGGTGTCAGTCCAGGTAGAGTCTGAAGAGGTGTGTCTTTAGACCACGTCTGAAGGGTTGGATTGAAGGGGTTGTTCTCAAGGGGCGGGGAGTTCATTCCACCATTGGGGGGGTGATGACGGAAGAGCGACATTGTGAGGAGCATGGGCCTTTCGTTCTGATGGTGGGAGGAGCGAGGCGTCCGGATTTGGCAGAGCGAAGTTGTAATATTTAACAAATTTATCTTAATTTGGCCACAGTGCAACATCCCCATTCACATTAAAGAAGCCAAACAAGACTGCAGTTTTTACTCAGAAGATAAACAGCTCCTGACATTTATTTTTGTACCAGAGCTCTGAAGATCAAGTCAAAGCTCACTTTGACAGTAACAATAGAAACAGACACAAAAAAAAAATTAATATGAAGGCTCATCAACAATGCACAATTTAATTTTTAAATTTCTTTAATGAAAACTGTTGCATTACAGCGAGAATAAGCTTCGTCCTCTCTGACAACGATCAGGAGTCACATATATTTACATTTTTGTTGTAAGTCCCGCCAACTGAAGTGTCACCCGTTACTGAAAGACAACAGTGCTAATGAGACGCGTGCTAAATCCTAGCCCTGTCCCATTAAAAATTAAGGAGACTCTGCTTCCCCCAGGCCCTCTTCTGTGCCCCAGGGAAGTGACAGCACGGCACAACTGGCAAAAATAGAAGGCCTGGATTCATATCACCAGTGTCTCAGCTCAGCGAGCCAGAAAATGCCGCTGTTCTTTCAGTGCGGGACAATCAGTTGTGACATAGCATAGAGGCCAGTGACAGAGATGTAGCCATGCTTTCAGAGGACAATGGAGAGGTGTCAGGTTATTTCTGAGGCGTGCTACAGTGTTCGGAGGGAGGGAAAGAGGGTGACCTGTATTCAATCAACACTTTTCCTTCATTTTGAAATGAAAGTATTGTTTTTTGTTTTAACTTCTTCTTAACTATCTTCTTAACTTCACAAATAGTGTGGCGAGATCAGCAGTCAACAAAAACTTGTATTGACAAATTAAAACTTGCAGTTGATGGTGAGCAAAAGTTAAAAGTAAATTTTTGTTTGAATCAAGGCAGATCTAATTAAAACTCAAAATATCCACCTCACTAAAAACTCATACTGCATACACAACTTATGCTACAAATACCTGAAGTAACTCTATAAAAACTCCACACACACACAAATAATTCAAAATAAAACAATGCCCAGTAATGAAAACATTTCAGGCATATGTATGAATTTTTGTGTTTATTTGTATGTGTGCATGTGTGTGTGTGCGTGTGTGTGTGTGTTTCCAAGCAAATCACAGTCCTGAAAAAAAAGTAAATTATCTCACACCGATGTAGGCTACATGCATATGCATATGTGTGTGTGTGTATAAAGAATTATACTATTTTTAGTACCATGTGTGTGCACCCTTTGCCATTGTGTGTTTGAGTGTGTATATGCATGCAACATATCTCAAATGTTCTGTTAATGTGCTCACAAGCTATTACATTTGGGTGTGCTGGACAGACAAAATTTTACATGTATGTGTTTGTAATAGTTCAAAGCTAAGTGAGTAATTGGACTTTGGATTGTGAACCATTGAGTGCAGAGTGGAGAACGAGGCCAGTTGTGTACCACTGTTTATTTTAGTTTTTGCTGGTTCTTATATGATGTTAGTCACAGAACAATATGCAACATTATCAAGACAAAAATGACAAAATATCCTCACTAGCTGTCCCTCTTATAACATATATTCATAATGGTTCCATCTGCATTATTGACACATTTTCTGGTTCACATGAAAGAAAGAATACATACACAATAATGCACTTTGGTAAGAAAATTTCTGAGAGGGCAGATTATGGTCTTCTCTCTTTAACCCCCCCAGCACAACTGAGGTAACAGAGGAGTAAGGTCCTCAACACACAACATCATTCAAACCTGAACATCTCTCATTAACTCTACCAAATGCGCCATAGGAAAGCATGCCCCTCTCTTTGCTAAGATTTTACAGTATTGACCTCCTCAGAAAAAAAAAAAGAACTGCATGTTACTACAGTATGTTCCATAAAAATGCTTACTATATAATATTCTGCAACTATCTGCTTTTTTTTAAAAAAGCCTCTCCAGAGATATGAAACAAGCAACTTGTATATTTATAAAGGAAATCACTGTTTAGATTACTTAAAGTTATGTATATACATTCCCTCCAATGTTAAACAAACCCAAACAAGTAAATCAGTTCCCTCAGAGAGATAAACAAGGCGTTGTCACCAACCCCCAAAAGTAAGTAAACAATATAGAAAGTACTGAAAGAAATAGCTGTTGGTTGCGTGTGAGTGTATCAGAATATTGCATCTGTCTCATTTCAGTGCTCCTGCATAAGTGCCTATGAATTGGCATTGAATTGCCTAATATGCTGGCAATTCAAAAAATAATTTTTTGTAAGTCGCTTCGGATAAAAGCGTCTGCTAAATAAATAAATGTAAAATGTAAGTGTAAAAAAAGTTGCATTAAGGGAAAAAAGCATAAAAAGTCATCATCACTTAAAGCCCAACACAATAACCGAAATCTAGTAAACCTTGGCCTTGCCTTCTGTCTCATACATATTCCCACACACTTACAGTGTATACCTGTGCATTCACCATCAGGGGTTTTCCCAAAGAATGCAACAATGACACAGAGCCATCAAACTCCTTCAGCTGTGCCATTGCTTTCGTAAGTTATGGTCCCTTGATTATTTCTGAGATGCATTTAGCAAAAAATGCATACCTTAAGATAAAACGGCTAAACTAGGCTTGCCATCTGATCAATATTATATTTTTGTTATAGTATCAGTATTAGATCTTGGGGGATATTGTTTCAAAATAAATTTGTCTCATGAACTCCATTTCGCGAAATGTATTGTGAGCTGAATGTTTCATCTCATGCCTACTTATCACCACCACCCTCCAAACCACCCACAATGTATATGAATTTTAGTTTGTGACACCATGATAGAAATTTGAGAGGGCCATGCTACACCCTAGGTCATTTAACAGACCAGATGAGATGAGTAGTTTTACTGTGGTCATTCACAGGGTTGCAGTGAGGTCTGGAAGCCTTGAGGGCCAGTGGGATGAGAATCAGGGGTCCCAGCTGTAACCAAGTCCCAGTTTGCATTTTTGATTGACAGTCAATCTGTCTTTGCTGCTTCAGACAGCAGCACCGGAGCACCTCCCTCTCCCTGCCCTCTCCCCTGCCTGTGGCTCAGCTTAGATATCACAGGACTCTGCCTACCTCCGCATGCCCGCCTGCCGACAGGGTCTTGTTACAGCGTTCACATTTCAGACAAAATCGGTGCCAGTTCTTCCCCAGGGAGCTCACTTTTTCAGCTGCAAAAAGGACAGAAACACAAAGGCGAGGGGGTGCAGTTAAGGGGTGAGACTTGGTGTCGCATTCAAAGCTTTGGATTTACAGCCCTATGCAAGCACGAAGATGGATTTACCTTATTCCTCCAATACAGTTTTAACTGCAGTAATCACAAGCAGCAAATCCATCTTGTCAGTCCATGCATACTGGTGATCAGTAAAATAAGACATGTCTTGATCTTACTACAATTTCACCACTGATGCAAAGCACTGTTTTGGAGTTCTTTCTCCATAGTATTCAATCTTCCTCCATATGGGTCAGTTCATGCTATGCTGTCCGTTTTGAATAAGATTAGAGGCCTTTATGCCATTATTTATCAGAACGATTATTCTGACAGGATACTGTACATTTCAATATGTTTTTAGTTCCTTCTGAGGGGATGATTTAGTGTGTTACACATGTATACTATACTGGAGTCCCTCCAACAGAAATCCAGCCCTTCCTGGAGGATAGAAAGAGTAATGGAGTCAGTGTTATCTAACACAGGGTGCTGTTGGACCGAAGCCAAGCTATAGTAATGCACTGCTTTACTTATGTGGGACTGTAACCACTCAGTGATCCACTGGAATGCAGCCTTTTTGTGAATCTACACATGCTGGGGGGATTACGGGTGAGATGCATTTTGTTCTATCTCGAGTTCCCACTGGGTGAATAATCAAGCAATATACCCGACTTCAAGCAGCAATACGCAATGTTTCGACCACCTGCTACTTGCATTTTTTTAAAAAGCTATGCTGGCTACCTGTGAATTTATGATATTTTGCAAAAATGTGCTTGTATCACATCACAGTATTTGAACTCCTGGCAGGCAGAAGTAGATAGCAATGTGCATTTAACCCCCTACAATTTCACAATGGGCATTGCTTTAGTTTAATACATCTTTACAATTCATTTTACACTCAATAAATGCAATTTAATCAACCAATTCTGTCACTATTCTATCTATGCATACACAAATTAGGGATGGTAAGATTCACGGATTCACCACTGTTTCTCAAGCGCGCTCTCTCATCTCCACTGCTGTCAGGGGCCAATTCTCGTCAAGTCTCTCGGCCACACAAGAGACGGACAATTTGACAAGACGCATGCAATTTGCAAAATATGCCGTGCCGCTATAAAGTACACAGGAAGCACGACTAACTTAAGTAGAAGAACCGTAGAAATAAAATCAAACTAGCCTCTCTGTACGATATTGAATTGTATAGCATCATATTCTTTTGCATCTCGTCGTGTCGTGCTGAATCGCATTGTGTTGAATCAAATCGTGTCGAATCGCACTGCATCGCCATAGGGGTGAATCATATCGTATCGCATTAGTAGTTGCTTCATATGTATCTTTAATGTATTGGATCGATGCGAGATGTGTATTGCATCGGCCTCAGTGATGGAGATGCACATCCCTAACACAAATGTACCTGTACTTATAGTGTCACATTACTATTATGTACATGCATGAACATGGGCAGATTTAAGAACTTACATTTGTATGTTTTTAACAATTGCTAATCACACCAGTATTTGGACTGCGGGTGTTAGTTACTTACGAGATTGTTAAATTAGTTATGTATTCCTAAGGCTTCAATTTAAGGTTTATGTTTGAGTACCCATAAGGATAGACGGTTTATAATACTTGAAATTGTATTTCATTAAGTTCACTTACTTCATGTGCATACACTACACCCACATCACAATTCAATATACAGTCATCAGAGGGGTTGAGAAGGGATCTCATGTCTAATCATGGTCAAAGTTCTTGCTTTCTTTCTAGTCTGTGAAAGGTTGTACTTAACACATGTTTGTCAGATAGAAATCATTACATCATCTTTCGAATGGTGTTGATAATTCTCTCAGTGCAAATACCTACCCCCTCACAACTGCAAGAGTAGACCTGAGTGGTCTTGAGTCATATTAGGTCCTCCTGACTAAAAATACAACCATGCTCTCATTGTTTCCATCTAAAACCACCATGTTGTTTCATTCCTGTCTCAGAAAAACACTGGGATGGGGGTATTAAAAACCCTCTATGGTGTTCTAGAGCTATCATTCTGCTGTTGCATTTTAAGCCCTTTCGGAGTGGTTGCCAATTAGCTTTTACTGAAAGCTTTGACTTTCCACCAGACTGTGGAAGTCAGCATTGAGGTGTCAGCACATCTACGTGATGGAAGTCTTATCACCAGTCAGAGAGGCTGCAGTGTGCTGACCAAGACTCACTTAAGTGTCAGTGTGATGGATGACATCAACTGCGCTTTTTATATCGGTATCTGCTCAACCCAATTCGAAATTAAGTGTTTCAATGGAAGAGAATGACGAAAGAACAAAAAATTGCTGGTAAGGTTCATGGTCCTTTAACATGTACAGTTCTGTATGTCCTGTCATTCTGTAATTATGTTCTGTAAATTGCCATAATTTATATATTAGTGAATGGAAATTCAAAACTTCATTCGTTTTGATGAACTACAGAGAACGACTTGGCTCTATACAGTGGTTTGTGTCTAAACACACAAAGTTGGACTTTAAACTTCGACCCCAAAATTTATTGTATTAGCCTTTTGAAATATTGTATTCCAAAAATAGGCATGTTATTTTTTTTGGAATCAGAGTTTACATAAACTTCAGGAAACTGCAAGAGAGAGTCAATAAATAAATGAATGAATTCTAGATAAGATCAGTGTACTTTAACATTCTTTTCAAAAGAGAAAATGGATAGTCTTTGTGTATTCTTGTGTCATGGCTTTCTTTGTGCAAATTTCTTTTTTTACATTCTAAATCCTTACCTTAATATGATATATAACCATCAGAGAAACTATGGCAGGTTGTCTATGGCAACAGTGAAATACTAATATCGGTTTAACATGTACAGACAGCCAAAGGCTACAGACTGCCACATTCATCCAAATCAGGTTCCACTGCATAATTTGCCTTGAGAAGTGGTATCAGTCGACCAATTTGACAGTAAAATTCTGCAGCAAATGACCAGTATTAATGTCTTCATGGTCATCACCATGAAACACATCAATCAAATGTGGGTAAAATGTCATGTGCATACTTGTGGTTTATTTGAGAATATTTTAGAAGTAAAATTAGAAACACACTTAAAAGTAGGGAAATTACTGTACAGGCAGACCACTGTAGTGTCTTTTCCCTCAGCTTACATTGGGGTCAGACTGTGTAAAATATTAACTCATCCTCTCTGAAAGACTGTCTCCTATTTTGCACTTATTAGTGCACATCTCTAAGTTTGGAAAATTCTGCAGTCCAGCATTATGTTCATAGCAACATTTTTCAAAAGGTCAACCATGCATATATACATACAGTATATAACTCAAATGAGAGAGAAACCTTTGAGAGCAAGACAGAAGTATTAAACATTAAATAAAATGCTGCAAGCAGTATTTGCTTAAGAAGAGGTGAAAGGTTAGACTTCCTCCCTCTACTGGAGGAAGACTGTCCAAGTACCTAAAGACACAGGCAGCTCTACTGAGGCTCCTATTCCACCTCCTTATACACAATACACAAGTGAGGCTGACTAGGTTTCTAAAGGTCTAAAAGCAAATGTCCACAGCAGAGACAACAAACTGTTCATACAGACCTAGCACCTCAGTTCTTGTTAACGTGCTTAAATAAGCTGTGTTCTCACTCTTTCACCAGTAAAACTCGGGGGGTGGGGGCTACCTAAATAAATGCAGACACATAACTTGTCGCTAAAACCGTAATGACAGCTCACACAAATTTAACACTCAACAAAACTAAGCAACACTAATACACCCAACGCCAATGCGCCACTCCTTCCACGAGCGATCCAATGGCCAGACGTGTTATCGCACTTTCTCACTACTGAATGAGTGTGTAATGGCAATGGGTATGCACGATATTTGAATATTCCATGTGAGGGCGGGGGCGCGCCCGCGTACACACGAATCGAACGGTAAAATGCTTGTCGCAACCGTTTGACAAGTCTGACGTCTATGAGATGTTATGCATGTAGCGCAGAAAAACAACGTTATGAGCGACAGTAGTAACTGTGTTAAACCATAACATATGCAACTATTGCCTACACCAACGATATAATAATGCTTTTGTAAACGAGCTGAACGTTTTGCAGTCACAGGCAGCTAACTAGCCAATTTAAATGCGTTTTAGGATTACTGTGATAATAAGCATAGAAAAACAATGATCTAGTCAAATAATTTATTAGTCTTGGCAGTTACTGAAGGTCAATACACCTAGCTAGACAGTCAGCTACCTCGCAGATACAGTGGGAATGCCAGTTTTAGTTCCCTAACACAGCTAACGTGACACGAATAGCCTCAACTTACCAAAAAACACCGGCTTTTCGCATCTTGGACACTTCGAAGTCATTCTGCACAAATGAGCCTTAATCTGTAATTCCCGATGCTTGCTCCCGTTACTCAGAACGGCGCCCCACGGGGACAACTCGTTTCGGTCTCCACGCCTCCAAAGTTTGAGCTATGCAACTTTAAAGAACCACATGGCCCCGCCTCCACCCGCGTCCACACAGACCGAATTACATGCCGCTGATTTTCATACGTTCGCGGGCACACTGTTCGTCTTCCAGCTGATGTCTCAGAATCTATGCAATGCATATTTTGTGCTATGCGTGTATTGCCATTTGATAATGCTATCACAAATGTTTGCTGCACAAACGGTCACATGCATCAGGTGTTTTTGTGAGGTAGTAGTTATTAATATACAAGTAGTAATACGAAGGTGGATTGAATTACGAAGAGATATGTTCTGTCTCTTTTTATTTAATTTTGAATATACATTATTGATGTCGCAGTTTTGCTCCTGTAAGAAACTAAAATAAGCAGCTGCTAATGACGTTATAGGTCTATTGATTAAGAATTTATGGAAACCTTTGAAACTACTTGACCTGTCACATCCAGCCTTTGTCTCGGTCATCTGGGGTTCAGAAACAATGGGAACAATCTTGTGAGCACCTCAAAGTAATGATCTCTATATATAGGCCCATTGTCAGGTTAGTGGAAAGGAAATTCATTTTTTCCCTGCCAGGAATAAAACTCAGCTGGTGGAGCTGGATTCAGCTGAAGAAAATCATGTGTTTTTATTGTCACCCAGGGGTGGTAGAGAAGCATCTAGAGCAAGCACTTTTTAGCAATGTGGTTGTACATGACGAACATTTCAATGTAAGGGGCACGAATGAACGCGGAGGATCGAGAAGCTGTCACGCTGGCTGTGTCCCCAGATTCTATCCCAGCTTTGGACCACGCTTGACTGACACAGGGGTTTGGCAAGCAGACTCGGTTGCGCTGAGACAGGAATGGCTCAAGATGTAGAACTGCGTAAACAAAAGCTCCATCGTAATCTGTTAATGCATCCCATCATTTGATACAATTATTGCTTTCCAGAAAGTGAAATAAGGCTTATTTGTACTCGTTTCCTTATTATTATTATTATTATTATTATTATTATTTGCCAGAATCATCTTTTACAGTGCATGTTTGGCTCTTGATGGAATTCAAAGTATGAAAGGAAGAGGGAGTAATTTTTTACGCAAAGGAGGCATACAGCAGTGTCTATCTGAACATATTTTCCCCCTAGTTTTAATAGCACCACTTCTCTGCTCCTTAGTGGTATGCTTCTCCAGAAGCTTGGCTTCTCTTTCCCTCTACCCTTTTGCATCCACGTCCAACTTTTTTTTTTTTTTTTTTCCAAAAACCTGTAGCCACTTTCAAATGCATTGTGAGGAGTGAGCTGTGAAAATAAGGCAACTTCCTCTCCTCAGTAGCACACATTTTCATGTCTGTTTACATGATGGTGACCTTCTGCGTGCAACCTCCAATGTCTCCTGGCGGGCCTGTGGACACACTACTAAGAAGCTATTCTTCAAAGCAAAAGAAGGGAAATACAAAAGCATACATTCACATTCAGGCTCCTTAGTTTTAAATACATTTTGTCAGTTATAACCTGCATAATGGGCAGCATAAGAATAAAAAGGCATTTAAAAACATTACCATAATCAACCTGCCACTCATATCTATTATTCATGTCACCTATTTGATGGGTGGTTAACAATAACAAGACAAAAACAAATTCACCATCATGAAACATGTGTGCTCTCTAGTGTACAAAAGAGAAATTACACCATGTTCGACTTCCACATTTCACAATAAGAAGGCATTCATCCTCAAGCGCTGCAAATCAGCCTGGTGGTACTAAGATTCATCTTAGATGTGTCAAGATTATGGTAAAGTTAAGAAAATAACTTGGTTGTCAAAGTTACTGCTAAATCTGTGAGCCTCTTAGTA
Source organism: Megalops cyprinoides (assembly GCF_013368585.1). NCBI lineage: Eukaryota > Metazoa > Chordata > Actinopteri > Elopiformes > Megalopidae > Megalops > Megalops cyprinoides. The sequence goes on from NC_050597.1 coordinate 9,436,527, forward strand.
AAGAGAAATAGAAACTGGGCACTCCACAGGATGCTCTTTTAAGTGTTTGTCTCACTCAGACTCAGCAGTTCCCCATGTTAAGGCTTTTTGGATACTCTGTGTTTAATTTGTTAATAATAAGGCAACATAGTCAGCACACAGTTGTTGTGTTGCATACAATTACATTTATTAGAGATTTGCATTTACATTTATTATTAAATTTACAGTTCAAATGGGTTACATTTTCAAATGGTTCAGTTATTTTGAAGTATCAGTTTGATGTTGGTTACATGTTACAGCATAATTTTTAGACAAAAATAAGCAAATAAGCTCCACAAAGTTCCATGGATGTCCCAAGAGTAAAAATGAAGAAAGTGTCAGCTCTTAACTGTTGCTGTTGAAGAACCTTGGCTGGACAATGCAATACACTGCACAGACAGGAAGACCCGGTTGATACGTACACTGTAATACCACTATGGGGCTGATTCCTTTAGGAGTTTAATTTAACAAAGGACAAACGAGAGCTTATCAGAGAAGCCTGGACAGCATGTCTCCAGCAGTCTGTACCTTTGGCTTCTTTTAAGATTCCAAATTGCACTTAAAAAAACATATGTCATCTGTAGTAGCAGTAACTATAACAGGGCAAACAGGTAGCCTTTGGTAAATACCGGAACTAGGTATTTATTTATTTATTCACTCACCAAAAATAAGTGTGGAGCAGAGTCATCAATACAAAAGTAGAACATAAAAAATACAACATAATACAATAAAACACTAAGAAAGATAACAAGTAGAATACCTAAGGGGAATCAGAAAGGGTTCCATACTAACAATCAGCTAAGGTGAATGCAATTACAATTTTTGAGGTAGCATCAACAGTTACAGCATGAAATAATGCTAAACAAAAGTGAGGGGGTTCCAGGGTGTCACTTATTGACTCAGAATGGTATCCTACCATATTTGAGTTATCCCTAATACTGTAGTCCAGGTTTTGTCCCAACGATTCAACAACCATAGAATTTCTGGACAGGACACCATAACCAAATGGCATGGAATTGGTTATCTGAGGTGGAATTATCAATTATTTGAATCTGAAAATCCTATTTTGAATAGTTATAGTAAGAACTGGAACTAGCAATGGAAAGGGCTGTCATGAGAATTGATTACACTTCCAGATATTTACACATACACAAGGTGCAATACATCTGCTAGGTGGCAGTAGAGAGTTAGAAGGAGAAGAGACAGGCTGTGCTGGTTCGTCAGAGTGTAGAGGCCGCTGCCACCTGGCACAGTTTGTAGACCTGGGGAGGGTGGCCAAGCGAACAGCTGAGAGAAGTGTTGCAGTTCCCCCTCATTCTTTTCCAGAAGGCCACAGTGGGGGTGCTGGTAGTGCTCAGTTTCTATTAGCTTCAAGCCATCGATCCACAACCCAGCTCCGCATTGCACCAAAAACGGTTGAGAAGTGTCCTCTCCTTGCAGACTTGCCCCTGACTGCAAGAGCTACAGTACCACAAGGTCTAACCATAGCAGCACTTTACACATGAAAGCACTGAACCTATCATGGTCAACTTACAATTTGGGATGCTGATGGCAAATAAAATTTTGCAAAGGCAAAACTGTCCAGTTCATCATAGTTTCTTTGCAAAACACTAGATTGTATATTTTTACATTGCAGGCACACTTGCTCCTCCATTCAAAAAGCAAAAACGCTTTGCTGTTTAAGAATGCACTGTAAAGCTGTAAATTACTGAACAAACCTTAACATACGCGTATCAGTCTAACTGATATGAGCACTGACATCTTAAGAAAGCACCTTATCACAATAGTTTTGACTTGGGACATTACACACAGGAGGAGAAAGACTGTCTTGACCCTGCTGTGTGACTGTAGAAGGCTAATGCACTGCAGAAAACTGTAGAAGCTCCAAGACAGGCATGTGGTTAGGGTCGAAATCTGTCAGCAGACAAAATAACAGATCGAACATCTTAATTTGAGTCATTACACTATCGCCAGTCATGTGGAATCAGAATGATAATGTACATTTCACAGTATTCTGAGAGGAAAGAGAAGCAAGCAGCTTAACAAATGGGATCAGAGGAGGGCATTGGCATCAATGCCGTTTTCCAGACCTTTTCAGGAGAAGCTCAACATTGTCAATAAGTGGTAGTAGCCAGAGAACACTCCAGGTGTTTTTAGCTTTTGTAGCATGGTTTGCCAACGGGATTTTGATGATCCTGCATATTACTGAATGATTCACATTGCATTTTGTTACACTGAACCTTAATTTGAAAGCGTCAGTGAACGTGGAAATTATATTGCCATTATCCAATTGTCCATTGCTTATCTGTTGTGAGCTGGTGCAATACTATAATAATGTGACTAATCTGGCTCTCACCAACATTTATGAAGTGAGCAATTAATTTATCGAGATTAAGTATTGAAAGCAGCGGGTAATTTTACAAAGGCTATTCACAGCGTCACATGCGCCACACAGACGGCTACAGTATATTTCCACTCTTTATTTCCTAGACTTTAAATTAATGCTTTGCATGGAAAGAAAAAAAAAACACATGGGTCACAGATTGTCAAGTCATGTCTGTGCAGTCTTTGAAGACAACCCATCCTGAAATGCAGTGGGGAATTTAAATAGTGCAGTAATATAGCATATTGGGGTGAACATTTCACTTAACATATACCCTTTCAAAAACAAAATGCACACAATAAACTTTCAGTAGAAGTATTCTCAGTACTTTGCTCCTGGTAAAATTACCAATCTGGCTGCCTGCATCACCCAGGTGGTTGCTAAACATCAACGGTGGTTATGGCGAGTTAACTCACTTTTGAATACGTGCCCCCACCCCTCGTCATTCCCTCTCTCCTGTAAGTTTAGATCCCAAAACCCTATTGCATGTGCGTCAACATCAAATTAAGATCTGATATTACTGTCCCCTCTATGTCTTCTCCAATCAGAGTCTGGCAGCCTCAAAGTACCAGGCAACCTACTGTATGTCAGCACACATCTGGTTGTTCATATTGAGTCATTTGGTATTTGGTACTTTATTAACTCCCTGTCTCCTTTGCTTTACTATTATTATCTGCAGGTTCAAGACAGATTCGAGCATCAATCACCATGATGCTGCCGAGTAATGCCTTCCACAGCTGTCCAGGGCCAAAATGGATACACCATTATACCAACCCTCACTAAGAGGGTCCCATGAGAAGCTCTATCTCAGCAATAAATAGTCTTTCAGTCTTTTACCTACATATAAAACAAGCTTTAATAACAGTTAATACAGAATATATAGTGTACCATTAAGTGCAAATGGCCTCACACAACATGTGCATGCTGTGCAGTCCATCCATACACCTCATCAGTGCAGTACCAAATGGCTAACTTGACACAGTTCATACACAGAACAAATGGACATGAATAGTAATAAGAGAACTGGCTGGATTGCATGTTTTTCCACTGAGCAAATTCTATTATTCTTCCTTGAAATCTTTGACTAGAATCAACTGAGGAAAGAAATCTTAAATCATGCAAGGGAGAATACATAATGTGTATATTAGTTTTTCTCTGTAATCCACTACAAATCTACATTAAGTTACAGTGCCTGAGGCAAGCCACATTAAAATCACACTTACTCTTTTAACAGCATTTGCTTAGTATCCCAAAGTCTATCTTGTAAGCCAATTTCACTGATGTATTTTTATGGATATGTTCTATATCTAGCTGTCGTTATTCTCTGTTCTGTATCAATCATTAGACACAATGCAATGTCTATGTTTAAAAAACCTTTTTTTTCTCAGAAAACCTAAACTCATCAATCATCGGTCTCTGCCTCTATCCCACAACCTTTATAATTGTTCTACCAAAAAAAAAAAACTTCTGACGCTACTACCTTACACTAGCTTGTGATTCAGTAAGCCAACCACTTAAGATACCTAGTCAGATTTGTCTTTTGGAAATAATCATCTGCATCACTCCTCCTCACACACCTACTAAAGCTTTTCTACCCACCTACTATGTTCCTGCTAGTGGTTTTCATTCCAGAAAGATACACTTCAATTTTTTGTGTCTAAAGGATTGCAGTATGGTATACTCCCTTTGTAAGAATTTTTCCCACAAGAATCAACTGCAAACTTTCCATAAACACTGGGACAGAATCAGGCCTATACTGTTGAAAACTGTTTTAATATTCTGACTAAAAGTAATCTGCTTATAAGAATCATTTTGGTCTCACAACATGTCACAATAGTTGGTGCACAATAGGTAAAAAAGGCAAACAAACTCCTTGTTATTGTTTCAACGGGTCATTTAAGTATGGCAAAATGGCTCAGTAGGAAAGGGAGAGCTGTACAAGTTATTTGAATTTGACTGTTAGAGTAAGGGTTCATTCACACATACAATATTTGGCTCGACAGCAGTTGTGACAAATATCTGTGGCCTTATACTTCTCTGTGTTTCCAAAGATAAGACATTTCTCATTTGTTCTAGCTTGAGAGGACATGGAGTGGAATGAGTGATTTACTGTCATCAGTAATGGAGTTATGTCAAAGTGGAGTAAATACTGGTCTCAACATACAGTGAGTGATGTTAAAAGCGAAACATGTCTGAGCAAAGATATATGGGAAATCAGGTCCCCCAGGGAATAGTCTTGGGACATAAGCAGTAGGCAATTTGAGGGGGGATGCTATTCCCATTTTTAGCAAAATGACCAAAATGCATCCCCCTTGTTAAACTGCCATCCCCCCTCTCCATCCCCTAGTTAGTTGCAGAGAGAGTGCTGTGTGTGCATCTGCCACCCCCCCCTGTTAAAAACTAACAAATCACCTACTGGACATAAGGGACCTTGACAGGGATGTTAGAAGCAAAAATTTAATTTTCAGATGACACCATCTCATGGATGAAGCAAACAGGTTAGAAATGATTAACGTATTTTCAAGAATATTTAAATAGAAATTGAATTTGGAAAGACACTTTACAAATGAAACTTAATATGGAATATGGCCAAACATTAAGTTTTACATGTGGGCATTAACACTTTAAGGCAAAATTATTTTGTGGGAGTTGCTAAATTAGATATATGGCAATAATATGTATGGCAAAAAGTACTGAGTGCAAATCAAAGGAGGTTATATTAATGTTACAAAATTTGTAAGACCACATTTAGAGCGCTGTGTCCAGTTCCGGGGACCACACTGTAAGAAAGTAAGAGGTGCTCTTAAAAAAGTGAAGAGAGGAAATTACTCCTCTCTGGGTGACAGAAGTCATGCCTTCTGACAGGCAAGTAAAAGCCACAAGACATTTCTGATTCAAGCTATCCTGAAAATGCAAGAGCCACAAGAGACTGGTAAGTGCTATATTTGAATTAATTTCACTTCCACATAAATGCCTGTCATCTGTCTCACACTGGACCATTCAGTGTTCAATTTGCAAGTCTGAGCAAGGTAACTGCTGCTATGTATCTTGGAGGAGGAAATGCTGAAGATAAATTTCCTCTGGTGGAAATTCACTGCAAAATAACAATACCCAGCGCAGAGCAGGAATAATAATTGCTGTTTTTTGAGCTGGTCCAAAACTGAGTCTACATATTCATGCACCACATTCACAAAAAAATGACAAAGGTGACAAAATCTTGACCAATGAGTATTCTGAAAACTGCTATTCTAAAAAAAAAAAAAATCCCCATCCACTCTCATTTTCTCTCTCACTTCAACACTAAATAGAAGCACACAAAAAAAAAAATCTTTTGTCAGACTCAAGGAGCACAACACTACTGCACAGTACAAGCTGCTTATTTTACTTAAGAGAAAATGAAGACAAGAAGGAAAAGCCTCAAAAATCATCAGAGTCTGCAAGGGGTTGCCATGACTCATGCAGAACATTCTTAGGGGAAAAAAAAACACAAAGAAGAAAACAAAAAACACAAGAATATTTTCCAACACATAACACTTAAACTGATTGACACTGGGTGATTGAATAGGTTTGCTCTTTTGCAGAAGAGCGTATATATTGAATATATATTGGAATAAAGAGCAGATTGGACAGATTATGTGTTATATTTGTGATGTTGTGTGAAATGTGTGAACATTAGATACCTCAAGGTTCAGCAAATAAAATGAAGAGAGTAGGCAGATATCTGCCAACATTTGGTAACTGTAGCCCACAGACATGCATTGCTGTGAAATTATATAACAGATGAATGCATTAATTTTATAGTATAGTGTAGTACCATTTATCTGAAGGAGAAAAACTATAATGCTGAATTAAGATTTAGGATCAGTTTGACATTAAACTCTTATCAATCTAATGCAGTACAGTTTAACAAATCCTTAGCATACATCTGGACTCTGTCTCTTTGAACATCAGCTCAGTCTGGTGCAAGAACACAGTGACAACCAAATCATAAAAGACAGCTTTTCATATGAGATGTCACCTTTGTTTCCATCACTCTGATTGCTTTTCTAATATCATTGGACAGAAACAACATAACTAAAATGAAAAAAAAAGTTAATTGTGATATCAGCATCACAAAAAACAAACTCAATACTCTTTAGACTAGGCTTCCTTTTGTTTTGCTGTAGCTCCTTTTCCTCAAACTGCCTGTCATAGGGAGAGACCTCAGTGCTCAGTGATATCAAGTATGATAAACATGTCAATATAAATCAATATAGATCGTATATAAATTATATATCTAGTTATACATGATAAAAATAAAAGGCTTAGTTTTCTGTTTTAAATTAAATTAGTTTATGCTAATAGTAGCTGTATTTATTTGTTCATTCATTCATTCATTCATTGCATTGGGTTTGGTTTCGTTGTGATATGGCTCAAGCTATCAATCATATGTGTCATACTTCGGATGGCCTTGCATGGCCAAAAGTCTATCGAGGTGTTTGACAGATACTTGTTTGATAGAGTGGTCATATTTCTCTGCTGTCTGCTTGTTGTTGAAATGTTCGCCCTCTGTGATAGCACTGTTATAGTCCCATTTTAGCCTTCAGAGGAATACACATTCTCAAATTATGGGCTAGGATGCAAAGTAGGTCCTTGGTAGGATTGTTCCTAGTTGCAAAGAGGTGAATTTGGCCCCTATAATCAAAGTTCAACAATTATAATGACCACTGTCCACCAAGTAAATAGATCTTTGCCCCTTTAAGCTATTAAATTAATATATATTTTACAAACTAGTTAAGTATTATATATATATATTAAATTGTACAAGCAATCAACACTACCAAGATAGCATGGTTAGTCTATCAGTAAGCCTCTATTTGATTCAGGCTTTCGAGAGTAACCAGGTGGTCTTAAATATATTTTAAATTTGATATTTTGTTTGTGTATGTATTCTACTGAAATAAGTGTATACTTTTATATCACCTGCATTTAATTTACATTTGGCATCTATGATGGGTCTTGAAGTTAAGAAAAGTTTAAGGACTGTTGAGAACTCTTGTATGTTGGCAGTGATTTTTTAGCAGTGATGAGAGTAGTAATGCCAAAAGGCTCTGTTTAGGATTAATGAATAAGGCCTTCTGCAGCTAAAGAGAATATTCAGGCATGCTAGTATCCATCAGTTATGAAATGGGATATTTCTACACTCATTCTCTTACAGATACCCTAGACAAGTGAAATTTAAAAACCAGAAAAGTTAGCAGCGATCACAAGATACATGGATCATTTGAAAACAAGTTAAATGTAAACCATTTACAATCACACACTTGTAATGTTGTATAATAAACCATCTTAAATATACTGTGCATTTCAGATATGATATACAAATCGCTTTGTATGAAAAGACTGGTTAATCTTGCAGTAAGTATCTCAATGGTCCATTCCTTTTATGCTGAGCACTGAATCCTGTTTGATTTTTTTTTTGCCTTTTAGTTCGTTTCATTTTCAGAATTTCAAAAGTTAGTTCCACCGTGTCACTGCTGTCTTCCATTTCTAACCCCGGTTCTGACGTCCAAGGTGTCAAGAGCTCAAGTAAAGTGTGGCATTCGAATGGAGGTTCTGCAAGACAAAGACAAATTATGTTGAAAACTGACATGATTGTGATAGTGATAGATTTTCTGTAGATAAAGAGACAGCAGCCTCTAACAGCAATTCATTTTATCCTTAAATTTCTGTTTTACTGTTGCTTAATTTGTTAAAGTTGTTTCACTGTTTCTTACACTACATCAAGTCATGCAACCACCAGTTGTGAAATTATCAAGAAGCTGAGCATTTCCTTAGTCTGTTTGTTAAAGTTAAGGGCCAAGTGCATATCGTTTGGATCAAAAAGAGGCCAAAGTCCAGCACACATCTCTGTCACACAGATATTATAAAAATCCAGCAATTTCCTGATTAAATCTTACATGCAACCACAGTTATCATTAGCATGACCTTGGTCTGTCTTACATGCACGCAAAACATATTGACCCATAACATGGTCTTGGTTAGTTTTGGCTACTCTGACATGTACAGTAGCCATATTGACCATGAATGTGGCCTTGGCTTGACATGGATGGTAACTTTTTTGACTGCCATTGTGGCTGTGATCAGTCTTGGTCAATCTGACATGCATAGTAGCTAAATTGACCGCAAATGTGGCCTTGGTCGCTGTGGCTCAGTCTTACATGCACAGTAACCATATTTACCGCTTACGTGGCCTTTGCTACTTTGGTGCGCTTCATCCTTTTCCTCCTCATGAGCGTCACCTGTGGCCGCTTTAATCCCGCGATGAGCAACAGGAGTCTGGGCCGGGACTTGGTGAGCCAGCTTCTTAGTAACGTCCCTTTGGGGAACCTGACAGAAGGAAATAAAACCACAATGTCCACTGATCATTTCAGCACATTCTCAACAGAACAAGCGGATTCATATTTTATATAAACACAGTGTGTTTACAAACGTATAATAATATTTTATATCATAGTGGTATATAATTACCTGGCTTTCCAAGTTATAAGGAACAGTTAAAACAATTCAATATCTTTTTGAACACCTCTGGTTAGATTATTACAAACCCGAAAAGGTAGTTACTTCATTCTTTTAAAGAAATTATACAAACAAAAAAACTACAACAAAACAACCACACTTCTCTTTATGTTCATCATTATCAAGTTAGCTGGCTAGATTGCTGGCAGTTAAGCCCAGTGTAGATCAGAACTTACATTCCTGTTATACCACTGTGCCAGAACTTCCATACAGGTTGGTAAGGCACATCAATCTTGTTTCTATTATTACCAATGCTACCAAAGGTTGTCACAAGTTGCCATGAGTTATATCCCATGCCAGATTATACAAGTTAAACAATAGAACAGTGTTGTTTTGGAGTCCTTTATATCCATAGACCCAAAGTAGTTGATTAGTTCTTTCCAATTGGGTTAGATCGAATGTCACACAGCCCTCAGTCTGCCACAGTGTTGAGGAAGGTTTTAGCTGTGGCAAATACACTCTAACTGCAGCCATGTATAGGCAGGGCCAGTGCTTCCCCTGGACCAGTGCTGGATGAGAGCCAAGTACCAGTTTTTGGTATTGTACCACAATCCTTTGCAGCATAGTATAAGAACCGAGTAAGGACTCAGTCCTTTTGTTTTCCTGTATCTCGGTTTGGTATATGCCCACAGAGCTGCTTGCACAAATACAAAATACAGTGTGTACAGGTTAATTTTCATAGCTAAATGTCGGTATATATTGGCTACCTGGCTAATGTTAAAATGCAAGTCATTTAAACTAGGTTTTATTTATGTGTTACATTTTACTGTTTATTTAATTTGTCATTTGTCATTTCCAATATAACTAGTCATTTACTTAATGCAATATTTCTATTAGAAGACATGGCTAGCTAATTATAAAGTGAGGTTTAGCTACATACCTAACGTATTTCATTGTTAAAATATTTACATGCTTATCTAACAATCTAGTCATGTAATATTTCCATATTGGTCTCTTGGTCTTGGTCTCATGTAGTGCACAGCTAAGAATTACAGGGCCGTATCTGCCAAATGGACATTTTCTGGAATTAGGCTTTGAATTTGGTGGTTAGAAATGGTCTTTTGTGGCCATCTAAAAGTTACCCAGATAAAATTACCCTTGCTGTCATGTAGACATAAGAATTAGAATATAGGGTTCTATCTGCAAAAGTTCAGGCGTTAACTTTAATGCTTGGCAAGTAGCAAAATGGGGTGTATTTCCCTAATATTTTGATCATCAATCACTTAACAGAGGTACCCTCTATCTTCCCGCTTCCTTCAACTTTAGTATAGTTCAGTAAGCTACCTTAACTTTCTTCACAAAATTTAGCTTGTGAAGTTTTACCAAAAATTTTTAATGTGTATTAGCCTAAACTAATAATTGCAGTTCAGCTATTTTTATATTAAGTACTTGACAAAACCACTGTAAGTGTTCACTAGAGCATGGTATTTCAGAAAGTCAAGAGGTAAAAGAGAGGTACTGCTGAGGTTAATCATTTCTATTGCAATCAATAACTGTATTAACAGTGCATGGTCACAGATGTATGTATTTATATATGTCCAAAAGTTAGTTTGAAACGCATGTCTGTCACTTACTGTCCTCAATCCGGTCTTTTTTATGATTATTGTACAAACAATATTTATCCAGCTCATCTTGAGGATATTTACATGCTTGAAAGTACCTGAAGCTTTCCATTTAGAACCTGTATTATTATATTAGTGATGAATTTAGCTGAGCTTGTTTTTGACCACCTATAAGGAGGAAAGCTACCAAGTGCCTGTTGTGCATTTCTCTGTTTAAAGAGCACTGCTGTTGTTCTCTTAAACAAGGTACTTGTTGAATTTTACTGAGCCTGCTAAAGCCAGAGTTGTTGAGCTGGAAGTATCACAAAACCCTTCCCCTTAAACAAAACACTGCATCATAATATGGCAAAAATACATTTCTTTTTTTTTTAATTAAAGAAGAGCAGATTCAATCATATGACAGGAAGAGTAATTAATATTTTCAAGTCTAAATTTTCAGAGAATTCAAATACACATATGGCCGTGTTGAGAATGTAGAGAACAAGAGCCAATGGAAAAAAATGGAGTGAGGAAATTACAGCTTAGACCAAGACTGAATGAATACCTCACTATAGCAACCGGTAATATCCCTCACCAAAAATCCATAACAACAAATTGGCCTCCTGAACCGTGGCACCTTCAGACAAAGCGGTCACATTCCTGCAGCTGCTACACAGGGGACTGAACCAGCCCAATGCAGCAACCCGGCACTGTGTTTTTATACACGTCCACTGCTCTCGGCCCTCCGAGCTCTGAGTGCTGAGTACGTTGGAAAATATAAAACCTTCCAATTGTTGAGTTTTTGCTGGTTAGGCGAGGTTTAACTGGCCAGAGAGAAATCTAGCAATGTTTAGACCTGTGAGGGCCTTGCTGAAGCCATTGTGCTATGAGGTCGATGTTAAAATATACAGAGGGCGCCATTGTTTGCTTGCCGTTGTTTTTTCAGCTCCACCATTAATCCACCGTTGTCGAAAACAGAGAATTTTGGTTTGTATCCTGAAGGCATGAGAGGAAGAATCATCTCTTCATGAAAGAACTGGGATCAATCTCCTCCAGGTTTTTTGTTACACAATGAATTATTCCTTAAAGCTTCCAAGGCCACAATGGGAATTTACGAGAAAGACGGCCATCCTTAGTGGTAGAGCTTTAGTCTGAAATGCTCAACTCAACTGTAAGGGCACTTGTGTTTTGGCATAATCCTGCGCTTGAATTTGAGATATTCACATTAGCTCCAGGAACATCCTCAGGATAGTGCTGCTTCTTGTAGAATCTCAGTTAATAACCACAACAGTGTCCTCTTCCAAGATGCCCTGTTGAGAACAGTTATCCTGTCCCTAATGAAAGGAACAATCTCACACAGTCATAAACGGATCATTGAAAAATCAGAGGCCAACTGTACTTACTCAAATGAAGTGGTCCTTCCAATTTTTGATTAATGTTTTTGTCCCCATCTCTTTTCTTTTCTCTCAGGTATTCACTGTAACCTCTGCGTCCTTCCCAACTGCTGCTATCTACGCCGTTTTGACATGGTTTAAATGCGTTTTTTTTTTCCTCTGTTCTCTCTCTCTCTCTCTCTCCCTCTCTCTCCCTCCCTCACTCACTCACCCCTCTTGATTATGAAAGTCTGTGGAGGTGGGCTTATATCAGCTCGCAACCTCTGTCTGACCTTTGGTGTGAACTAGGTTGCCATAATTTTATATTGACTGGACAATGACGTCTTCTGAGCCAGAAACAGACTGTCTTGGCAGTCTGACCTAACTCGCTTGGGCCTGTCCTGTTGCCATTAACAAGATGGGCTAGGTTTTAGTGCTCTGACAAAGTTCCACTTATCAGAGCATTAGTTACAGTGCATAATTCTCTCTCAATGCCATGGAGCAGAAGTATTTCAATAAAAGTGTTCAAAATTAGGAGAGGAAATTACTGTTTGAACACAATTCAGACAGAGCACAATGTCTTGACATAAGATAGCGATAGGAAAGATACCTTTCCTCTTCTTTTCTCTATTTTCTTTTATCTTTCTCATTTCCACTGAGATCAACAATCAGCACCATCATACAAAAAGCAATAGCACGCTAGGCAATAAAAGACCAGAGAACTAATTTCCTGAAATATCCCATTCATTCATTAGAGTATGGTATTACTCCATCTCTACTTTTTTACATGTTATGCAACAAACATACAGCATGTATATGTACATTTACGTATATACATTACATATATATAGTGCATAAAGCAGCTCTTACCAGTGGACTCCGCACATTTGTTAGGTTATGTCCCCTGCGCCCCTGCAAAGGTACATGTATAATCCTAATGGGGATTCAGGCTAGAAGGTTCACCAAGGTTGCACAAACAAATCTGCTAAATAATGGGAGACCATGAACTCAGTGGGATGGGGTGGGGTTGGGGTGTTTAAAAGCTGGGTCCACTCAGCATTTCTCTCTGCAAACGTGAAACACACCATTCTGGGGGCCCAGCCAATCATTGAACTGGGTAACCTAACTGCCATGACATCTGCATTAGCATTAGCAGCAAATAAGCAGCAGCTACTTTGGTAGTGAGTACACCCTTTACCATGGAATTCATAAAAATCAGAATACAGATCAAAACATTGGGTTCTGGTCATTTTAAGTATTCCTTTTTCAATTGCAGTCTTCAAGGCTTCAATGTAATTATAATCTCCCTGTGTTCAACCTGAATCTGACCCTTTTATGAGCATACTAGACACCCCACTGCAGTAGGTTCCTGGCCAAGGTATAAGCCTGTTTCAGTTCTCAATAAATTTTAATATGGCACTGTCCCTGCCCCTAAATAAAGCATTAGCCTGGGCTAAGGCCTCCTCAAATATCTCTTTTTCAGCAGGTAGACTTGCCTGGCATTTTGCATCCTGTACTGCATAGGAGCACCCTTTTTATGTTGTCCTCAGTCATTGTATTACATGTACTTTCATTTCAAAAAAGACATTCATCTGACATGTGATGCATTCATTTGACATGTGATGTAATTTTTATGTTTGAATTATCTTTTGACTTGGGGGTATCCTTTGAATCGTTCACCTCAAAGTCTTTTCATGTATTTATAAATGTAATTATTATGTAATTGTTTATAATCTACATAATGTGACTTGTATCTTAGATTTCAACAGACATCAGGCTCTGTGACGCTATGAATTCAGCATTTAATTCATAGGGAAGTAACCACTGGTGATTCTTATGCTTGGAAATAATAATAAAAAAAGGTTCAGGACAGTTATTAGTTCAAACAAAATAAAAAAGGTTTGCATGAAAGAAAGCATACATGGAAATAAACCCCAGCTTTTCTAAGAATCAATCAAAGCAAATTTGCTGGGGTTACACATATATATGCTCAAACACACATGGTTATACCATAGATCATGCCTTTACACAGATCTCTATTCCAGATTAATTGAAAACAACAACAACAACAACAAACATCTGTGGCGTGACTTTGCCTCTACCTGTTGTTGCAATTATAAGTGATTTTTCTGCAAAAAGGAATGAAGCATGGATGAAGTTTGGCTTATATTTGTTTATTTGCAGCATTGTGAAGATGGTGCATAAAAAGCTGTTTCAATACCCTTTGGAGTGTTTATTTAGGTCTCCGCTTACAGACTCAGGGAACAGATTCATAGAAGAACCAGCATTCCTGCACAGCACTGTACACTTGTTGATGTAAAGAATGGTCATTACTCCCCAACAATCACCAGTTCAAACTGATGAGGGGCCGCCTTGTTGGTGTGTAAAGGGATTTAAACCTACAGGGAGGCTGGGTGCAGTACAACAGCAGGAACACAGGTTAAGACATAACTCCCATGGTACCAACATTGCCCAACTGGGAAACGGCGTGGGCACAGAAAGACTAAAAAGAAGAATGTGTAGTTTCCTCGTATCTTAAACAATATGGTAACCTGTGGGAGAGAGAGAGAGAGTGAGTGACGCCAGGAGCCAACTGCTAGAACAGTCAGAGTGCTGACCTCAGCTCATTCCTGTGTTGATACACCACAGGTCCCATTTGCTGAGCACAAGGCTAGGAATATGAAAATATCTGTTGTATTTAAACTGGAGCCCTTATAACTGAATTTGTCTGATGGATAAATCTTGAACCCATCAGCTGAACTCGCTTAACATTACAGCTGTATAACCTGGATGGTCTTATTCACATAATACTCTCACACAGTTTTAATTTCAATACTGTGTATATTCCAGAGGAGGACAAGAAACTGACCTGTATCTTTAAGGAAGCTGGCTCCTCCGAAGGGGGGAGTACGCGAACTGTACCTTCCTTGAGACTGTGGCAGACAGCAAAGGCATTGTTTGCAAAAAGCGGCTTGCCTAATGGGCACTGCCGTCGTCCAAACAGGATGCGATAAGAGAAATCACGGTTTCCAGTTGTACCAATTAGACGGCTGGGGGCAGGAATTTATGGGAAGCGAGGCGGAGAACAACCATTTGCAGAATAGCTAGTTTATCGCAGAAGAGGGAAGATGTAAACGTTAGCTACGCTAGCAAGTCAAAACACTGGAGTGGTCTAATGCACAATGATTGTGAGGTAACGTTAGCTCTGGGTACGTTTGTAGCTCATCTAGCTAGCTGTGTAGCTAGCTAGGTGGCTATGAAACTAGCTGTAGCCGATACTGTTGTCTGGGAACAGGTTAACAAGAGAAGGATACACACACTTTTCTGTGCTGGACTGCCATGCCACGCAGCCCGGCATAAGCTAGCTGGCTAACTAGTGAGCTAGCTAGACTTGTACTAACGTTACATCCTTTGGTGCAATCACCTGCCTTTCCAATATTGTATCAGCGAGGGAACCAGTTAGGTATTTTGTTAGCCAGCTATTTGAAGCATACAGTTTTAGTGTTACTTTAGCCAAGGCGTATTAAAACACATCTTATCCAGTTTTTACAGAGTACAGCGTTCCTGTCGTGGCTAGTTATGCGAGTTTATGGACACGAAATTAGCTTGCTAGGTAGCTAACTAGTTGGATCACAGCCCATATTTTTCTTTCGTTTTTGGTAAATAGCTATGTGTTAAAGGAGGCCCCAGGGCAGCAGTTTTCATGTCAGTGACGTCAGCACATTCCTTTATTAACACAGGTATGTTTCACAATATCCCAACTTCTTTGTATTTGACCCTTGTTTGTATGTGCGATGTCAACACCAATTCCAGACTTCGCTGTTTGACACATTGTGAAGTAACTTGGCTACCTTGCCAGCTGGTTATGAGTGTAGAGATCCCTGATTTGACTAGAACTAGCAATACTCGTCTTCGCAAGCAGCAAACATGTAAAACACAGTCCCATCCTGGTGTTCAAGGTAGATTTAGGGGCTATAAATATACATAGGGAGTATATGTATATATATGTCATATTCATGTGTTCTGTGTAAAGTTTGTTGTTATTTTAAGAATCGATGCCATCACTGTTTTGTGTAGCGCGACTGTGCAGTATGAGGTGTCTGCTTGCAGGGAAACCGGAACACTGTTGCCGGCAATGGGACCCAAGCATCCAATTGCAGATTTGCCATGCTGGGAAATAAGGGTCTACTGGCTCCTATCCATTGGTTCACACTTACACTCCTTTTATCAGCTGCACAGATTCTCGAAAGGTAAGATGTGAATATCACTTGTAATGGCCTATCTTAGTTCAGAGACAACGCATGTAATTTCCAACACATGTATAAACTTTCATGTGATGCAGATAATTACGAAATGACTTTGAATAAACCACTGAAATATACTCAGGAAGGTTTGGACACGATTCACGGATTAAAACAGAAATGGTTATTCTGGATCATGAATGAGCCAAGACACTACAGTAGTAATGGAAACGTGATTTTCAAAAAAAAAAAAAACATTTTTGTAAGTGATACCCTGCTGATTCAATTCCCCGTTTAATCCCACCCCTTTGGAGTCCATGGCTGTAATGGGTTTCATGCTGATGATGAGTTGATTTTGCTTGCTTGAGTTTATACAGCCTAGGTTCACATATTTGCCTATGCTGTCAGGAGGAAAATGCATGGTCCCTGTGAGCATCTGAGAGGTCATTTGACCGGAAAACCTCTGTTGAATTCAATTAGAAAGCAAGGCTATATGCCACTTAATAAAGTGATAAAATAATCATCATGGAGGCTAAAATCACAGGACCAGAATAGCTGGAAAACCAGTCAGTGTGATTCTCCTGGGCACCCTCAAGGCAAAACTAAATGTAACAACGGCCATTTTGACTTAAGAGTTGAAACTGCAGCAAGTACATTAGTGGTATTATCTTAGGGTTTCCATTGAATTAGACACAGACACAGACAAAGCAATTTTGTAAGTCTGTCTCTTTCAATGTGGCTATCAGATCATCCCACAGTTTTTAATGACTAGATAATTCCCTGCCTGTCCATCTCAAGTAATGATTGTAGTCCGCTAAAAAGGCTGCCATATACTATTCAGTGCTACGCATGCATGGCAGTTGAGGTCAGCCTTCACTCTAAAGGGCTTTGAGACCCATGAAATGTGCCATATAATAATAGTAATAATAATAATAATAATGTACTTTAATGCTCCATATTCCAGGCATATATCCTTATACACCAAAGGAAAATAACCATTCCCCTCTTGCCCAAACAAGCCTTAATCAGTTTGTTTAGCCTATTTATAGGCTTTTCTAGTAGCTTCCATCTGTATGCATTTAAGTACCTCTGTGTTTTCTCCCCTAAGATCTGAGACAGTCGGATTACCCAACATATCTACATATGAAACTTAAAGAATAATTTATGTCTAACATGAGGATGAGGTGACTGGCACTGTAGCGTTAGCCTCCCTGCATTACCAAGGGGGATATGCCAGTCCTGGGTGTCTACAGAACCTCTGAGGCAGCCGGGATGATTCTGGATGTGGGTTTATGCTAAGATGGCTCAGATACAGTCTTGTTTGATAAAATCCAGTATGTTCAGTGATGAACATTCATGTCATCTCAGGTAGAATTTTTGTAGAATGTCATCATCTTTATTGCTGTTGTTACTGTATTTGGAAATGATGTGCAAATGCACAGAACAATGTCAGCCTGTTAAACTAGATGCGGTCAGTTGCATGGAGGTAAATTGCAGTACAGTGCTTCTTCACATTCACATTTTTTTTTTTACTTTCATACAGAAATAGAACTTCAGTTACATGAACATGGACTCAAGAGCAGAAAATTTAATTTATTCAAAATAAAGAAACAACAGAAAAGAAAATACTGTTGTTGTCACGTCCACAAGGGGGAGCTGTAGTACTGTTTGTCTGGCTGCTCTGGAACGGAGGTGATGGTGCAGTAAGTTTCCAGCTCGCTGCACCACGCAGGAATGCCTTCTGTTTAGGAGATGAGGTGGCCGCCCCGGGAAAGGGAGAGAGCGAAAAACGACTGACACCGCAATGCAGAATAGAGGGATCCATTCTGGGCTGTCTGCAGAGTTACAGAGGGACTCCCTGATGACCATCAATACTGTGACAGTACCTGGCTCCACAGTCTGGCTGTAGCATTTGAGTTTTGGCAGCTATATGCAAATAAAAGGAGCAGATATAAATGAAATGGGAATAATGAAGCTATTTGATACTCTATCAAAATACCAGGCCAGTATTAATCAAGATAAAATTATTTGTTAAAATACTTCATACAGGATGCTATATTAATTCAAAAATCAGTGGTTTATTAATTCTGATATTAAGCTACTGGGCAGAAATTGTAATGTTGTTCACCAGAAACATCACTGACTTAATGAATGAACTACCGTAATGCTGCTTGTTCCCACTCAAATGCCCCTCAGATACTTTAGTATTTCAGTTACTAGCATTAGATCAAATGGAGCATTAAGAAGGAAATAAATAAAGAGGCGACGTTAAAGGTGTGGTACGAGTATGACGGACGTTAGTTGACATTCATTACAATCTCGAGCACAGCTGCATTGTAGACGTCATGTCTTCTCGGAAGGGGTAGTGCAATCATACCTGTAAGTCTTCAAGTAATAGGGCATATAAATATGGCAGTGCAGTGTTTACGAGTTCCTTCCCTGTTTCACAGGGAGGAATTTTGGCAATAGTGCTGCACAGGTACCATACTGTGTGTGTGCACGTCAGAAATTTCAGAACAATACTGTAAATTTGTTCTCGTACTATATAGTGAAAGACTATGTAACACTGGAGAAATAAGACAGAAAAAATGGTATGCCACAAATCTTCACAGCTTTTTGGCATCTTGTTGTATAAAAGGTGCAGCTGGGAAGGATATGTTCTCTAACGTTCTGCAGAAACTAAAGACAAGCAATTTAATTTTAAAAATCTTACCATCCAGACATGTCTTGTTTTCAGTTGTCACTGCAATACACAAGGGTGTTGTCACACAATCCAATGTACCGGTAGTGCTTTTACTATGGGATAGGTCTGACTGATCATCAGCTGAGGACCTCAGTCCATGCAGAATGTTGTCATACATTTGGAATGTCACATTTCTAAGTGAGGAAATGTTTTAATTGGTGAAGTTGAATAGCTTTAGTAGTTGTTGTAGCCCTACAAGACACCCACTGCCACCTCCCCGAAGGGTACAAAGGAGCCAACTATCACTTTCAGCAAACAGCAACTGCCAAAGTTTAAGGGAGGAGAAAAACTTCAGTCTGAAGTCTGCAATCTTCAGGTCCTGTGGGATTTAATCCCCCCAGGAGTCAGATGAGATGAAAAGAGTGGTGTGGTGCTGGGCGCAGTGGCAGGTGAGCCCTGACTGTGTGTAATGAGCTCTGCACGATAGCCCTTTCCACAGTGCCCTGTCTGCAGGAAGAGGAGTGGACGGCACAGTACTGACAGGGCCGGTAACACTTCCTGTCCCTCTGTCAGAGTCTAGCTTTGACGGCCGCCGGTAGCCCATGTGGGCTGCGTTCGGGGCGGCCAGTGAGGAAAGAGTCGGTAACGCTCGGCAGCTGCCGCTGAGATGCCAGCGCCCCTCAGCGTTTGCGGAACAGTGCCCAGACTGAAATAAACCCCAGAGAGAAAGAGAGTTTAAACGAATGGGTGGACAGATGACAGCGATTAGCGGTCAGACCCCACATGCTTTTTTTTTTTTGTTCCACTCTCCCATCGCTTTCTGACGGGGCTCCCGGTGAACTCGGATGAGGTGATTCTTTCGCCTTAACATTTGGCTTTTTGCAGAGAAGAAAGTTTGCCAAAAAAAGTTGCGCTTAACGTGTCCCTTTTAAATTTCATGACAGAATATGAAAAAAAACGCTACCAATTAAGAACCTGTTTAAAAGAGCTTTTAATGTCCAATTGCTATACTAATAAATCTTTCCTTCTTTCTGGTGTTCAGTACCATTTCCTTGCTGGCGTTAAGAACCATGCATTTATGAGGCCTCCATACCTGGTTTATTGTGATTATGGATCTTATAAATGGCACAACTTCCCTTTGATTCCCCTTTGTTTGCCAGAATATGAAGATGGACTGGGGAGAGAATTTGAACTGCAGAAAGGATTTCTGATTTGGGGATTCAAAAAGGTAAGGCTAGGTTAGCAATGCGACTGTATTCCAAGGTAGAAATATAAGTGTCACAAAGCTACTGTACTGTAGGTGACTTTAGACTGAAAGTCCAGGTATGTTTACATTCATAATATTTCACAGATCCCCCTTTTTGATCTTGCTCCTTAAACACCAGTGAACCCACTACAGAGTCGTTGTATGCTGGATAATACATGCTCAGGTATGAAACAGCAGTCTTAGGCTATATAAACTTAAGGGAAGTTGTGTAATGTTTGTGTAGTAATGAATGGCAAGATACTTCAGTATGTTCTAGTGAGTCGTAACCATTAGCTTGTCATTGGATCAACATTCAGCAGTCACCTAGGCTGTACTTTTCTAGGATAGATATGAAAGAGAATATAAGAACAAAGAAAAGTTGACAAGAATGATGATAAGAGAAAGCCATCAGTCCATTTAGGTTCATTATTTTGCCTAGAGTCTAGGAGTTAACCAGCACTGTGATAAGTCTGCTCCAAGGGTTTCTTCTATCACTATGAGTCTTAGTAAGCTATTCATTAACAACAGTTAATGACACTGTGACTGAAATTAACAACTGCTAAAGAGAACAGAGAAAGAGAATAGTATCCTATTATTAATAACCATATTGGGGCAGTGATAATTCTGATTTTGAATATATTTAATAATTTTTATTTGCAATATGCCATCTAAATGCAACAGATCTGCAATAGTAGGAGGCTGCTGCACCATTTAAGGTGAAAGAGTTCAGCAATAACACGGAACATTTTCCACCTGAGGCATTAACTGCATAATTTAGTATCTGCCAGAAAGATACATACTGACTGATGCATAGTCAGAATTAACATAGAAATTATGAGGAAGACAATATAAAGCTCTGTGTCTGGCTGGCTCTGAGGAGAGGTGTCAAAGAAATGACTGCCGCAGATAAATTATCAAGGGTACTTCTGTACAGATACCATTTCTTCAGGCTTGCGAGGGCTTACTGCAAAGGGTGTAATTTTTCAAAGGGATATACAGTATTATGTGAGCCTATTCACTGACTGAGTGAGGGGCTGAGAGTCTTTGGTGGAGCACTAAAGTGCTCAATCCTCCCACACAATGCTGGAAGACATCAAATTTCAAGAGCAGCAACATTTTATCTTTAAAAATTCACCAAGACTTGCTCTCTGAACGCTATTATACCTGTTATCATTTAAATTGTGTATGTAATTGAATCGTGTAAGATGGTTTGAGTTCCAAAGTCCATAAATATTTGGAAGAGTGAAATATTTCATAGTGTTCAATTTTGATTTGACATAGCAAGTACAAAAGATGACCCCTGAAAACCTCATAGATAAAAACTTGATCCTACCAGACACTTTCCAAGAGTGAATATTTTAGAGAACAAGGCCAGGTGGTCTTGAAACAGAAAATACTTGTTTAATACGAAGTGTTTCATTAATAATATTACTTGTAGCATTACAAGTACTATAAGTGGTATTTCAGTAGCGATACAGCCACTTTCATGTTCTTTTTGTCAGGACCCCACAGACTTTGAGTGGAGTTTCTGGAGCGACTGGGCCAAAAAGTCTTTGCTATGGACTTTGCTGGGCCATGCAGTTATTTCAAGGCTGGCCAGCATCCTTATTCCACAGGTAAAATGTCCACTCAGTTTGTTCAGTTGATAAAGGGGAGAGAGTCACAGTCCAGAACTACTCTCTTCTGCAATTGTTTAATACTGTACTGCACAGTATCTCCATGCATTTACTGGCTTCAGGCTAGCTATAATGGCTGGCAGTAAAAAAGAGCACAAAGAGCGAATTACCCATGCATCACCACCGTTACGGGCCTGTTAAATTCCAGCTGGCATTTTTTTAACCTCCAGCGCAGGGTGGCGGTGCTAACCGCGTATGGCGTGCTAGCAGCCTGGAGCACGCTGGGTGCGAGAGGAGTGGGTGTGGTCGTGCTGCACACCTGCCTGTCCTTCACGGTGGCCCAGCTACGCAGGCCGGCTCTCTCCTGGACCTGTGCCCTGCTGCTGCTCGCCTCCCTCCACGTGGGCGCGCTGGAGGACCTGCAGGTGAGGCTGTCTGCACCGTGCCAGTGCTGGTGGTGTGCCCGTATCCTTCTGCATTGTAATGTAGGCTTCCTGTGTTCCTTATCACTCCAATGATAAATTGTAACTTTCAGATATTGCTGAGTTGGATTAAACTGTCTGTCTTGAACACATAGTACACACAAGTTCCCATCTCTGAGATTGTGTGGAATTGATACCATTCGCACGTGGGGCAGTAATTTAAATGAGACTTTGTGAACCCACGTAGCTGATCAACGTACAAGCCCAAAAGCTACGTAAGAAACAGCTCTGATTCTCATGTCTGGATGCAGTAGTTGTGCACTGTTATGACATGTATGAAGTTGTATGAAGTATATATGATTAGCTCTGCATCATCTGATTCCCAGCCTGTTATTACTAATATAAATGGTGTTATCCTGACCAGTGTGTAGTGTACATGCACAGGAAGTATTACAGCACACAAAAATGGTGGAGGCTCTTGGTTGTTAACAGTTTACAAAACTGTTACTGCTGATTGTAGAGGCACACTTTGATTACATTGGCAAATTTTGGTTTTGGAGTGCCTTAGAGATAATAATGAAGAGGAAACCGCTGCATGATTCAGCGAGTTTGTTTATATTTTTGAGATGATCGATGATGTTAGAGTTACGGAAAGAGGTGAAAGGATATAGTTGAATTTTTTCAATGAGTTTTGGATATAATTTTGATTAAATCAGTCAGGTTTTCATCTATAGGAATACTTCAATATATATATATACTACAATAAATGTAAAACAGTGGGTATCCATATTGAAAAGCAATTTGATTTAATTTGATTTAATAATAGTGGTTGTTATTATGGTCGACCATTATTATTATTATTATTATTACTATTATTATTATTATTATTATTGTTGTTGTTGTTATTATTTTATCTGAGTCAAAAATGTGAGAAGAAAAACAATACCTCTGAAGAAACTGAAGTAGCTCTTTGAACTAACAAATAATCACATTCATTTTTCTCTGGAATAAAATTGAAATCCAGACATGAAGCATTGGCAGTGAATTTTATATAGGCAGTTTTCTATAATTTAGGAGAGGCAGATATTGCTTGTTATTTTTAGGCATAAGGTAATTTCATTTGAAACTGTATTTTAATAGCACCCAGGACTGGGCAAAGACTGAAAATGATTTTTTTCCCTGTGAGCTGGCAGCCTAACAATTTGAGACTCATTTGTAAATGTTGGCGGACGGATTGCCTCCGTGATTAAGCGGTTTCTACTGTGTGTGCTGTAAAATGATTTTTTTTTTCTACTATGCAGGATTGACATTTTAATTAAGTAGAGGATCCTAGGCAAAAGTTGCTTGGGTAACTAGTGCTCTTTGTGATTTTTTTTTCTCATACTAGCACTGTGAAAAAGGCTTGATATGCCCCTGGCAGCTCCCATTGACCATAAATAAGGACAGAGCATAATTAAACAGAAGCCGTATTTAAAGTTAGACCTCATATACTGAAGCTATATTGTGTTTTATTGGCCCCTAAGGGCCCGTAGGATTAGTCCTGTAGAAGATCGTAGGATTTGCACATCTGTGACCACACAAATAACAGCTTTTATTCTTTATTCTTTTGCCCTTTAAACTTAGAAGAAAATAAAATTCAGGGAAAATGTACTGAAGAAAAAGTAATAATGGAATGTTTGTAGTAAAAATTGCTATTACATTTTTTGTGTTTTTTTGTTTTTTTTTTTTTAGACTGACCATAAGGTATTGCCATAGGACTGACGAAAGTAGAATGGAATAAATTCTAGACACCATATTTTGTCCAAAATGATGAAATAGCGCTGGTCCCTCTTCTGTGTATGTGAGGCGTTCTTATTTCCTTTAATTTAATAAAACTAACAACATTAC
Source organism: Megalops cyprinoides (assembly GCF_013368585.1). NCBI lineage: Eukaryota > Metazoa > Chordata > Actinopteri > Elopiformes > Megalopidae > Megalops > Megalops cyprinoides. Next base: position 9,460,495 of record NC_050597.1, read on the forward strand.
AGGGTGATTACACAATCACTCTCAGCTATCTTAATTGTGCTATTATGAGAAAGCAATGCAATATATGTATAAATGATGGCTTTGGTAATCTAGATAATGGCACAATTTTCACAGCTGGCTCTCTGTTTCTGGGCTTCATGTATGAAATCATTGATTTGTTCATTACTTTCACGATGGAAGAGTGACGTTTTCGGAAATCCGGAATGGGCGGAGCTACTGTGTTCCATCCGTCACAAACCTGTACGGACCAATTTAAATACTGCGTAGCTCATTGCCAAATACTGTGATTGCTTCCAATCAGTGAGTCAGTGATAGCAGGTGGTAGCTATTCCCATTTTGGGGATCATGAAGCATCACTCCACCATCACTATTTTGCACCTCTAAAGGCCAGATTTAAAGGGGTTGAGCTGGTTAGAGATAGGATAGAGTCTCAGGGCTGCCTGGCAAAGAATGAAGTAGAACAGCTGTATTCAAGGGGGGGATCTTTCTCCAGCATTGCTTAGACATGGAGCATTGTGTATTGATCATTGCTCACTTGTTCAGTGCTACTGAGAAAACTGTTAATTGTTTATGTATTTCATTTAATACTGTCTGTAAATGGTGCACTGGTGAGCTCTTTGTAGCTAGATACATGGGTGAATTGGCAGTGATCCACCAGGTTTTTGACAAGCTGTAGGTTTTTATATGAGCCAGCATCTGGCACTGGATATTTTAAACTCCTCATGTTTTATTTCTTTTTTAAGTGGAAGGATCTGCCATAACCTCCTACACGTTTATTCATATCTGGCAATAAAATAGTTTTCTTCTGACAAAAACAGCTACACAATAGGAGGTTATTCTTACCATTCCATTGTCTTTTTCTTACTGTTCTATTCTTAAAATCTTTTTTTAATCTGGCCATATAAAAACTTCAGGAATCAATGTCACTGACATTTTTGCCAAATTTTGTCAGGATTTTGTGTCAGAAAACAGTGGTGGCCTTTGTATAGATGTCGTAAATTGGGATTATTGTACACAGGATTGTTGTGACACGGAGACTGCCTGCATTTGGGAAGGCTGCAGCTAATGGAGGTCTTCATGCTATGTTTTCCTGCTCCTTTAGAGAGACTGGTATGAGACGGAGGCAGAGTACTACCTGTTACTCTTCAGCGTAGCTGTCTGTTGCCTGCGCTCCATCAGCTACAGCCTGGAACACTGCTGGCGCCCCCTGGAGGCAGGAAGCTTCACGCGCTTCTGCTGGCTGGCTGCCTATACCTTTTATCACCCACTGTTCTACAATGGACCCATTGTCAATTTCCAGGACTTCACCCAGCAGGTGAGGATTTGACTGGTTGCATCACAGGTCATCAATAAGAAGGCAGAAATGCCTGCTTTTCTCTTAATTTTAGCAAGGCAGTATGTGGATGTTGTCTGGCAATCATTTTCCCTTCTTCTTTCATGTATGATGTATTGGATGGGTGGTGGCTATTGGTATTTGAATGCTCTAAACAGGCAGTAATGAATCTGAATTCATCTAAAAGAATCAAAACTGTAGTAACACTGTAGTATCTCAAGTGATTTGATGTCCTGCATTTTTTAATAATGCAAAAAAGGTTTTCCAAGCCTAAGAAATGAAATTTATAAATATTATAAATTGTAAACACTGAGTTTGCTTTTGTATTTAAAAAATCTGCCAGTGCCAGTGTAGCTGGGGGTGATTAATCATATTTTTATTTATGTTTTAACTGATTAATCATATTCAGTTGTTTGGTGTTTCTGGTCATAAGCAAGTAAAGTAATGCGCTGTATTGCATAATGAACTGTGGCTGAACACAATCAGAAGCGGCACAAGAATTTGAATACGTTTCCATGGCTACAGATTTAAAAATGGAACAATCTGTCAAACAAAGCCCTCAATCCTTTTGTTCCTCTCAAAACACCACATACAGTTAATGGGCGGAACCCCATTATTTACTAGAGAGCATACAGATACTGTATGTGGCATATAACTATTCCCTTCCTTTTCATTAACTTTGAGTATTAAAAATAAGTGAATTAACCCAGCTTCCATTTAAGATCCCACCACAATTATGTTATATGGTTGTCCTTGTGTCCTTTAGTCCACCTCTCTTTTCATCACAAAAGTGATTTCCATCCTCAGACACAATTGGCAAAAATGTCCTTGCTTGTCCCCTGAGTTGTGTTAATATTCAAGACACAAGGTCAAAGGGCAAGGTCACAGGAAGCTTGTATTTATCTGTGTAGTTTTTTTTTATTTTTTTGTATCATCTTGCTGTTGCTGTCCCAAAGATGAGAGATTCTACATCAATCAATTGCTTTCAAGCAATGCTAATAAAATATTGTCATAAAAATAGCTGTTGAAGTCTAAGGCATTCACGATGATGAATGCCACAATGGGCCCATCTTCAGTTTTCAGTACTTGATGTGATAGGTGAGAATTTTACCATTAAGTTATTTGGCAGCTAATAACGGCTAAAAAACCACAGAATATAGCTCAAATGTTAACAGGTTTTCACTAGAGCTTGAACCAGTCGTGCTCGTACAGTACATGCCAGAAATGCTAGTGCAGACAGAGCACCAAGGTTGAATGTTTCCTGTCTGCATGCGTTCAATTTCTGCTAGGCCATTTTTATTCACACTTTGAGCTGTAAGTAGGAGGTTTCCAGATAAATGCCTGAAAATCATCTTGCATGAACACTCCTTCTACACTCACCAAAACAATTTGACATTATCATGATGAGACCCCTAAAAATGTGAGCTCCTTTGTGTCAGATAAACGCATCTAAAATATCAAAACTCTAAGCATACTGAAAAAGTAACATTTTAGAGATAATAGCATAGTATTCCCATTTATGCACGGTAATTGTTATATTTTTAAATGAAAAAATGTTAAAGGATTTTCAACAGTATGTATTACTTTGACTTGAATTCAGAAGTAATTCAAAGGAACAAAGAACATTTCATGTTACATTTTAGGTGTGCCCTGGAAAAACTTGGTAGAACACATTTTCTTTTTTTTTTTCCTTTGACCCCACTGTGACATCGTAGTACACAAAAATTGCTTTGAAATGGTCTGTCGCATTGCTGACACATAGAGCGCATTTCCCTGGAAAGGCAATGCCCCCGCACTTGATTGGATTCAAGGAATCACTCCCAAAACCTTCATTTGAAAACAAGAAACAGCTTAGACCGGGTTGTCAAACATTTCATGTACACCTTTCATATGCTGAAGGCAGTGCTGGCTGTAAGGCCAGCGTGCTTTGGAGGTTGAATGTAGTGCTTACGGGGTGCTTTGGCTGTGATGGGGTAGGCTCTTAGTGATGAATGGCTTTGGTGCCACATTGACATGTCTGGTACTGTAACTCATCAGTGTCTTCACCTGCCTCAACTGAACGCAGCATTAATTATCTAGCTCGATACTGTTGTGTCTACATCCAGGCAGTGTGTGGAGAGCTGTGTGGAGAAATTTCCGGTGAAAGTGTGAGGGGATTTCTTGTAAGAAAGGGAGCTCTGCAGTTCATTGGAGAGTCTGCTGAATCAGTGGTGTGCAGGGGACTAGTGCTGGAACTACTTCCAAATGGTATTTGAAATAGTATACAAAAACCCAAGATGTCTTTTAATGCAAACCCTCAAAAAAAAACTGAAAAGCTGTGTTGCCTGGGATTTTCCAGGTCCATGCTTCTGAATTATCAGTGATATTGTGAAAAGCTCTGGAGGAGTGAATTGTGTGTAATATTTCCAGTGCCGTTTCCAGCAGGGATAATGGGATCTGATGAGGCCAAAAAGGAGATCAGTGGCTGCCTCGCAACAAAAGCTGAACCGGAGGAATTGTGCTCGCGGAGGCAAATGCCCCATTTTGATTTATGAATTCATGAGACGAGTTGGTGTTGGATTTCTGATTTAAGTTCTTGCTTCTCACAGTGGAGGAGGTGGGATCCTGCCATGCTATTTCCCAGCTGCATCAGATCCACAAGCTGCGCTCATTGGTTTCGCTGTGTATTGCCACTGATGAAAGGAGAATTATCTGTATTATACCACCAATACCCTCTGATATACAGACAGGACTCAGACTGGTGAAGGAGAGAATGTGGGTTTCACAGTGAGTGAGTTGAAAAAGAGCACTCTCTTGGAATAAATTGTTTGCATTATTTATTACATTCCAGGTCTTTACCCTACCCTCGAGAGGAAAAGAATGTAGTATCTTTTTATTCCTATGGACACCACTCTGCACTACTTAACATTTTTATATTTATGTCTGAGCATATCTGCCAGGCATGATGTACTGTGTTAACTGGAGATACCAGTGCAAGGGGGTAATGAGGTGATGTGATGCTTCACCATTTTAGCAGTTTATTTTCTATGCTAAATACTGTATTTGTATAATTTTGTGTTGCTAGGCCCAGTGGTTCATGAGGAGCTGATGTTTTAATGAATGTTTCTACTGGATAGTTAGAATTTCAGTTGAAACTACATAGACAAAACACACAATATATTTTGAAATCTGTCTGAAAAAGTACTTCCACTTGCAATTCCATCATCAAAGTATCCCAGTTTCACAGGAATTCAGCTATTACATCAGTTGAAATCATCTTTAAATCTTCGATGTATCCTTAAAACGCCAATTAGAAGTCATGTAAAATATTAAGCGGATTTGAGTGGAAATCCTCTGAAGACATTTGTCTAAACGGAGTTGAAGGTTACAGACTGGCTTACTGACTTTAACACACTAAACTTGCATACAGATGCAGAGGCCTAACGGAAGTGCTGCCAAGCCGGACATGCTCCCCTTCCTGGCCAGCGCTGCCCGAATCTGCACCTGGTGGGGCGTGGCCGAGACGATGATCCACCTCATGTACATGCATGCCGTCCAGAGCAATGAGACCTACCTACAGATCCTGCCGCCTTGGGCTCTAGGTGAGTCCACCTCTGCTCTGGCACTCGTGAATGCTGACTGCTCTTCCATTACTCTCACAGTGTTGTACTTAGGCTGTGGTTGTGAACACCTCTGCTCTACTGCACACAAACCTGACTGCGCTCCCATCACTCTGACGACGCTGTAATAATAACGATGTAACAATAAAACTTTATTGTAGGGAGGTTTTCATGTCAAGACAATCCGAGCGCATTTCATTATTATACTGCGGGAGATTGTTGGTAGCAGTATGAATGGTATTAAAAGGCGGAAATTGAGGAATGGAGGAATAAGCAAATAAAAAACTGTAACATTTCAGGAAAATTATGTTTTAAACCATTGTACTGATGCAACAACACAATTCAAAAATATGTTTAAAAATATGTCTCTTTAAAGGTGTCCTGAATTTTGTGGCTGTCTGTGCACTCTTAATAAATCAGACATTGCGTTCCATAATTTGGGGGACTATGTAGAGGAACCCAGGGCGCCCTTTGTTTTCAGACCTGTGGGACATTAAACAGACCTTAGGCTCAGGGTGTAAGCTGTCTACTGGGCATGTATGGAGTCGGCAACTCAGAAATGCGTTCAGTGGCCTTGCATGTTATTAAAAGAATCTTAAACTGAACTCTGGATGCCAGCCGCAGGAATCCATTGCAGGGGTGCCAAGATTGGGTATTATGGGTATTATGGGCTCTTTGGTTCATGTTGATTAAAAGTCTGGCAGCAACGTTGTGAATAACCTGAAGGTGGGACAGTGCCTATGCATTTAGGCAGGATAAAAGGTCATTGCAATTATCCAGCCTTGACGAGATAAAAGCATGGATTACAGTTTCAGCATCATTAAAAGATAAAAAGGACCTAATTTAGGCTGTGTTTCTCAGCTGATAATAATAAGTCTGTGATACTTTGACAAAGCTCAAATTTGCATCAAACGTGACCCCCATATTTCTCATCTCAGACTAGTGTGGGAAGACAGGGTCCAGAGTCGACTGAAGAATTTTACTTTGTATCTCAGAGCCTAGTAAAGGGACTCCAGGTTTACCCGTGTTTGGCTGAAGGAAAATTTTTGGCATCCAGCACGTAATGTCCAAGAGGCAGTCATGTAATAATGACGCCCGATATGTCAATTTGATGAACAAGCTGCGTAACATTTACGTAACAGTGAAAGGAACTGCTGACAAAACAACACAATTACGAAGATGGGGACTTGTATCTACAAGGATATCTCTGAGGGCCAACTTGTAAATGGAAAACAAAAATGGTCCTGAAATTGATCCTTGAGGGACACCACAGTCAGAGGTGACTTGGGGCTGCATCTTTAAGACCCTCTTAAAAGGCAACAGACAAAAATGTAGACAGAATGAAGCCGTTTGGAGTTTCAGTTCCAAGTTCCAGCTCCATCAATCTGGCCTGAGACCAGCTGCACATGAACACTAGCGCTGGAGCTGTAGGAGGAATTGAGTGAATTGGTGGAGGTGGTTCAGGGTTGAAATTGCAAGTAGTGATGTGGTCTGCAAGAGGTTGTTTGCTATTTAAAAGATCAGCGGTGGTCCTCTTAAAATAGGGGCCTGGGTTACTGAGATTGCTGGGGACCTGGTGTGCTTAATTACTGGTGTTTGTGTCTTGCAGCTATTTTTATTTGCTTGCAGTTGAACTACTCTCACATTTTTAAAACCATAATTGAGGTTATCAGCAGTATATACCTTAAAGGTTCTTCAGTTGGAGTAGGCTCGGTGCAGATTTCTTCTGTCGAGCTGACTTTCAGAGTCATAGGTTGTATAATTAATTTTTAAAGTAAGTCTGCTGAATTTGTCCTTGAAATAAACTTGAAACAACCTTGACTTCTGCAACAGGATTGTTGTACTGTGAGCAAAGTGTCTGCCGTGTCCTTGTCCTGCAACAGAGTCCACAGATCCCTTGTTCTGCCCGTCTTTCATTTTCATACGATTTTGCTGCAGATCTGAGCATGATGCCCCCAGACTCTTGTTCCCGATGATGAGCTCCGACCCGGTACTTGAATTGCTGTCTCCAGCATATTCCAAGCAGTCTGCCTCCGCAAGGCACCCTTGAGAAGGGGTTACATCACACTCAAGTGGCCCATTGTTGTGTAACTGCAGAAATATCTGGTAAAACTCTGAAGTCAGGGCACACACTGAGTCGTGGCTTCTCGGCTTTTCCCTCGTGGGAAGTTCATGGGCCTTTGTGTTTATGAGGCAAGCCTTTATAGTACCAGTATATGACACACTGGGAAACTGAAGGAGTAATCCTTTATATTGTATTGATCCTCTGCAGCGAGCAGTGTTTGTATGTATGGGGTGAGACTGTGTATAACTGCTGCACAACAGCACTGAAGCTGTTGTGTGACGTGATTCCTCTTAAAGTTGGGGTCATGTCAGTGCTACAGTTGTGTTGTCGGCTGTCTAACTATGCTAAAACCTCAAAGGGGAGGTCAAAGTGTGGGGGTCTTCAGGTCCATTTTTTATTGAAAGCCTTATTGATGTTAATGTTTATTTATGTAATATACCGTTTGAGAGTAACACTCCATAACTAATTTAACTCAAGAGAATATTGATCTCTACAGATCGTATCAGAGTACAAGACAGAGAGTCATTCCCCTATGTGTTGCCTCTGGGACTGAGTTGACTCTCAAAAAACACAAACTCCTGTGAACTTTCCACGGGGGAATACTCACATTTACTTTTGAAAATGTGAGGCTTACAGCACAGCATACCAAATTCTATCTTTGAGATGTAAGCATACAGCAAGTGGATTATAATAGGAGAATAGGACTCTCCGTGTGCCAGTGTTGTGCATGTAGCAGACCCTCTCAAATGACTCGGACGGAAGATGCCATGGTTGTCCTCTTAGTGTTGGAAGTCTCATAGCACTGTTACCTTGTGTTCCCTGGCTGTAGAGAAACTCCCTTCTTTTGGCCATTGTGGGACACTATATACTTTGATGAACTGACATATGTGAGAACAGTCAATAAAGACACGAAGCAGCCTAAACCTTAGCCATCAAACCATTGTCAGTTAGCCCTGGATGGGTGGACATAGTATATTTGCTATAAGAGTTGATGGTCCTCTTTGTTTGCTATTTTAAATGATTTTTTCAGTCATATTTTATCTAGATTTCTGGTGCAGTGGTTCAACATGTAAGCATAGTTGTACCATTTATATTTTTTACAGTGCATGTCTCCAATCCCAGCTTGGAGTCTAACTGAAAAAAGGCTTAATACTGGGACATGCTTTTGCAGGAAGTGCAGCTAAAGTTCAGCATTCACATGGGAAAAAGTATAGTAAAGGATCTGAAATTCTTTAGAGCCCAATATATCGAATGTGCAAAAAATGTGTTTATGCCATTCACCTGTGCTCCTGTTTCCTCTAAAGGCTATCTAAATGTAAATTAAATTTCTGCAGTCAGCTTTACGGTGCTGATACACACACATTGTTCAACAGGTGGGGAAATCTGTCACGAGTTCAGCTCCCATGTGCTTCTAAATACCCTTTGAATAACTGAATTAATCACCCTCACACACGTTGGAGGAACAATAACTTTTCTGGTGTTTTATGTATTATTGTGTTGTAACCTCCTACACAGAATGTTTTAGATGTAATGTTACACACAGAACTCATTACAGATAATCTCGAACACAGAACATGCTAGACAGACAGTAACATGGTAGATGACTAGCTTGACTAGTATTTTAGGTATAGGTCAAGCCAGATTTCTGTGTCAGGTATATACAGTCCAATTGAAAACCAAGGGCTTCAATCAGTAATCTGGAAATAACTAAGCACTCAGCGTAATTTCTTATGACTTGCTGCAAGAGATATCAGCTGTGAGAGATATCAGCTTGTTCATTTTTAAAGGGGTTCTTTTGTTGTTTTTGGGAGTATGCAGTTTTTTAGCAATCTACTCTGTCCAAAAGCGTTGCTGTTGTTCCAGGTGGCCTAGCCTTGGCTCTGGTGCAGTTCTTCTATGTGAAGTACCTGGTGCTGTTTGGCGTGCCCTCCCTGCTGGTGCGCCTGGACGGGCTGGAGCCCCCCCGCCTCCCGCGCTGCGTCAGCATCATGTACAGCTTCACCGGGATGTGGAGGTGAGACATCCCACCTCCGTACCCCCATTCCCTGTCTCATCTGCCTACATCACACACCCCCCCTCCCTCTAGTGGCACTGCATCTGACCTCTGTGCAGACATCTGGAGCACAGCACAGCCAACAGTGCACCAGGAGGAGATACATTGACTGTCATGGACTGCTGAAAGTTCACCGAAGGACTGATGATCAAGTCCTTGCAAAGACAACTCATCCGGTCTAGTCTAGTCTCAGGTAGTGTGCTACTAGTAGTATACTGCTAACGGTGTACTTGAAAACAGCATGACTGATTGTCATGCCCATTTGGAAGGCCAACATATCTAACATATTCTGGTCTAATGAAGTGTAGTACTGAGTATAGACTGCAGAGGGTGCAATAGCCTAAGATTCATTGCAGGATGTGGTACAGTGAATTAAAATATGCATAATAGGCTGACCCCTTGCACAGAGCAAGCAGCAAGCATGATTACTTTCTAGATGAATTAATTAATTAGTGTAGCAGACATGAATATACATAACAGGTGTGTGTATGTACATATATAGGTATAGATGTTACAGTGCCCTCCATATTTATTTTAGGAACAAAAAACATGTCATAAAAGAAAAAAAATGTACAGATTACATTAACAGTATGTAGATTTCTAAAGAAATGTTATTCTGAATAACATTTCACATAGCAAATTGTTTACAATTAATTTATAAAGACATCAATGTAATAGGTATTTTGTAATTCCACGTCTGGAATAGACAAGCCAGACCCAGAGCCTGGGTCTTGTTTTGAGTCAAGTGCCAAGTGTTCCATTGGACTGAGACCTGTAGACTGAAATGTGCTCAGTCATTTTCAGGCATGTTTGAGCTTACTGGCAGAGGGAACCAAGCTTTTTTCCAAGATGTCTTTGTGTGTTGGAGTTCATAACATGGGCCCCAGGACCCACAGAGAGAAAACAGCCCCAGAACATAAAAACCCCCCATCATATCCTACAGTGGACACAGGTTCTCTCTCAGCACATGCCAACTTAAAGCTGTTTAGCATGTCCAAAAAAAGCCACAGTATTCATTTCATCTAACCATAAGACTTACTTCTGATTGTCATTCAGATATTGTCTGGCAAATTCAATTTGCTTCTTTTTGTGGCTTTCCACAAAAGAGGCTTCTTCCTTATCATTAATGTGGCATTCAAGCGTGCAGCGCTGAATGGTTCTTTTCGACTCTGTAATCTTAAGATTCCATTGTGATCGAGCTGTTGCCTTTGAATTTATGGTTGACTCCTGAACTACTTGGCACACTGCCCGTGGTGGCAAGATAAATGTGCATCCCCTTCCAAGCAGGTCTGCCACTGTAGCAGTGGCCTTAAATTTTCCAGTAATGCCAATTAAAGTGGAGAGCGGTCAGCTCAGCTTTTTGCGAATTCCTTTATAACTATCTACCCGCTTGTGGAGGTCAGTGACCATTTGCCAGCAGTCTTCAGAGAGCTTTAACCATGGGGGCGACAGTGGCTCAGGAGATAGAGCAGCCGACTGGGGATTGGAAGGTCCCTGGTTCGAATCTGGTTCATCCTGGCACAGTATCGAAGTGTCCTTGAGCAAGACACTGAACCCCCAACAGCTCCCAGAGGCCAGTTGGTAAGCCTGTATAGCAGCCTCTGCCACTGGTAGGTAGATGTGAGGCATATAACTGTAAAGTGCTTTGAGTACACAAATGAGTAGAAAAGCGCTATATAAATGCAGTCCATTTACCATTTACCATTTACCATTTACAATGCACAACACTGATGAATATCTTACGAATGCTGCCTTCTTTTATACTACAAGGAAACCGGAAGCCTCTGGGTGTCTGTATGTAGTTCCAAAAGCTTCCCTGTAAGGTTGCCTAAAGGTGTGAATAAATGTGACCCTCATTTATATATATACCTACACACACACGCATGCATGCACACACACACACACACATACCAAGAGAGCACGTGTTGCTCCTGTCCAGTGAGATGTGTGAATATACAGTATAGGAAGGGAACTGTATATATGAATACACACACTGGCACACAGGTGTCATGATATAAAGGTCTCATTGCCACTGCCATATGTCATGTAATCTTCTCTCAGTGCAGCTTTGGTCCTGTGTATTTTCTATTTATAGCTATCTGTTTATTGCCCCATGTTGCTGTCTTGACCCTCAGAGTATTAAGAACCCCTTATGAACCTGAAAATGCTGTATTGCCCAGTCATCCGCGTAGCTGACTGGTCAAACTCAACTGTCTCAACAAGCTCTTAGCTACTGTACATTCTCTGTCTTTTTTTTCCATGCAGCTCCTTCTGGAGCTCTAATGTGCAATTGAGATTGGTTTTATTTATTGGGAGATATTGGTTTATATCTATATACAACTCCCAGACCTAAAGCGTGGTCCAGTCTCTGCTGGTCAAATGAATTTATATTGCCACAATAGGATGCTGAGGGGCCATCCTTCATTGATTTGCCAAACTGAATGGCACCACATTAGAGCCAAACGCAACCAGCCTAATTAAGTTTCTAATTAGTATCAAATTGTTGTGAGACCAGAGAACTCTCCATATATCCCTCACTACTGTAAAGTTTTGCTGCTCTGGGGACGTGAATAAACGGTAAGTTTCCCGAAATTTCCGACTTGCAGCCTTCGAGCGCCCCTCTTCAAAATTAAACATGATTACCTAAGGCTGCGACGCCGCTGCCTTCTGACAGGTATCGAATTAATCTCTCATTCTTGTGAAAACCTGCCATGTGTTCACTCAGCCCACATTAAATTTGATTTGCGGGTACTAACGTGCCAGATAAACACAAGCAAATTAATCGCAGATAAACAATGTGGGGGCGAGATGGCCCAGGGAACGTGGAGGGGCAGCGCCGAGACAAATGACTGCCTAAAGGGAGCACGCTTCTGCAAAACCGCAAGATTTGGCCGGTCGCACGGCGCCGACTTCACCGCTTCTTGCATCCCGAGTCCATTTGATCACGGAAACGGTTTTTGCGTCAGCTGGCACCTCTCATCCAGGCAGCTTAAAGATTTCAGGGCGCACATCTGTCGGTGTCTGTGGGGCTGATCCAAAGCAAAATGCGAGAGAGCTCCGTGTCTGCATATTGTTGTAAGGGGGGAAAGAAATATGTGTAGCACCGTTTACAATATCTGCGGCGCAGGATCAAATACAATGCTAGGGGCTCCAAGTATGCTGCTAAGTGCATAATTTATGTTCAGTATGTGCAGTTAGCGAGTGGTGGAAGCATGCCATGAATTTCCACGGACAGCTTTATGATTTCTGCATTTATTTGCAAAACAGATGGCGTAATGACTATATATTTAAACACTGAATCTGTCTGCGTGACCCCCCCCCATGCCATTTTTCTGATTGGGTATTAATAAGTAAAAAGGCGTAGGAGCTGAATGCTGTTGTCGTTGGCACGGTTACTCTAGTTTGGTAATTGATGTTTCGAGTCCGAGCAAGATAAACAGCCCCACGGCGGGGATGCGTGTGAAGTGTTTATGTAACATATCTCTTATACCTCCAAAGCAGCAGCTATTTCACTGCGACACTCTGAGAGAATGCAGTGTGGTGTGTGCCTCTCCATTGTGTATACATTGCTGTCATTTTTTATATCCACAATGACTTTTATTTTATTTGATATCATGCATTGTAATGGCTTTCGGTACATGTCCAGAACCTGCAATGAAGATTGTTCATTTGATTTTACGATGAACGATATGATTTTTGCTTCTTATAAGGTATTAATGTACCTTAGCGGTCATATAATAGCCTTCAGGCTAGTAAAGTATGGCTGAAATGAGCAGGACACATTCCCTCACCTTTCGGATTGTACATTAAGCTCACTACCAAAATGATTTGATGGCTGGCATTTGCAGCCAAGAGCAATTGCTCTATGTGGCTGCACAGTGTGTGACACAAAATATTTATTAAGTAACATTTCAAAAGGCATTCAAGGTAGCCCAGTTTTTTTGGGTAATTTTATGTATTGATGCAATAGTATGGTGTCCTTCATTGAATTTATCATTCAATAAATATGGAAAATATCGGTCTGACCTGAGTTAGTAAACCTGACTGATAATACACTGCTATCTTGTTAGCTGCACACTGATATCCTATTGGGAGTTTATTAACATTTACTGACATCTTTAGGCCTGGTTAGAGTAATAGACAGCAGAAACATTTCAGTGAATATAACCAAGGAGGACATCGACAGTCTTACCTGACTTTCCCCTCCGTATGAAGAACCAATTTGTCTCACCACTTTATTCAACATGGTGGCTTTTGGTCCTGATCTGCAGCTCTTTTGTTGAAGGTATTAAAATTCTATTGTTATATACAGGACATTTAACACAAAGGGATTGGACCTATATAACAAGGACCAATATACCTGTGCATGTTTTTAGCTGTAGGGCTGCCAAATAAAATCGCAAATGTGCTAGTTTCATTCCATGTAGTTGAATAGGAATAAAACATCTCACCCATAATTCACCCCACATAGGAAATTGCATGTGGACAGTGGGATTGTTGGTTAAAAGGTATCCACTGCCCCCCAAAATAAACGTTCCTATGAATAGAATGGGCTGACAGGAGAAAATAAGGTAGGCTCATTGGACTGTGGGTTTATTGCAAATCCGATGTTGGATCCATTGCAATTACAGTAATTGGATTTCTCTTAAAGATAGGACAAACCACTTCTGTGCCAGCAGGATTTGTGTCAGTCGTAAAATCCAACTACTGCCCCTGGAAGTGGAGCAGTATCTACTAGGGGGTACCCTGCTTTATTTCTAAAAAATCTGACACAGAAATAACATTGCTGTATGAAGAATGTATGTAGAAACCAGATTCATTACCTTCACTGAATTAGAATTTTTCCATTATATCATCAGTGTTTAGACTTTATTCTTTCTTCACATGTTCCCCTCAAGGCACGGAATGTGCTTCTTGGCCAATTAGTGATTTTGAGCAAGAATTTGTTCTCATCCCACTGAACTGCCTCAGCAATCAGCACAGTAATCAGAGGCGGTGGAGATTCAGTAATAGACATTAAAGCACGGCGCGTCCACCGTGTGCGACGACCTTCAGACGGCACAGCGAGCCAGTCTGCCAGCTGCCAGAGGGGCCGAACCCAAAGTCACATTCAGCGCGGTGCTTATACAGTAAAGCGTAGGTTTAGTTAATGGGTGCCATCATTTGGCTGTGAGAGATGAGGAGCGGGGAGGGTCCGTGGCAGTAGTAGAAGTGACTGCGGACAGCGGTCCAAGGTGCAGGGACTGTGGGAGAAGTAATATTATTACTAGAGATGGGGAGGGGGGAGGCTATAGGAACAGGGACTCGGGGAGGGGGGAGAACCATTAGGGAACTAGCGTCTCACTCTTTCGCCTTTCACGCCTTCATCTCCAAAAGAAGATAGGATGTATTACATGTCATATATGGCACTCATCACCTACCTGCTGCTCTGCTCTCCATTGTAGATGATTTCTTCTCTCTCACCCATCCTGTTCCCTGACAGCCTGTGCTGCTGTGGTGTTTGAAATGGAGCCTTCAGGTGAGCTACAGAGCTAGGAACAGAGCGTTTCAAGTGGTCCAGATGAGCATAAAGCCTTCTGCTCCCTCAGCTCTCTCTTCCTTTACATCAGTGAGGCATTCCAAGTCCTCCTGTCATGGACTAGCACCATTCCGCAGGGAATGAAGCTGTCAGGCCATAATCGCAGCTCCCCTTAAGCGACCTGAAAGCGCGCACAGCTAGCTGCCTCAAACGAGTCCAGTTTTTAGGTAAATAATCTTGTCTGTTGAAAATTATTCTAACATAAATGCAATTACTGAAGATCAGAGTGAAACCTCTGCCTCTCTGTTGTTGCTCTGAACACGATGTGCTTGTTGGAAATATTGCCTGCTTCTGTACACACTGTTCCCTGTCTTTCCCCAGTAGTGTGGCCCCGCTTACTCTTGTCACAACTTAGTTCACGGATGGCTTGGAAAACAAGTTTTGCAGTATAGTCCTGGAAACCCTGATCTCCAGGCTGCATTTTTTTTGGATCCCTGAAATGAAATGGCATGTCAACAAGGAAGCCAGGCTATAATTAAATGAACATGGTTCCTGGGGGTCACCTTTTTCAACAGTTCCATTACTGTGTGTGTATTTTGTGTGTGCGTGCCTGTGCCTTTGCCCATGCTAGTGACTGTACGCCATTTATTTGAGCGCATGCATGTAACATGAGACATGAAAAGGTACAAGCCATTTCATGTGTTAGAGATCTTACTCACATGCATGTTTTAGTAGTTCAAAAGATAAGTGTATTTAATATATTTCATGATCTCAGGCTGTGTCTTTGTATATCAGTACCTGGCAGAAAATCTCATGACACAGATGCAACATGACATTCCACACATAATTCTCCTTATCACTGCCCCATGTTTTTTACTGCACTGAGGTAGATGAACAGAAAATGGATTATAAAATCATGGAGATCAAAACAACAAGCATGGGAGAGAACCACTATATCAAGAATTGCTTTGGGAGTGGTTACAGTACTTTGTACAGCAGGGGCAAAGTTTGTAAATTTGTCGTGTCACGTTAAACACTTGTCATCTGGCGGGCCTGTTATTTCTTGGACCTCAAGTTAAACCCAGTGCCACTTAGTTGAGTACTCATAAATATACACTATTTATACATATCAATTTTCCCCACCCACAAGTTTCTAGGCCGGGTCTTCGTCATCAGCTCCTAACATCATGTCCAGTGCCATCAATAGAGATGACTTTCCTGTACAATCCTAATTGGATTTCATTTGTCTTCCAAGTCTGACCTGTCATTCACATAGCCAGCTGGCACCCTGTAAGAAGAGCCATTACTTTTCTTGGATGTTCTACTCGTTGTCTTTTCCCATGCTAATTTGTCTTTAAAGTGCCTCATTGACTAAGCTTTGCTTTAATTTGGCATGTCTGGGATGGATGACTCTCAGTTAGCGTTGTTTTAGGACTTCAGTGAGGTAAAACTTTAGAGGGTTATTAGGGCCCCTAAGTCATTGTTGAATGCTGATACTAAGTTATACTGAATGATTTCATCATAGTAAGTTTGTCTTGTAAGTACGAGTGGCCAGTGTCGCAGCAACCCATTGGATGATAAAGTTAATGGGTCTTCCTTTTTTGACATTGATAGTACTCTCTCTGTCAGACTCTCTAGATTTTAGTCAAATTAGAGATATGTAGAGCAGCATAACACCTTTTTTCCTGAAGCTGAATAGAGAGCCCTGAACAGCAGTCAGACAGGAAAAGCAATCACACGTGAATTGATTCACTTTCAGGTGGGACCAGCTGCCTGCTCGGGGTAGGCCCACAATGTTACAGTAGAGCAATGAAAATAATCCTGCAATAGATAAAACCATCAGTTTGATTTTAATTAATGGGATTTTTTTTGGCATAATGTGTTGTGAATTATGTATGTGCAGTTGAGGGTTGGGCACGTGAAGAAAGAAAGGTCTGGCAGGAGCGAGAACGAGGGGGTTGTATTTGTCTTTCCGATCGCTGGAGTGCTGTGCGCCTGTCATCCAACAACAAAAGGCAGTCGCACTGAGCCTCCTCAATGGAGGAGAGCACAGCTGTCTGGTTATTAATAAAAACGCACACACACCTGCCTCGGCTCTGGCAAAAGGCTTACCTGAACCCATTTAAAATGTGTCCCTGGTGCCGACAGAGCCTGTTATATTATTGGCCTCAGAATGTGATGAGAAGGAGTGGTTTAATTAAACTGCTCTGGTTGATGGAATATTCTGAGCCCTAACTGTATTGAAGTCGTAAAACTGTTCTGACGCAATATTGACATTAGCATTGGAAATGTGTGTGGTGGATAGATCAGAATAGAATAAAACAATTTACCAGTTTTATTTTCTGTTTCTCGTGTCACTTTTAATCCTTATGGATTCATGAAGAACCTGTTGAGATCGCCACCTTCCTTTGAGAAGGCGCACGAGAAGGCTTGGGGACAGTGTGTAGGTGCTTGCGAGTAGCGTTTTCCTCTTGATATTCCTCAAGATGAAAGGGAACAGATGAATCGTATTAAACTTTAAGCAGAGTTTCAAAGACTTTTCACACCCCAGGGGTGTTCTTAAAATCAGACACACTGAAAAGAGCCAGTATAAGACATAGTTCTCTTTGCACTTCAGGACAGTTGTCTTTGCCTGTGTTGTTAGTGTCTGATGATTCCACATAACAAAATAATTAACTAGTAGTGACCTGGAAGAAATGGAAACCCAAACAGATTGCATATGAAATATTTCTGATTTATTTATTTTGAAGAAAAACTTCATGCATGCCCTATGTGTAATATATGTTTGTGTTCATAGCTCCTATGGTGTCCAACACCGTTCACTAAAATAATGTTGGGTTGTCAGGTTTTTCCATTAGACTTCCCTTAGTTTTTCTCATATACTTTTTAATACTAATTTATATGTAAAAGGTGTATACATATAATTTTTCTACAATATACAGACAGCCATACAAAGGACAGGTAAAAAAAAAAACACTGTCCAATAGGCTAAAACGTCCCAATTTTGACCCCAACTCTCACATTGCAGGCTGTTTTTCAGGTTGTACATTCTCCCCCTCAGGATGTTAATATGTTAATATTTTAGTTACATTTATGATGACTCACAGATACTTTGCTAAATAAATCTTCTTTTAAACAAGAGAGGTGGTGGGAATGTCCTTGCTTTGGGTAGGTAAGACTTTTTTTCCCTCAACAGTTCCTTCCATGGCTGTATTAATTGAGAACAGAAGTGAGCGTCGGTTAGACTTCATGTCGTCGTGGGATTAATTAAAAATCATGATTTGCAGCTGTTGATTTTTAAGCTCTTTGCTGTATAATGTTGTTGTGAGAAGTGAACTGAAGCAGCAAAGCTTGTTCAGGGAATACTCTGTTCCAAGAAGAGCCCAGTTTCCCTGTCAACCCCATTGTGACATCATACTGGAAATGCTCGGGGCCTCCGTGAGGGGAAGATGACCTGGGGGATGGAGTCTGTTTTGTCCAAAAGCGGGATTTCTGCATATCAATTTATGTAGATCATTTTTTTTCCTATTTGTACGGGTAGATAGGTACTGACGCTGGTCAATGAAAGTACCTTGATCAAGGTTGCAATATTGGACTAGTGCCCACTTCCCAGTAATGCCCACTACCCAGAAAGCAGTACAGCAGCTGAGAAATAACATAGAAAGCATTATAGAGAAGAATTAAATCAGTTTTTGTTTTTCTTTTCAGAATTTAACATGCACATCATGCTGGCTACCGTGGGATACCGAAGTGAAACTGGTTTTGTTGTAATGATGGTGATGTTCTTGTGAGCCCTTGGTGATTATTAAACTTTTATTTTGCAGACACTTTGATGTGGGGCTGTACCACTGGCTGATAAGGTAAGTCTCATTTGTAATACTTTGTTTTAATTGACTTGCCAGTGTTTACACTGAGAAAAAGTGTTTTCCTGTGCAGAGATGCATCTTGGGAATTTCCTTCTCTTTGGGATTTAGTATTTCCAGTGTGTATAGCCATGTACTGTGGTAAGCACAAACAATATGAGAAAGAATACAGTCGGTCTCCCCTGAATTTATAAAGAGGTGCTTGTTTGTCTGGTACTCCATAAGAATCTATTCCGTATTTCTGTTTGTTTTGAAAGTTGTGTTTTGCTGACTTTATTAATTCAAATAAAAAATACCTGCAGCAAGAAAATGCATTTGTCTCAGGTGTTTACGTATCAGTGTGTGAGGTCTGTCCTTAGGAAGGCATACATTTTACTGTTTGATGTAGTGACATTTGTTTGTTTCTCTGTGTTTTTTTTTTGATGATGATGACAGGAAAGGCACCAGGGTGGTTTTGACAATAGCGGAGCTGAAGGTCAGATTTGAAGAGAGTCTGTAGCTGGCTAATGACATCTGAAGTGCTGGACATTTAGCCGTTGTTGAGGCCTGTTGGTTTCCATAGTGATCTGATCTCTTGCCCCGTGTTCCAACACTTTTGAAAGCCAGACTTTGATATTGTGTTTTTTTTTTTTTCTTCTTCAATCAGACAGGATGTTTTGACTGAATGTCTGTAGCTTTAAAATGGAGTTAGTGTGAATGCAGACAGATGTGGGAAGCCGCAAGGCCTAGTGTGGCACAGGACTCTTGACACTGCCTGTCTTCCATACCAGCAGGCAATTCTGGCAGGGGAAAAAGGTCCAATTCTGTGACAGTCAGCAGTGTATTCTATACTATCCCTACTCTCACCATGCAACTGTATCACCCATTTTGCTTTCTGGTTTATACCCTTCTAGAGTAGGAATCCATTAGTAGCATTGCAAAACAACCCACAGACCCACTCTAAAATGTCATGCAACATGTGATTCTGATATGGAAACACAATCATGACTGTGAGTGGCAGTGTAGCATAGTGATGAAGAGCAGGGCTTGTAACCAATAGGTTGCTGGTTCGATTCCCCACTGGGGCGCTGCCATTGTACCCTTGGCTACAGCCGCAGTGCCCCAGAAGGGGATTGAACCATTAACCCTCCGGTTACAAGTCCTGCTCCTTACCACTACCCCACACTGCCGCCCATCGCCTACAGAAAATGAATTAATGCGGAGCAGTGTGTTTTAAATGGAACTACAGTATCGATTGCCTTGAGATTAGTGTAGCCTGAACATTTTGGAGGCGTAGCATAGCAGGAGCTGCTGCTGTGTCGGCTTTGTGAAGGCATGGTTTTAGGAGGAGGGGATTGAAGTTGTAAGCTAGCTATCACAGTGTCTTGATATAAATTCCATATAATGCATTTTTCATTGCATCCAAGGCAAATGAGTTGAAACCTGGAAACCTGAAATATCTCATAATTACCTAAAGGGGATTTTTAATATATCACACTGATCTTTTGTTAATGTATATGTGGAATTCAACATAGATGGCCAGTTCTGCAGTTTTCTTCAGTTTTCGATGTAGCTTTCTTTCATCCCATTGAGAAAGGAGCAAGCTGAATAAAATAGCATGTTTTCCCAGGTAGTGTTTCAGCAAGCCTTTTTATTTTCAGACTCTCCCAAAGATACAGTATGTAAGCTTGGCTGAAACTCTGCTAGTAATATTTGAGCCAGTTCACTGCCTGCCCTTAGCGTGGGGCTTCCAATCCCAGCATCCCCTAATGGGGCTTTAGCTGCAGAGCTGAGGCGGGGAGCGGATGGAGAGATCCGTGTGGCAGCCACAGCGGGGACGGGCGGCCGCCGTGACTCCGGGCCTCAGCACCGCAGCCTTAATTGATGGCAATATCACCACAGAGATCGAAGCGGAATAAAATCAAGAAAGCCTGACAGCCCCGACTCTCGGGTGCAATGATCTGTCACTGTGGTGTCAGGCTCCCGCGTCTGAGCAGCTGTGATTGGCCGGGACAGGCTGCAGGGCCGGTGTCTGCGGAGCTCTCTGCTTTCGGAGAGAGTGTGTGTATGTTTGTGTAGGGTGTGCCCGTAAAGGGAATCAGGCTACTGTACAGGCGGGGCTTAATAAAAGTTAAGCAGAAGTAGGCCTGTGTCGGTTTGTCCTGATTATTGTGGAATTCCCACATGCTCATTTTTTACATACCAGCTGTTAATACAGATAAATATTCATTATTCACATATACATATGGCTCTATCCAGCTAGTATATCAGGGCTCTGCAAATTAGCTTAGAGTTTGAATGTTCAGTCAACTGTTCAATACAGTTTGTTTTCAGGTTGAATGGAAAATTTCTACTCAGTCTGTCCAGTAATGCCAGTTCCTGTAGTGGTTCTTCTTCTCAAAGTTCTTTCATACAGTCAAATTAATAACCCAATTTAGCCTTTTTTAATGAATCCACTGAGTGGAGACATTGCTCCTGTTAGACCCCTGAAATTTGTAAATATGTCTTGCCCACAACTCTGCCTCTCCCTAGCACGAGTTGGCTAGGAAACCCATGCTTCCAAGTAGAACCGAGCTTCATTAGATTTCATTCTGCTTTGAGATCTGCAGCAATATTTCCATCAGTTCAGTATGGGTGTTTTTTAATCCCATTCAGACAGATAAGATGCTAGTTCCATGCTTTGTTCTGCCAGGATAGGGGTGGATACCTGTGGAAGGCAGTCTGAAGTCATTATTGCAGTAATTATATTTGTTGTGGCTCTGTAAATGCATCCTCAGTGTAACAAATTCACCACTGTCAGAATGCCATTTATATTCTGTGGGGTGTAAGACTTTGAAACTGGCTAGACTACAGAAGTTCTGTAGTTTTCTGGCCGTTGATGTAGAGTTTTCAAGGTCAGCAATTCGCAATGAATGAGATATTGCCCTGAGATGGGGAGACTTGCTGTTGAGATGTGGGGGTAGGTTTGAGAGAGAATGAAGCTAAAATAAGAGATTATCAGGTCTGAGCTCTGTGCTCAACGTTTTAGGTGAAGTAATATAATGTTCTGAATATGATACACATGCACTTGAAAGTGATGTTTATCTACCTTCATCTAAGTAACTGCTAAACCTTTTTGTCTGTGGTATCCAGAAGCACAAAACACTCATTTTATAACAGTTTGTAAATTTGATTTCTGTGCTCGTTTGCTTATGGTTTAGCATGGCATAGTTGGCATTATGGTCGTGTTGCCATAAACTGTGGTATTTTTAATGGGAGCTTTTCAGCGTGACGTTTTCAGTAACGGCGCATCTTAGATAGAACTGAGGGCTCGTAGTGGCAGAAAGCAGGATTAGCCTGACGCCTGCTACACGGAATTTAAAATAATTGATTTCAGTATTGGGCCACGATAGGATTTATTACAAACCAGATTCTGCCCGTCCTTCACCGGGCAGAGAAAGGAATGGCCACTGTCAGTGGATAATGGCTTTCTATTCGTCTTGTCATCTGATTATATAAAACTCTGAGTGCTCTCTGCCCCGCTACATTGTAATTTACAAAATTAGCATTTAATACTATTTTCCTGTGCCTGTATAAGAATGAATTAATCAACACTCCCACAATGCGTGGCTGATTGAGTTACTGTATGTGGGTGGTCAGATTCTCTGATTCATGAAGGACAAAAGCGTCTCCGAAGAAATGAAACCGCCAGGGGTGCGGATGCGTCATGATAGCCGCCGTTAGCGAGATGCTTTCATGGGCGGTAATGATGCATTCTCTCTTATTGGATGGATCCGTCAAGAAAATGCAGCGGTTATGAGCAGCTCCCGTTTCAGAGGCTTCTGATTGGTGGGAGTTTTTTGCTTTGTCGTAGACACAAAGCGCATTACAACGTGTTACGGATTTGATTGATCTCAAGAAATGGCACTGTGCGTAATGCCTCTGTTGGTCTGACAGCATAGTGTCCTTCTTCCTGTGTGAGTTCTGATGTGGAAAAAATTGATTGCAACAAATTGAGGACAAAATTTCAGTGATATAAACAAAAAATTGGTGGTTATGATGAAAAAAAGCGCAATGGGATACACTATTGTTTGTACTTCTTAATACATTTATCTTGTTTTTTTTTTTTTCTCTCAGAAAAACACAACAGTGTAGTTGCGCCCTTTGGTCTGACTTTGTACCATTTCAGTTTGTGCAGCGATGTATGCTGTTGTTGATGGTGCTATTGCTGTTTTTACAGAAGAAAGCAGATAGAGGACTTTGGGCTGTGCGTGTGTGTGTGTGTGTGTGTGTGTGCGTGCGCGTGCGTGCGTGCTTGTGCGTGTACACACGCACATGCACAGGTGTGTGTCTGCTGAGCATCGTTAACTTGACATTAGTAGAACTCAGAAGGACAGATCACTTGAACCTTCTCTCCCATGAAACTACAGTTACCAGAAAACACCCTGTTGTTTTTCTCTGAGTAATGTTTGAGAGGTCTAGGTCACCAACAGACAGTTTTAAAACCATTACAAATATAGACAGCATCCCAAACTAAGAAGTCTGTTCACACAATGTCCTTTTCTGTGGAGCTTTTCACAAGGTGTTATAAAAAGTTGTTCAGTACTATTCCATAAGTGTCAATTTTTCACACTGTTCTCTTCCAGTCAGCAAAGAAAATCATACTTTTGTCAAGGGAAAGGCTACATTGGCTGCTTCATACGGTCTTGTATTGAACTGTAAAAGTAAATGATGATGCAGATAATAACACCTTTTGTCACTTCATAATCAATTATAATTAGACATGATTTATATCCCTTATATTCATTTCCAGATTGTTTGCAGTGCAGTCCTAACTGAAAATGAATCTGTTAATAAAAGGGAAGGTAGATCTCAAGTTTTCTCACACACAGTGGTGTCACATCCCCCTTGGAGAGACTGCAGAAGAGGAAGTAAGCTTCATTAGTAGCCCTCTGGGGGCTTGAATGTGTCCACTTCAGACACATACCTGTCTTTACGTCAGGGGCACCTTGATTGTCCTTGCTATTATCTCAAGCGAGCAGGAAGTGCTATTGATTTGTGTAGCTTTTATTGGGACTCATACACTGAAGGGAATATAACATATTTTTACCTTTATGGGATCCGGTTATTGCTCATGTCCAAAGCCATACACTCACTCTCACTCTCACTGTCACTGTCACTGTCTCTCTCTCTCTCTCTCTCTTTCTCTCTCTCTCTCTCTCTCTCTCTCTCTCTCTCACACACCCACACCTACACTTAGACGCACACTATGTGCAGCCAGGCACAGGGGAACACATTCTGAATGACACGCCACATCATCAGTTGCCTTTTCGAGTTCTAGTGGTTGATTGGTGTCAGGAAGTGTAGTCTGATAAACTGACAAAACCCTTCAGACAGACTTCAGAAGTTAATTATTAAAGGCCATTTACAGATGTTTCAGTCATCAGTTATGATTATTCCTGCCATGCATAACCTTTCCAACAGTTTTCAATGTTGTGTTTGTAGTAGGAGATTATGATGATGATCAGAGAAGCCAAGATCGGCGATGTTGAGAGAAAATGCATCATCCATACAACTCATACGCTCTCTCCGTAGTCACTTAATGATCAGTATTCATGACCACTAACGCACATCGTCTGGATGCACAGCAAGCATGGACACAGCTGTGGAGGAACATTAAGATCTGGGTACATTAGAAGAAATCACATTAATATTTTTAATGGAGTCAGACTGTCCTCACCTCAGTCATTTTTCATCAGAACCCTGCTAATTTGCATTTCCTCTGAGTAGCGCCAAGTGTCCAAGCATGCGGGCCATTATGGAGCGTGGATCGCCACTACCCCCAAAGCAGTAAATACGCTCGTGACAGGTGTTCATTATTTTCTGCTTCCTCCAACAAAAGCACCCCAGAATAGACTCTGAAACGCAGTAGCCTACCGTGTGCATTGAGTCCCGGAAGTGCAGCTGCTTCCCTAAACAAAAGGCCCCTTCATTACAATGATTACAATAAGGAACGTTTTATTGTAAAGGGTTGGTGGAGGGGAGGGGTATGGAGAAATGAATAGAAACCTTTAACAGTTACAATGCACCCACGAATAGATATTCATTGTTACCTGCGAGTGCCCGCACTGTGGTCCGTCAGACGGGATTGGGTGTAGGTCACATGATCAGGGGGACTGGGCACTTACTGTAAACCCCCTTTCCACTGTAGAGTTAAAACCAGGATGTTATACCATTATACCTCTTCTGCGGTGTAGAGGTGGAACCAGGGTAACACATTAGTACTGCAGAGCCAGAACCAGGCTGACTCAATTTATCCGTTTTCCACTGCAGAGCAGGAAACAGACTAACCCGTTATAATCCCTAAATATTACAGAAAAACTTCACGATTACACTGATGTCATAAAAAAGATAGATTGTATCCAGATGTTCTTTTGGTTTACGTTGTGTCTGTATGAAGAATGATTGGCAAATACGTTTGTATCACATTTACATTTGTATGTAAAATAATTGTTGAGATATAATTAGAGTATTATTTTCTGTCTTCCCAGGCTACCTGAAAGATACTAATTGTGACACCAAACATGAGTAGGATGGGTTTATATGTAAATGAATTTATAAATGTACTAAAATATGAATAATCGTGCTTTAAAAGTGTCATTTTTTAATTTGCTTATTCACTTGCACACTTGATGTATTATTTTGTACACTGTGTGATAGGGGCACAAAATGATGGTAAATATAACACCATGATTGTGCCAGTAGTGTGAATGGATCAGAATGTAAATTGACACTGAATATTGTGAAAAGTGGTTCTCCTTCCGGTTGTAGGGAGAACTTTGTCTGTATTGATTCAGTGTAGTCAATTATTCTGCATTTTACAATGTATTCGATATTTACCATTATACCCAAAGTATAAGTCTCTCATTTCTTCTCGGGGATGAAACATTCAGAGAAATGTAATTGAAATGGAGAGTGGTGCTCGTCTCTCCAGTTTTCAGTTGGCCTTGTTTCCTCTGATATTTGGGAGGAGTGTTAATACACTTCCTAATGAAATCTGATATTCCCAGGGGAGTGGTGATAATTGCATATTCAACAGCTTTGTTTCTGTTTCTGTGAAAATGTGGTATTATATGCCCACACAGAGGCTTGCCAAGGTGACGATCTCCGCTGACAAAGGACGTTTGATCAATGTTATATTTGCATTTGTTGATCATTATGCAGACACATTGTGGACCCTTGTTGCAGGTGAACTGTTTTTGCTGCAATATTGGTTTTTTCTTTTTTTTTTGTGAGTGTGCTGTGCCCGTCCCTCTGAATATGCGCATATATAATGAATGCATAATCCCTTTGCTCGTTCATGTTTCAGTTGCAGGCTTTATTATATTTTTGTTCCATAGCTTTGCATTTCATGGGGAACAAAAGGGGCACTGATAAGAGTTGCTTGAAGAAGCATTTACAGTATGGTACAGAAGAAAAGGTCATTGTACATGTTGTTCTCAAAGCCAATGACCAGTGGGGTTACACCACAAAGCCAATGACCAATGGGGTTACACCCCAAGGGCAATGACCAATGGGGTTACACCACAAATCCAATGACCAATGGGGTTACATCACAAAGCCAAAGACTAATGGGGTTACATCACAAAGGGACCCAGTAGACCTGTTCAGTAGATGTATTTACTGTACATATTTCAGCCAACGACAAGCTGCAAATATCATCACCTTACACCTGAAGACTAAGATATAGGTATCAATGCCATTTTTTGTTTTATTGTTTAATTTATGAGAATTAGGCTTTACTGCCTGGGCCCATGGAATGTTTTCTGCTGTTCCAAAGAACTGGCGCTGAGTTGGTTCTGCTGAACTGTTTATGGCCATTATGCAGCTTAATCTGCATAAATGCACATGTAACCATTATGCTTTTTCGCTGAAGAGGCCTTGGATTGCTTTTAACAAGCTTTAAACCTGTCTTAATTGTCTCAGGCATTCCCTGTTTGTTAAGTGTGTCGGCGTAAAAGGTTGTTTTTCAAGCGCGTCATCTCTTTCCCCTTCCCATCTTCTTCTGCATGGTAATGGCGTTCCTTTCATTCGCAATCACGGCGTCTCCCTTAGAATGGCGGATCACGCAACGAGGCGACGTCTCTCTAATGGACTCCACACCTCTTCAGCTTCGCACAGCACAGTCCTTCCTATTCAGTAGGCTGGCGAGACTCAACCCAAGCCTCTTTTGAAGTGCTTTAAATGAATTTGGAGGCTCGTGGAGCGGCAGCAATATGGCCATTTGTGCATGCTTTAAAATTCCTGATTTGTCACAGACGTCACAGAATCACTCACACTGCTTTTTTTTGAGGGTTTCCCTTTTTTGCAACCGGGCTCGTCTCACCGCGGCAACCTCTGCAGGAGTGCTGAGGCAATCCTCCGATGCACGCGCCCGCAGCCAACGGCTATTTTTTGCACTATAAGTCACTCACTGCGCACGGCGCATTGCAGTGTAGCAGGCCCTTATTGGATGGCGTCATCTGAGCAGGCTGCAGTTGCCTGACAAATTGCAGGGTCCCTGTGAGCAATGAGAGAAGCAACACCTGGCCATCCTACCCTGCCCTATCCCTGGTGGAACGAGGCCAATTTTGTTCCATCGCGCTGGGCTGCTGGCCTGGTCCTTGTTGGAAAATGACGTGGCCGGAGCCCAGCTCGGGTGAGTGTCTCACTGAGAACGGGTTAGCCATTCAATTGGCTTGCAGGACCTTTTCTATTTCCAGGCAGTGCTTAAAGAAGGTTCAAATTTTGACTCATCTTGAAGTGGCTGCATGTCCAGGTGAAGTAAGCAGATGACAGCACTGGCTAGCATGCCTGATTTAGTTTGTAACTGAGGCTGAAATGAGATGGATATGTGGTCCAAGGTTAAAGCGCACGCGGACTGAGGTGGAGAACGCGAGCTCTCATTTTAATAAGGCAGGCTAATAGGTAGACAGAGGTGTAGGGAGAGGATCCTGACCCTTAGTGTGAAGCAGGTCTCATGTGAGATCAGCTCAGTTTTTTAATACTGCAAATTGAGGCCAGCACCGCGAGCAGAGTTAACCATGCAGAAAGTGCGAAGATTACAAATGTTTCAATTGGTGAGACCTTGCTCAGTTCAGTCACAAAATGGCACACTGGTCAAACGTATCAATCCACCACCACCTGTGTTTGTATTGATATTAGCCATTTACTTTGTGTGGCTGCATCCATTGTGCCACAGTCAGGGGTAGCACTGTTACCATTCATCACACATCGGTTGGGGTTACCATTACATTACATTACTTCACATTACATTACATTGAATCACATTATGTGCATTTCGCAGACGCTCTTATCCAGAGCGACTTCCAGCAACTTCCAGACTGCAGATGGTTAAGATCCCCTACTTCGAACATCAGCAAACAGATGTTAACCCAACATACTGATGTTTACATAACTATAGTGCAAATGCCAGTGCTGAGTCAAATAGTTTGGCAAAATACTCTGGCCCAGAGTGGAGTTTGTCATATTCCCAGTACGTGGGCTGCCAGTGTGTTCTATTAATATTAAATTCTTTTCAAGTTTTCACTATAACATGCCAACGTCTGCTTTTGTATTTTACGCCAAATCCCATTTTAACTTATCATTTTTACGCACGTCATACCACATATCATATTTATGCCCGTCGTTGTATTGGCTTGGGTTAAGCAGATCCTGGATCAGGGCAGGAAGCACCCGAAGCAAGAGTGTGTGGGTTTGTGGAAGAGAAAGGGAGATCAGAGCTTCACGATACCACAGGGACGGTTTCCTGCCTGCTGGAATGGCAGTCATTACTCACACAGGCTCAGCAGTCCTCCTGATTGGTCCTTTTCACCTTGGGGAGTCCTGGATGATTCTCACAAGGAAAGAATTTACATTTATATATATAGGTAGATAGCAGAGGGATACATACAATGAATCACTCCTTTCTCTGTTCCACTGTTCTGTGCAGTTTATGATGAGCTGTATTGTTATCAAATTGCAGTGCTAGTAGTGATCTGTGGGGAAACTGAAAATGTTATTAGCTTATACTGTGCGGGGACTATCTTTACTAGGTGTTGGAATACAGTGCCATGTATTCGTAACTCAGCTATGCAGTTTCTCTGCTGGCAGAATTGTTTCCCGTGTTTATGTATACTGTAATGTAAATCCTTCTTTCCCATTAGAATTGTGAGCAATTATTTGCATTACTTCAATAAACCAAAGCTTTTGTCACTTGTAATTGGCTTTGGATAAAAGAGTCTGCCAAATGAATAAATATAAATGTACAGTAGCTGGTGGTTTTTGGTCGTTTTCCTGTTTCTGGTTCCATTAGGTGGCTGTGAAAAGAGCAAGCGAAAGGAAATGGGGGTAAAATCGCCATGGCTGTGTCATGGGGGGGGGGATTCCCGCACTCATAGTGTCGCCACCTGCAGGAGTGTGCTGGAATTTCCCCCAGCTGAATATTAAGCTCTAGTAATTATTATTATTAAAAACTCCTTTTAATAATTCAGTGACGTGCCCCCAGATTTATATAAAGACATGAAAGCCTGTTTCACTGATTAGCCCACACAAAGCCTGCAGATGAATAGCAATGAATCCCCTTGTAATGTATAATTAATATATTAATGTGTTTATTCACGTGGAGAGTGCAGAATGGGGTGGATGGTGAGAGATAATGGGCCCTCTGACGGAGCTAATTAGCAGTGGCCCTGAGGCCTTTTGGGCTGGGCTGGGACAGGGGGGAAGGCACGCACAACAAGGGCATCAAGGGGTTAAGTACTCCAGTGAGACTGAACATCTTAATGGTGTATCGGACGCCTTAATCCTCACCGTAAGCTCCCTGTTTAATTCCACACCTCTTTGCCTGAAGCATACCTGTAACCCCCTGCAAAGGATGAGAAGGCCTTTTTATTCCCAGCGAGCATGAATTATAGAAAACTCCCTTTGAAAAAGCACATCATAATTCAAATGCCACGCTTTGAAATATCAATCAGTTGGGAGTGGCGGTGTCTCGCTGGAGGTGGGGAAGGAACGCGCCGCCATTAACGATGTTATTAGCGCCCGGGTTTCTAGGGGGCCCAGGGGTTGGGCTAATTGAGAAATAATCTCCCTTTTGATTGTGCTTGACAGGGGGTCCATTTCATATTAAATGAGGGCAGCACTATTTAGCCAAAGACTGTCGTCTGACAGAAAAACCTCTTTGGTCATTACCACGCCCCTCATGGCTGCTTGCAATGAATTTTCCTGAGAAACACATTGCGCACATCTGAGGTAAATACCAAAGGTATTTGGCTCAAAGTGCACCGTACACCCACAGCATAAGGGAACATCAGGTTATACAGTTTGGACACACCTGATTAAATTGGAAACATCCATTCAAAGAAGTTTTGATCTAAAGACTTAGCTTAAATCCTTGAAATTAGTTTCTTAGACAAATATAAATAGTGAAGTTGATGTCTGTGTATGAATTTCCTTCTAAAAAAATGTATCTTAAAAAAATTTTTTTGGCTACTTTGAAGAATCTAAAATATAAGATGGTTTTAGTTGTTTAACACTTTTTTGGTCAATGCAACTGTGTTATTTCATAGTTTTGATGTCTTTACTATTATTCTAAAATGTGGAAAATAGTTCAAATAAAGAAAAACCCTTCTATGAGTAGGTGTGTCCAAACTTTTGGCTGGTACGGTATGTCGATATAGAAGCATGAGATGCATTTCAGTGCAGTTAATCACAGTCTCTAACCCACTGAGCGAGTGGCCCGAGGCAGATGAAGCGAGGCCGCGCTTTGCAAGTACAAAGTGTGACGTGCAGGCTGCGTGCGCCGTGTGTAATGCTTCTTTTTGTGGTTCTCTGCGTGAAGAGACACCTCATCCGCAGCGGGGTTTTTCGGAGCGGCTGAATCCGTGGGCCAGGGCGCTGCTCTCCGCATCCCGGTGTCAGCTTCGTCTCGTTCCCGTGGTGACTAATCCCCGTAGGAGGCGCAGCAGTGGTCCCTGGCTCCCAATCTGCCTAGAAGGGCCCTTGCGTCGCTTAAAACAAGGGATTAAATTCCCATTCCTCGCGAAGACGTCGGCTAACACGCTATCGTTTTTAGCCTCACCAGAACGCCAATGTTTCTCCCTCCTCTGCTCCGTGGACAAACGAACGCCGATTGTCAGGGGTCATTCAAAATACAGCAGACACACGCACACAAACATTATCCCCCCAGTCATGTCTGCCGACACTCTCCAAATCTAATTGAGTGCTACAAGGGACTGCTGGCAGCTTTTGACACTGGAACTTGGATCTCATACACTGCTTCAACAACAAGCTGCTGTTTTTGCTTTGTGGAAGCTGTTCCAGGTTGCTTATGGCTTTGCCTTATTCAGCAACAATATTGTTTAAAAATAGCCTAGAATGTGAGACCGAAGGAAGATTAGTTTAAAGAGTGAAAGAAGGCATGTTTCCAGCTGAATGCGGAAACATTTTTTAATGTAGTGTTAAAGACTTCACATCTTAGAAACTAGTGTAAAATGTACATTTTATGTGATTAGACTACTGTTCAATAAGCAATTACAGCTGTTCATCTCTCTCCTAAAACTGGGGATCACAGTATTCATACGGTAAGAAGCTCCAGACAGGAGAGATATTTAAATGTCAGTCGGTGGCTTTTTACATCCATTTTCAGCAGAGCTATATCAGTAAAAATGCTCCTGGCTCACTCAGTGCAACAAAGAGTACCTGTAAACACATCTGGACCATTGGAGTAAGCACTGACATGTATAATTAATACCTCTCACAAAAAAGTATGTCTGTGTTTCCATGTCACAGTTACATACCTTGCATGATTTTGGGGGCAGAGCCTACCAATGGATTCCTATCCTTGTAGAGTACAAGATCTCACACCAAATGTCCTCAGCTGATTGCACAGAAGGTCACACAGCAACTGTGGGGATGGTGTGGAAGTCCCCGTCAATTACAGTGGAATGCAGTCTTTTTAAAGCTCAGAACATGCGGTTGGTGTAGACTGCGTGTCAGGCGCCTGTTCTCAAAAAAGGCCTCTTACCAGCTCTGTCCTGGGTTCACAGTAATAGATACAGCCCCAGAAAGGGCCCCTGTTCATTAGAAAATGATCTGTGTTCCCTGAGCCTTGAAATGACAGCCTCCAAGCACTTCAATTCCCCAAGAACCAGAAAGCTAGATGTGTGATAAACAAAAGAAAGAAAGAAGAAAAAAGAAAGGGAAGTTGATGGCAGGATTGGTGAGAGAGCGAGGAAGAGAGAGACAATGCTGTCTGAATACTCCGCCGAGTCCCAAAGCGATTAAAAGAGAAGAAAGCAAAGGTGTTTTCTCTCCTCTCTCTCTCTATCTCTCTCTCTCTCTCTCTCTCTCTCTCTCTCTCTTTTTGAAGCGCTTGAAGTTAATCGTCGCTGCCAGCCGACCGGCAGTGGCTCCGCAGGGGCAACGTGTGAATGAATCTTGACAGCCCTGCTTCTTCAGATGGCCGATGCTCATTTTTCATTTCTTGTGTTTGTGATTTGCCATTGTTCTTCAGCTTCAGTAGTTGCGTGCAGGTTTATGTTCATATATACTTTCCGGTCCAGCTTTGTTTCTGAAACAGTAGATCTTGCAGATTCTGTTCGTTAAATGGCCGCTTAGCGTAGGGTGAGGGCAAAGGTGGGGATCACTCTTTAGGCATTGTGGTGCATATCGGCTTAAGCAGCTCTGAAGCCAAAGCAGCAAGAGAACAGTAGAAATGTGATTATGTTAACATTAGGTTAAATAAGTGATCAAGTCAAATATTTATTAATAGGAAATCTATGACACTGACTGGGAGTCCACAGCAGCAGAACAGATCAGCTCTGTTGTACCAGGGTGGTGGGATATTCAGCAGGGTTTCCTCGTTTCACCACTCTCAGGCACCATGTGACTCATCTGATGCGTATTAGCCACGCAAATGACATGAGTGGGGCCACACATATCTGCCTGTAGGCGCCTATTTCACTGTAGTACACCGGGGGAGTGTAGTGTAAAAAATAGCTGTTGGCTGTATGCAGGTTTACCGGAGGATTGCATTAGTGCCACTTCAGTACTCCTGCATGAGTGTAGAGGTTGTTACAGTTAGATGAGCCTAATGAGCATTTGGCATTTCTAAAAAAAAAAAAAAAAAAAAAAAAAAGGTTGCGTAAGGCAGGGACATAAAAATAGGAAATCTATAGATGTTTAAATCTGAGGTCATATTAGCTCAAAAATTCACCTCGGGGCTTATTTGACAGCACGACTCTACTGGTGCTGATGGCCTTGCGTAATACTGTGTTGTGCCAAAATTTGGCCACATTCACAAGAAAGATAGAAGTGTTGTGTTTTTCTACAGTATGTTTTCCATCACTATATTTACGGGGATTGTCTGATGTTCATCACAGAAATTTCCAGGCAACAGCGCCGCCTTCTTGAGGCTGTTTAATGGAACTATATAATAACGTTGCATTCTTGTGTTTCTAAAATCATTATGTAACTATTAAACTGGGTCTCTGCTGACATTTAGAGGCCATCAGTTATTGATGGTGGAGATGTCGGCGGCAGCGGTGGGCTGGATTGTCACTTCTCCCCAGCATGGCCCCCCTGCAGTTTGTCACGTTGTGTGATGCATTGCGGCAGGAGCTGGTGTCAGTGGGCCCGCCCAGACAGGGAGCACACTGTGGAAGAGACCGGTGCATCGCACGAGCTGCTGTCAGACAGAGCCTTTTTTTACACCATAATTTGTTCGTCTTAACCTTAATTACAATTTCTTAAATGTTTTTAATAATGTTGACATCATTGCACATTTTATTCCAGAAAACATGACAGTCACATTTATTCAAACCTTTGTGGTTAGTATTTTTTTAATCCTCTTCTGGAGTGATTTGCAATTGCAAGATAGTTCCTGTAGAGGTACTGGCCATCCTGAGAGGGGTGATTTATGTAAAACTTATGTCAAAATGCAATTGATAAAAGACTCCCCAGAACCAATGTTTTCCAACACAGAAATTCATAATGGTGAAATGACTCAATCAGTAGTTTTTTCCACAACTAGAAAAAGCAACTATTGTTGGTGTGGAAAGCTCAGTTAGGTTAAACTATCACCTCATGTTCACGTCCTGATTACAATGAATGTGTGCCTTTAATAAAGCCAGTATAGTCTATGTCCGTTAGCTGTTTGGTAACTGATTCTAGTTTGACTTTCAAGAATTTACTGATGATTTTCATATCTGTTTTTAAAAGACTGAAGGAACAATGACTAACACCAGATTATGTACTGTAGATTCAGTTTTGATTGTACAAGCTACTACAAGCGGTACTCTTTATTTGCTTTAAATTGGTAGATAAATTATGTTTTTTTTTAATAATGGCCATATTTCCTTTAGTTGTATGACACAAAAAAACAAATCTGTCTAAACCATTTTGAGTTGAGTGTCTGATGTTCTGGCTCTGAGATGAGTTTCTTGTATCAATGCCAGCCTGCATTCTGTTAAAAGAGATGAGAATTTTTTGTACTTATGATTGGACAATTGATGCCATGTACTTTCTGTGAAATAGGTTTTATGTTTTAGGACATGACTGGGTCTGGTGGTATATAGTATCCTCTGCCATGGTTACATAAATCGGGACAACAATTAGATCACATTGTTCGTGTTTCAAACAGAAATGGGAGAGAGCAGATATGTAGACGACAAAAAAACAAGGTGTTTGAGTGAAACAAAAGGATGTAAGTGCTCCTTGTGGAACACAATGTTTGTGAAAGAGAGTAGGTGGAGGAGGGGTCTGTGAGAGAGAGCTCACTAAGAAGAAGGAATACAGAAAATAAGAAAAATAGAAAATTATAAAAAGTCTTTCAAGCTCTAGTCTCAGTAGAACCCTGGGTTATTTTCACATACTGTAGTTGAACTGAAGCAATTCAAGGATGCATATTAGCAGTCAAATGTGAAGATATATAAGTGTAAATTCTGATCCTGTATGCAGTACAGTGCATGAATGAAAATACACACACATAGGCATGCATACATACACATAAACACAAGAGCACATACACATACATTTATACATATGCTTTTTTGCCCTCACACCCGTCTAGAGCATGTCACGTGAAACATAATGGCAAAATAGCTTTAAACATTTGAAACTGTGGGGTAATGTAGGGTTTATTGCTTGAATTTGACATTTAGCTGCTTTTGCTCCACAAACATTGTTTACTCAATTATATTTGAGTTTGCTGAGGCTGAGGTACTTAATTTGTTAGCTTTATATGAGTCACCCAAGTGCATTGCCCGAGGTTTTCAACAGGAGCATAGTGTAGGCTCATTTTCTTGTC
Source organism: Megalops cyprinoides (assembly GCF_013368585.1). NCBI lineage: Eukaryota > Metazoa > Chordata > Actinopteri > Elopiformes > Megalopidae > Megalops > Megalops cyprinoides. The sequence goes on from NC_050597.1 coordinate 9,495,232, forward strand.
CCAAGAGAAACGTATTTCTGGTGTTGTAGCATGCTGCTGTTCCCACATGTGGCATCCCAAGTCTCTACCTCATGCTTACAGAGTGGTATCATTTTTTTCGTCATTATCAGAGCATGTGTACGGTGTGTTGCAGGTACATCTACATTCCCACAGGGGGCTCCCACCACGGACCACTGTGGAAGATGCTTTCCACAGCCCTGGCCTTTGGCTTTGTCTGTTACTGGCACGGGGGCCATGACTACCTGCAGAACTGGGCCCTGATGAACTGGCTCGGGGTCACAGTCGAAAATGGGCTAAAGGCGTTCCTTTCGTCACCCCTCATTTTTCCCTGCATTGTAAGTGAGAGCCCACCTGTTTGCTTTTCAAGCAATTTATTTGAAACCACCCACCGTTCTTGAGCACAGTCTTAATTCATAAATGTCAAGCCAACATACACCCTAAAAGCTATTTTGGTGGAACTTAGTTGACAACTTACATTTGCAATTTCAATTTTGTAACTTGCTGAAGCAGTATAAGGGATAAGTATTTTGTCCAGCTGGCTAGATTAACTACCAGCACTACACACTACATTTTGCATGAGCTGGCAAGCTAATACTTTAGCCAGTTTGACATAAGTTTCCAAAAGATCAGGGTTAGGGGTTAGGGTTTCACCATAAGTTATGGCCACAACTTTATTTCAAGTTGAAAAAAAAAACAGTGATGACTCACTGCGAATTTAGTGGTTTTGTGGTAGTGCAAAAATGCTGTGTCAAGTGTCGGTTCTCAGATTGGATCAATCAGGACCAATCACAGAAGCAGCCAAGAAGTCTCAGCCTGGATGAGAACTGATTCCCTTTGTCTCCTGCATCCACTCCAAGGAAATTCATCCATCTGCCACTGGCAGCTTGCTGTTTAAACAGGGTTGACCGTGGTATTTTTGGAAAAGCGTTTACAGCTGTCCACTGCGTTAATCACGAGCAGTTTGTTTGGGAAGTTGCAGTGACTGAACACACAGAGCAACCCTATGGAACCGCAAACTAAGACCTGAAATTATATTCAAAGGGATCAGCTCTCAGCAGGAAAACCAAAAGATTATTTAGCCCTTTCTTGTTGGACTCTAAAGGAGCATGTTCATAAAATTGCCAAAGTCATTATTGTATGTCACTCTGAAAAGAAGTGATGTATAATAATTATTCACTGGTCTAACCTTGAAAGGCAGGCGCAGCTGCGTTTCCAAAACAAATCTGATCTTGATGCTTCAGCCAATGATACTGAATACTGAACTATATGACAGTCACTTTTGATGTGCAGTGTCTGTTGGAACTTAGTTATATTGACTTTTACTACAGTTTACTGCTAATACTAATAATAAAAATGAATCCTTGTAAGCTTTGGTGAATCAAGAAATCGATCAAAATGAATGTGTTTTTACACATTTTACAGTACTGTACTGTAGCGTATTTTACTGTAGTGTCACAAAGCAGAACCAGATATCAAAAAGCCAGTTGGGGCAAAAAGTAGGAATCGATTTCCTGATGCTAGGAAAATGCCAGTGAGAGAGAGAGTGGAGAAACAGGGGAGCAGAAACGAGTGAAAGCTGGTAAGTGAATAAGTAGGAGCTTTTATCATCCCCGCGGTGTGTGTGAGTGCCCTGATCTTCTCCCCTCCTGCGTGTGACAGCGCTGAAAGGGCCGGCCTGAGATTGGTGGTGACAGCTCTGTTACTGACACCCTGTATTCTGCCCCTCAGGAGCGCTGCCTTTCCGCGCCCATGCGGAGGCGCGCCCAGGCCTTCCTGTCCGCCTTCTCCACCGCCATGCTCATCCTGTCAAACCTGGTCTTCCTGGGAGGGAATCACGTCGGCCGCATCTTCTGGAAGAGGGTTTTCATCCAAGGTGAGTTATCTCACTGACACCGCGATACCAACAGTCCCTGAAAATACATACTTTAAAACACGCGCACGGGCTTAAACTTTTATTCCCACGTTTTGAAATTGGTAAACTGCAGACATTCGTATTGTTAAGGTAATTTATATTCATTGCCTGTCGGTATATGAATTATGCTCTGGATTTTTAGCGTTTATCTGCCATTTCAGAGAAGCACTCTGTTACATCTCTTGTTTCCTTGCTCATCTAATCTTATCCCCTCATGGAACTGCTTCTGTGAAAAGAATGATTTAATTTACTGTGTATAACTTTTGTCTTACTGTCCATAATTCTCAGGTGATGGAACATAATTAGAATGTAAGCGATCCCGAAATGGAAGAACCATCTGTATGATACAGATTTTAGATGTGGCATATTACTGTAGCTAAATGCAATTTTTATATTCATTAGTCTAATTGTAAACATGTATATATCAATGCTGACCATACAGTTAATTAAATTATATTATATTAGGTAAGCACAGTGGTGGGCCTCACTCAGAACAAAAGATGTCAAAGCCACAACTGGAGCTGCAAGATGGGAGGATATTGAATGTTATTGTTAGTGGCCCTAGGTAGTAGGCTGGTTTGTACGGCACATGGGGGGGTGAGAGAGTGTCTGAAGGCTCGTCGGCGAAGGCGAAGGACAGAGTGCACCTGCAGGGAGAAGCCAAAATGGGTCTCACTGATTCAGAACCTTTGACAGATAGTATTGGCTTCATTTTTTTGTTGTTCTGTTCAGGCAGGAATCTAACTCAATGCGAGGAGCAGACAATTTTCGATTTTAAACTTTTATCAAAGCAGTAAAAGCTTCTTAAAAATGGCACAGGTAAAAGTATTGGTATCCCTTTGTACCCTGATTAACAACAAAAGGTCAGCTTGTCCTGAAAATTCACTTGTAGGTGAGAGGAAAAAGGAGAAGGCATAGAGACTTCATTAAATCTCTTGAATTACATTATTACGGTACATTGGTCACACAATGAATTAAGTGTAGCTTCATAGGTTCTTCATAAAGCATGCATTGTACATTCATGTACATTTCATTACATTACATTACATGCATTTAGCAGATGCTCTTATCCAGAGCAACTTCCAGCACAACAGAACATATGTGTATCCATTCAAGCTGAATGAGCAACAATGTCAGACCAGGCTAACAACACTCCCAGACCAGTGTGTGTGAGCATAACACCATTCAGGCCCTACCACAAGTTAACTTGTGTGATCTGACTAGGCATTGGAAGCCAAGTATAATGAGATAATGATACAACAAAGATAAATAAGACATACATAAGACTTTAAATGAAGACATAGTGATATAATGCCTGTCATGGTGTATTTCCCTATACTAGCTGTAATAAAGCTCAGTATTTGCTCATTTTTGGCTTATAAAGTGGTAAATCCTGTGTGCGGTCATGAAGGTGCCTATTCCATTATTTTTTTTTTTTTATTATTTTTCCTGTGTTTTTCCTGCTACCTTTGGTGATGCTGATATTGCTAACACTCAATGCTAAACCAATCCAATGACTCGGACAAGCCCTTTGCTCAGCACCAGCAAGCGCGCAGATACATTGTGTTACGCCCCTGTGCCGTGGCGCGGCAGGGTGTGTAGTAGTACTGCTCAGGCCGAAGGAGTGAGCGTAGTCTCTGGCCTCTGCGGCGCTGGGAGTCTCTTCACCTCGAGTGACCCTGCAATCCCTCCCTCCACTATCTGCAGATTTAATCCTGTTGGATGCGGCCTCTTTGCTCTCGCTGGAGGCACACACTCTGTGCTTTATCACATCAAAGCAGGCACAGAGAGCGTGAGAATGTGTGAGAATTGATTCAAACCACCCTGTTAGCTCGCTTCGTACAGTATCTCTCCCCATCGAAAGCTCTCTGTTGAATTTGCATAGTCCACACTAGGGTCAATATTACGTTACATAGAACAGCGTTTTCCCAAACCTCTCCTGGAGGACCACTTGTCCTGCATGTTTTAGATCTCTCCCTGCTCCAACAGAGCTGATTTAAATGATCAGTTTGTTATTAAGCAGCTTCAGGAGTTCATAACGAGTTGATCATTTGAATCAGCTGTGTTGGAGCAGGGAGAGGTCTAAAAATGCAGAAGCTTAAGATGAAGCTGTGCAGTATACGTTACATTATTACATTACATTATTGGCATCTACCAGACACTCTTATCCAGAGCGACTTACATCAATTACAGTGGTTTTACAGTGTTATCCATTTATATAGCTGGATATTTACTGAGGCAATTGTGGGTTAAGTACTTTGCCCAAGGGTCCAGCAGCAGTGCCCTGGTGAGGAATTGAACCTGCAACTTTTACGAGTTACGAGTCCAGCTCCTTAACCACTAAGCTAAAATGCCACCTACATTTAAATGTATGTAAAGTGGAAAACCCACTGTAACAGTAGCATATACAGCAAGTCTTGTAAATCAGAACATGAGTGTCTCCGCAAGGGCTGGCAAACTCAAAGCAGAAGGATGGCTCCAAGAATACCATCTGGCCCTCCAAGAAGATATCAAGATTCACACCGGAGGCATCTGGCTCTCCACAAAGATATCAAGATTCATTCATGGCATCTGTTCAATTTGAGTCCACAGGGGTTATTGTGATAAGTCTATAAAGTCTCTCTGGCTAAGAGTGCTGATACTCACTGAATTTCATTGCCTCTGTGTACTGTAAAACATCTCGGTTATGTAGCTCGATCAGCATCAGCATTTTCTGATAAAAGTTAGGGTCATCAGTGTTGGGAAAATTAAAAATGTATGTGAGCCAGAGAACAAGGCAGCTTTAATGGGATTTGTTTGGTTAAAGCCATGACAGGTAAAATAACAAAACCAAGACGCAAGTGGTCTGTCAGTGTAGTGAGCACTGCCGGTAGCGAGGTCTCTCCGGCGACACGGGCTTTTGGATAAAGTGTTTGTGACGCAGAGAAGTGACTAATACAGGGCACGCTCTGGCCGCTTCACGTTTGAAACGATTAGACAGGCTGTCGGATTTGTGTACACCAGGGACCGGTCTCCTGGACTGGCTTTTTGTAGGTCAGTCCTTGTTGTGGATCCCTCATACCCACAGGTTACCCCTGTGGCTATGATCCAGAAGTAACATTAAGTCCCCAGCTCAGAACAAGAAAGTGGAGTTCTGTTTCTTCTCTTTCACTGTGCATGTAAACCTCACTACCCCCCTCGCAGGGAATGTGGCGGCTGTCATGTAAAATATAATTGAGTCGCGTTTTAATTAAAACACATTCCACATTTGTCACCCTACTCCTGTTTTTGAGGATGAATTAGCTGTCTAAATTCAGTTGTTTGTTTACGGTGAATGTGATTGATTTCTCTGTGCAAGCTGCTCGAAGACTCAGAGTGGCTAATTGTTACACCTGCTTTATTATATAACCAGATATTTATGGCAAATAGGAATTGTGTTAACAGCAGGGCACACAGTACAAACATGTTCCAGTGTTAGCGGTATTTAACACATGTAGATGTCTTTTGTGTAAAGATGTGTCCCTTGCAATACAGCTAAGTGGTCTCACTAAATGATATATATCCACTAGTTATTTAGTCTATGAACAGTTTTTGAACAGAAATTGTTACAGCCAACATCAGGAAAATTTCACATGTTGTGGTTTTTTTTTTCCCTTTTCATTTCACTCTTTCAAACAATTCCTAAAGCCAGGACCAGGAAAGTAATTTCATGTTTTCTATGTCAAATGATCTATGAAACAAAGGAGGGGTCTTGACTACCGAGCTCTGGCATATAGTCAATGTATACTTGACGTATGGAAAATGTGAAAAGAATAGGTTGGAAATTATTGCTCAGTACAGTAGCTGCCACAATTCCAGCGGAATGTTGTAACTTTCTCTCTCTATGTCCTGTTTGCTCATAAAGAAAGGAGAAATGGCCAGTGCACGCTTGTGTTCTTTAAATTTATTTGTCAGCATTTGAAGTAGCTCAGTCAGCAAGGCGTTCACATTGAATGCAGACTTTGAGGCCCAGGCTTGTAACTGGCTGTGTCATAGTGACAGTGACCGGGTCAGTAGTGGGACAAATTGGTCTCATCCCACCAGGGAAATGCCAGCCAGGGCTTCCTGCAAGTTGATGACACCAGTTGTGTAGCGCCTGTCTTCCGACGAGCACCCACTACACTGTAGAGTGCTGTGTGACTCGCAGTGTGAAAAATGGCCATCGGCTGAATGCAAGTGTGGCAGAGCATTGTCGTTGTCTCACCTCAGTGCTCTTCAATGGATGCAGAGGTTGTTGCGGCCACAAGCGTAATTTTACGGTCAGAGATTGCAAAACAGGGCTGCATAGAGGGGAAAAGCATTGGGGAAAAACATATTTGTGACACAGATGATATCCAGTGCTTGTTGGACCTTCATCAAGTTACCTGTTGATTCAATTGATTCAAATTCAATTTGAAATAATTTCGAAAGTTATCCTTTTCCTTAATAATATTATCGGAGCTTAGTGTACATGGGCCTTTTGCCTTTTTCCTCATTTGTACAGTCCTTTTCTCAGCACTCAGCATCGTGGGATGGCGGGGTATATTCACCTTTGATTTACTCCACTTTGTTCATAGCCCTTGTTTGGCAATAGGCAGAGCTTATTATATCTCCAGACAACCTCTCTCTGCCGCCATCAGACCAGCCCTGTTTCCATTGACCTAAAAGCAGGTGTTTATGTAGTAAACAGCAAACCTGTCTGTTTATGACCCCTGCCACGGCGGCCTGCATGTGCTCACTCATTGCGGATAGAATTCCTCTGTCAGCATAACGGAATCTACTGCGGTGTTCCATTAGCGGCTCTCTCGGAGTGGTGCCAAAGGGCAGTCCCACATGCTCCCTGCAGCCATATTGCGTGGCAGAATTTTCTGAGCAGTCCTTTAAGATCCTTGGACACCGCAGGGAAGGGTGGGCAGTGTGGAGTGTTGGCTCAGGCCCTGGCCCCCTGGATCAGAGGGTTGTAGTGGTGCTAGGGCCAGACCGCAGTGGAATTTGTTTAAAATGTAACTTTCTCCAGAAAAGGCATCTGCTATGTGGATATTGGAAAATAAGACTGAAGAGTGTATGTAAGAGCTTAGGTCAGTGGTGTTTGCTGAAGAGGTTCTGTTGCTGGTTAGGCTCCTCAGTATTTCTGCTGTTAACTTGGCTTTACATTGCAGTATAGGGCTCATTTTTAAAGATTTTTATCTACTGGGTATGTTTTAAGCCAAAGGTGTGTGAGGCGCCCTTTCACTAACCTGGTGAGGCATTGAGGGATGGCTCAGTACTTGCCCCGTCTCTGATTGGTCCTCGGGTATTCTGAGGCGAGTACAGGACCTGCATACTAGCAGGTCTGAAGACTGCAACGGCTCTGTGCCACTGACATTTGCCACGAAGGACTGGGAGACATCTGCTGCACGGCTCTGCCAGCTCTCCTACCCTCTCTCTCTCTCTCTCTCTCTCTCTCTCTCTCCTTCCCCCTCTCTCTCCCTCTCTCTCTCTTTCTCTCCCCCTCTCTCTCTCTCTCCCTCTCTCTCTCTCTTTCTCTCTCTCTCTCTCTCTCTTTCTCCCTCTCCCTCCCTCTCTCTCTCGCTCTCTCCCCCTCTCTCTCTCGCTCTCTCCCTCCATCTCTCTCTCTCTCGCTCTCTCCCCCTCTCTCTCTCTCTCGCTCTCTCCCTCCATCTCTCTCTCTCTCTCTCTCTCTTTAGTCAGAGCTCACAGCACTGCGACAGTTCTGCTGTCTTGCCCATTTTTTTCCACCACACACACACACACACACACACACACACACACAGGGTCGTCTAACCGTGCTGCTCTACTAGAATTTCTTTTGACATTGTGAAACATGTAATCTCATTTGTATTCTTAATGAAGGAAGGAGGGTGCTTGGAAAACCCTTCTTCATGTAATGTATCAGCCACTGTACTACAGGGGGGCAGTGATGCAGGCGGCTTTCCTGTCAGTCCCTGCATAACTGGTCCATGCAGAAGACTCGCCTGTTAAAGTTGTGTTGCAAAAAGCACCTCATCTCATGCATTTGGATGTGGTGTTTTATAAGTCAATATATATTTGTTAATATTTTGTTCCTTATATTAAACATTAGGCATGTTATTTGTTCAGGTTAACCTGACCCTGTAAAGCCTGCAGAGAGACACTCCTGATATGACAAAAAGATGCTTCAGTGCATTTTCATAGGTCTGTTTTTCCACATATCCAGTATAATTAAAATTAATTTGTAAAGTGCAGGGGCTTGATTGTCAGACTGTACTATTCTTTTTTGCTTTGTTTGATAATTCTTCTAAAGTAATTAAATGGTGAAAACAAAAAGTATTTGTTCTGGGTTCTAACTCTGAAAGACTAAATGTGTCAGATTGCAAAAATGGAAAGGGAAAGGGAACCAGAAAGGTTTTTCTTCATACTTTATTATCATCGCTATTATGTATTTATTTTTTTACTTTTTAAAGGGTCTGAGTCATCGCTGTGAATCATCGTTATCACTCATTCTCATCATGTGAACTCATGCTGATTGTTCTTGGCGCAAGATGTTTGTTCAGCTAGTTATCAGCTAGTTCACCAAAAAGACAAAAGAAGGTAATCGACTGTCATTGAAATGGTGACATTGTTTCAGTATCAGGTTTCTTTCTGCCAAAATCGACCAGACTGTGACATTCGTGGGCTGGGACACGCTGATGTGGAGTGTCGTCATGACGATGCCCAGACGAACGCTTGACCGTGTCGTCCAGAAGACTTGAAGGGCAATTTGGAGCAAACAATCTACTTGTCTGACCTGTTAGTGAAGGTGGGAGGACCGTGTCCTCTTCCTTTCTGTTGTCTGACAATGACTCAGTGATGTGACAAGCCAGGATTATCCAATCAAGGGCACTTGTGGAGTGCATAACACAGTGAGGATTAGTAACGCATGATTTCTGAGACTGTAGAGAGCACATCATTTGTATGTATGGTGTACTATATTTTAAATCATTTTTAGGATTAACGGCACACAGTACACAATCTTTTGGAAAAAAAAACCTTGGATTCTCCTTTCCAAAGGGGAGTTTTTCCGAGCAGTGATCAGGAGTCAGGAAGACATTTTGACCATATTTAATTGATGGTTCATAGGTCATCCTCACCATAGAGCAGCACTTTTTTTTTAATGTTGACCTTTGAAGAGACTGTCTCAGAATCATCGTTCAGCAGAATTTAATTTATGGTTTCACAGTCACAGGTTTTAACTGAGGGTTGGGCCATCGCATGTTGGCACCAAGTGCCTGAGATGAATGATGTAATACAGTTGCAAGGTCCTTATGACCTTTGACTACTGCTCAGTTTAAAAGCCAGCGCAAAAACAAGGCTGCAATTAATCTTGAAGGCCACTCTACTAATCACCGGTACATTTTAGGAGAAGTGCCATTTCCAATTAACACCACAACTCACAACCACATAATGATCAGCCTAGTTAGGCTGAATGACCTGTTCTGGTCATTGAACTTTCTTGTATTCGAATGTAGATATTATATATCACCAGCTTTTTAGTGTAAGGATCAGATCATAGTCACCAAGCTCCTAGTGAATCTTACCAGATACAATCCAAGTTGACAAAATAATCCTGTTTGTGTTTAACAAATGTACTGCCACGTAGCTAGATATTGGTGATTGGCTATTACAATTTGCTGCAGTTTTAAAATTTCATGTCTTGCATTCCTCATCTTGTCCATGTTCCTACCTACATTTTTTTTGTATTCCACTGTTCAGTGCTTCTTAGACAGGCATTTAAAAAACCACTAGTTTTTCATTGCATTGTTAATTTATCTTACAACAGCTAACACAGCATTGAACCACCACTGAAAACTGAGAAACTACTTAGATATGATTGCAGGTTTTCAGTGATTTACTTGATGAGTATTGATAATAATTATTATTTGAAATATTTTATGATATTTGTAAAATACACTAATATTTTTAAAAGAGAAAGAAAAAAAATCTGTGTAATGGAACTGTCATACTTTTTGGAGAATGAGGAAGGGCAGCAATTGTTTTGGGCCTCTCATTTTCCCTTAAGCTGTAAAGCATACTTGACGTCCTGTCTATCGCTTAACATTTTATGTCATTTATTGCCTATCTCTGCCCCAGAGAATGAGAGTGAGTAGATTAGATGCAAGGAATAAAAGACCTGCTAATACTAGAATGGGATAATGCTATATTTCAAGTATGGCTTCAAAGCTTAACATTAATACAGACATGACAGAGATCCAGCACAGCAATGCTGACCAGCGTCCCTCTCTAATTAAGGCTGGGAGTTTGCATTAATGACCCCCCAAACCCCCCACATGCACATGCGCGTGCACACACACACACACACACACACACACACACACACCACTTAAGCTGTCTCTGACACAGCTTGACCACCGATGACAGCACTGTCTCATGTTGCGTGGAGACACCTGGGCCTTGGGATGTTGTGGTGTAATGAAAGGTCAATTTGCCTTTGATGGAGGGGCAGAGACACTCTGTCACAGAGTACAGATTTAAATGAGCTCAGTTTATGGGGCCAGGGTTGATCAGCTTGGCAGCCGTAGGGTCCTGTAATGAGACCCTGAGGGGAGACACTGTGATGGGGGTGTGCAGTGTCACTGGAGTACTGAATGGCAATTCCCTGCAAATGTCCCAGTCACCCTACCTAGCTCTGAGGCTCTGAATCCATATTGTTACCATCGTTGTCTCACACACACATACACACACACACACACACACACACACACACACACACACACACACACACACACACACACACACACACACACACGCGCGCTCTTACTCAGGTAGGGTGCCATTGTGCCATCCGTTTTCCTATTTTTGGTAAAACACCTAGGATTGAACTAAAACCCATGACTGTGCCAGTCCAAAATGTGGGCTGAGAAGACCATGCTGACCCAGGTACCAAGTACAGGTCGAATTAGATCGGTGAGTCATCACTTATTCAGGTTGGCTCTTGAACTTAAAAGCCAGCATAGATTGTAGGTTCCCTAGGCTACATAGACACATTTACTTTGGTTGAGGAAATAGGATCGTAGCACCTCGTGTCATTGGAATGGAAAAAATGTTGTACGTTAATGACAGACCTATATTGTACATGGAAAAAGACTCATCACCCTCATTGTAGATGTGGACTAATGTGGTGCTCTTTTCAGAGGTTCATATACAAGGTTGCAGTGAGGCAAAACTGTTGATAATATTATCATTTAATTATGACATAGAGACATCTAAATTCACCACAGATGTAAAATACATTAATTGAAAATCAAGTTTCTTTTTAATGATTTTTTCTTTCCTCGGTAGACTGAAGTCTGTGTTAATAGCAGCAGTATAAAAGTACATCTTTGAATTGAGATGGCATTGTTGAAGCTACTTTTGTAGCTACATTGTCCTTCAGCATGAGTACTGAAACATAAAATCCCACTTCATTCAGACAGGCTGGCCTTTCATTGCCATTTGGCCCACTGTGGGTAAAGCTTTACATTTTTTCATTTTTCATTCCTTAATAAGACAGAGTTAGTAATACCAAGAAAACTAAACACATCAATACTTACAGCAGCTAAGCCTCCCTGAGGAAGGAGGTTCAGGGTCTGGAGCACCATGTCTCTTGACTGTAGCAGTTTGAGGTGAGTGTACACATAATCAGCACTCCACCTCCAGTGAAAGAGAAAGCCCTTGTGGTGGTAAAAGTGAAGCCAAGGCGCGTTTCTGAAACTCCTGCTCAATACAACACAGGCTCTGTGTTCAGTTGGTATCAACTTTCTCTTCAGGCCTAAGTTCTCCCCTGGTCGCAGAACAGTCATAGGCTTTATTTTGCTACGAGAAGGAAACCGTGGTCATCATGTGTCACCCAGGTGTCTTTTAATAATGGCTAGCTGCCATTTCGGAAGATTTCATCCATGACCTTCATACAGTGCATCAGGTTTTTGTCACTCAAACTTTTGGGTGGCAATTTGTGGATCCTGGATTTATGCATTTATGTTTTTTTTTCTTCTTCTTCTTCTTCAGCACTTGTGCTCCTTCTTCCTGCTGTGTTGTCATGACGAATTTGGTTTTCCTCCCAACCAGATGGTCTGAACATTTGTTTAGCAAATTTCAGGGAGTGTTGACTCCATAGGCACACTCCTTATTGTCACATTTTAATTGACCCTTTGCCTCTTCGGTAGGCATTTTTCACAACTTTATTTTGTAGGTATTTGTATTAATTGCCTTTTTAGGAATGGCACCATATTGGCCTCTGGGACATTTCTGTTGGGTTAAAACAGACTGTAGAAACAGATATAGCTGTATAGCTGTCTCTCAATCAGCATTCATCATTTATGAAAAACCAAATGAGAAAGGACTGCAGATGGTAGGATACTGCTTGAGGTAGTTCAAATACACATATCACCAGCTACCAATGTCGTCAGTTTTGAGAAGTTGCCTTTGAGTAGTTTGTACCTGACGGTGTAAATCTTGAATGCTATATATAACAAGATGTGTTTCGCACTGCTGGGTCATCTATTTAAAGCCCAAACACCGGTGATGGCTCTTCCTCAGGCGGTAACATGCCCTGATGGTCTGGCCTGCTGGTGTACAGACATATCAAAGTGAAAGATGCCCTCAGTATAAGGACACCTGTAGCTCATTTACACTTCTCCTTTTACAAAGTAAAGTTGCACTGTGTGTGTTTGATTTAACAGATTTACACAGAGGCACACTGTCAAGGCTGAACATGGTCAATTTTTTTTTTGGTCAGGTTTGCTAGAAATAATTAACCCTGCAAGTAGAATTGGTAATGGGTTTCCAAGAAGAAGAGTTATAAGAAGAAAACATACTGTAGATTTTTCAGAGAGGCTTAACCTGATGATTTGTCGTAGGCTATGTGAAACGGCGCACTGAACTGGAATCTTAAAGCCCCTTAAATCTATAAGCCCACTGCCACCCCCATCAGTTTTTTAAATAATCCTCATTTTTATTTTTTTTTTTCTTCAAGCCCTGTATTAAACAGACCATGCTGACTTGGCTGCACACAGCAGAGACTGCAGCAACCCTTTTCAGGTTCCATAAAACACCCATTGTGAAATCCATAGGGTTCAGGGTGCTGTTGATGATGAATGTGCTGAGGGTTTCCCCCCACAATGATTTTGTTCTGCTTTACTTAGCTTGTGCGACAATGCTCAAAGGAGCCGCCTCCACATTTTAAAGCCACTGTTTTCCAGACCTGTTCAGCTCTAAAGCCCACTTTGAGTAGCAGGACTTGGGCAGACATTTTGTGTTCTTTGACATTTAGAGGGTCTTAGGTCTTAACGCTGACATCAACCTTTTCTGTTTTTTTTTATGTTTTTGTCACAGACCTGCACCCAATTACACCATGCTCTGGTATAAAATTGAAGGTTGCTCTGCACAGATCTCGCAGTATGCCTGATTCTTTTGACACACTTTCTAGGGGTAGATCTCATCAGTTCCTTCTAAAAAAGCAGACTTAGTCATTTTTTGGAGACTTAGTCACCAGCCCCTATTTGCAGTGTCTTGTAAGCTTTTTAATACCTTTGCAATACTGAGGAGTGACATTTAGCAGGCAGTGGAACATTGCAGTCGGCAGGAGGGTTTTGTCTTAGGCACAGTGCATGCACCGATTAAATTCCAAAGCAATTAAAGTTACAGAGCATTATGGGTAAAAAAAAGAAATGTTTATTCCAATGGGAAGTGGCGTCCTGCTGACGGTGAAGCTAATAACAGCGCATCCGCACTGCTGTTCAGATAGAGAGATGGGCTGTGACTGCAGGGCCACCGATGCTGCTCGGGTCCATGCAGTGGGTCAGTCCTGTTTCAGTGGATGGCCGCATTTCCACGCTCAGCGGTACCACTGAAGCCCGGTCCCCCGGTATTCCTCCTAACTGAGTGTCAGGTCTCATTCTCCCTGTCAGTCTCTGAGAGCAGATGCCTGGGAGCCAATAGGCTTTGCCCAGCTGTGCTCACTCTTACGCGTCAGCGCGGGCTTCTGCTGGAAACCTCTGGTGTCAGCCCCGCTGCCAGCTCCCCCGGCTCTGCTTCGTCACAGACCAGAGGAACCCCTCTCAGAACCTGGAGGAGGCAGACGTGTGTCTGTGTGCCCGGCGGCTGCTATAATTAACCCCTCTCAAGACCCCACAACGTGCTGTGCATCTCGGATATTTACTTTCACGCCAAAGCCTCCTTTTCCAAGCTGTGAGACGACAGCTCCGATAACCTAACCCTAATTCGGAATGGAACCGAAGGCCATTGTTAATGAAGTGTGTTTGCTCAGAACTGTTTCTATTCTGCTCGTATTAATTTCTCTAGGAAGGTTAATATCACCTGTGACTGCAGCGAGACCAGCGTCACTCATAGCAAACATGCAATGAAAGGCTTGAAGCTATTAGTGCTCTTCAGTATTTCAGTAATATTGTTGTTTTTTTTTTTTGTTTTCTTTTATGTGGCCCACTACAAGGAATTGAGTTTGCCAGTAACACATTCATTTACAAAGTAATCCTCCAGAATCAAAGCCTGAAATGTAGAGCATTTCTTAGGTACGCAGTGGCAGGTATTTCAGTGCCTCCGTGACGCTGCTAATGGTGCATGGTCAAGCATTTTATTGAAAGGTCCACAGCGCTTAATAAATCGCACATAGTGCACTGTTCAAGACATGACTTACCACAGAGGAAAGCAGCAGCTAACCGAATGTGACCTCTCCAAACATCATGTCAGGGCGGCATCATTGGACCGCGTGACATTTAATTAACCTGCCAATCCCGCGGACAGTGTCTCATTTAAATCAATCGCAACAAGATAATCAGGGCATTCCTTGCATTGTTGGATTCTTAATAGGTGTTAATAGGTGTTAAGTCACTGCATGTCCAGTTTCCCTTGAGAGAAAGGGATTGCTCAGGTTACATTTCAGGGAATGTTACAAATAAATGCCCTGACCTTTAGATGAAGAAAATAGAAAAGAAATGATGCCTTGAAAAATATATCAGAAAATGTATTACACTGTGATAGCTTGTAGGGATTTATGATGGTGATCTCTATTGGAAAATGGTTGGTTAGCCAGTGGCAACACCTCTAAACATGTGTGTGCCCCTTGCCCCGTGTGTGTGTGTGTGTTTGGTTGTGTGTGTGTGTGTGTGTGTGTGTGTGTGTGTGTGTGTGTGTGTGTGTGTGTGTGTGGTGGAAAAACATGTCTATATATAAAACACTGCACATCAGTTATATGAAGCTGAGAGAGCACAATAATTTTCTATTTGAGTTGGCTATCTTTAGTGGGGTCACAATGAAACTGTGCTCATCTGATTCTCCATGTGTGCTCATTGCTAGGCCAAGGATGCTGAGGCCACCTGCAACACCAGGGCCTATTTTTAGCACAGTGGCTAACAAGCTCACCTTAGGAAGACGCAAAGATGTTTCAGAATGTAGTTTTCATTTTAATATCTGGTTCAGGGACAACACATCGAAACAGTATTCACAGAATTATGTGACTATGTCTTCAATTTACTGGTTTATTAAGTTAGTCCGAGGCTAATTTTGGTTGGTAGTCTCAAGTAAAAGTAAATGGGCAAGACATGATAAGCCGTGAATGAATGAATTAAAAGGGAATAATGTAACATGCATATACCCACATATGTATGGACATATAAATCCATACACATGCAGTGTGTAGTTATGGAAAACACCCAGGGTAAAGGGAATGGACATTTTATCAAGTTTTTCAAAGTGAAGATCCCGGGAAAGCAAGGCAGAGTGGTGACACTGTATGACATGTAGCTTTGTCCTCCATTTTATACCATTTATACCATTTATGTTACTGTGCAAGTGGTATGAAATAACAGAGGCCCTTGCACGCACACATGTTCCTGGAACTATGTTCAGTAATGCATGCACGCATGCAGATTCATCATGTAGTCCTAAAAAGATCTGGGCATTACTTGTGAAGGGGTTTAAAAGAGAGAGAGACACAGCCAATTAGCTTCCAGTCATTTTTCTCCAGAGATGATACACAAAACTTTTGTTTTATATAGGGCTCTTAGGTTTTCAACCATGCACTAAGAGTTCAGAAGAGGGGTGTAATATTTGGATCAGTTGTATATGTACTGTGTGTACTATACTATACAGTTAAGTAAATGTGAATCTCTGATTTGACCCAGGTACAAGGACATGCAGGTCACATACTGCTGGCTGACTAGTACTTACATGTTTGTCAGTGTCTGAGAGCCAAGGGTAACCTGATCATTAACCTCTGTGTCCTTAACACAGCCAAATCTCACACTGCACATTGAGGGAGGAGAAAAAAAAAAACATTTTCCCTGCCTCGGTTCTGAGCCTCACTCAGGGCCCGCCCCGGGGCCGGGGGGCCGATCTCTGCTGAATACCAGCCCACTTATCTCCAGCAGCCTGCCATTTGATGGGATTAAGCGGTGGCGCGTGTTTGGAGACTGATCAGAGCCCCTTTTCTGGCCCTCCCAGTCGCATTCAAATCAAAGGGTGCGAAAGTGTATTATCCCATCCCACCTCCGCACGTTCCTTCCCTGCATGCAGTTGCAGGAGGTAAATGTTCATACCAGCACCGGTTCTTTGATCTGTCTTCTTGGTGTGCAGTTCAGTGATGATGTCCTGATGCTTTCCAAGGTGGAAGTCTGCCTGTGCTGGAATGTCGGCGGAGCTGACGTTGCAGGTAGTCAGCTGCATGGTTTGAGTCTGACGGTTTACCAATCAATTCCTGTCTATACGGGACCTGTACAAAGGATTGCAGTTAAGGGGTATTTTATTGATTGATGGTGTAGATGATCATACCTCACTGACATAATGAGTAGTCTATACCTGCCAATTTAAAAGAAAACTGGGTGAAAAACGAAAAGTCAGATAAGCAAAAACTAAAAGTAAATCAGGGTGAAAATAAGGACATTTTGAGTTTCAGTTAGGAACTGTATTGATAGGCATGCCTGTGGTGTTCCATCATATTTTTTGTTGTGCCAACTATATCTGTAAAGAAATTACATGCCTATTAACAAATTCCATGACTGGATACTCACTGTTATTTGGAATTTTAAGTTGATCTCTAATCAAAGTCAGTGTTTCAATAATTCAAAATGAAAATGGAATAGTCGATCAACAATGCTGATAATAACCATAGATCTGATCATTTGACCAATGTACATGATCTTGAAAAAACACAGTACTTAATACGTAGGATCAAGACAATTTATAAACAGTTTATTATAATTTCAATACAATGACTAAGGTACTTTTACAGAAGAAAAAGTTGGAAGAGAAGTGATGTAAAGACATTTCTACTTCATGTATTTCCACACACTAATTGCA
Organism: Megalops cyprinoides; assembly: GCF_013368585.1. Lineage (NCBI taxonomy): Eukaryota > Metazoa > Chordata > Actinopteri > Elopiformes > Megalopidae > Megalops > Megalops cyprinoides. The sequence continues at coordinate 9,512,471 of NC_050597.1, forward strand.
CACAAAGTAGTCATATAGATCATCTCTAATCTGTAGCCTAGTTATTCAAATATCCTGAGTTCCAGAATACCAACCCTGCACTTCTTCTCTTTCTAGAAACTGAAATATCAGCTTGTGTTGTATCATTGCAATAATCAGCAATCCAATCCTGCAGAAATCGAGGTAGAGCTCGAACAAATTGATTTTTTTTTTCCCACATCAATAATATTGCAGCAATAACCACAATAAGGCACAAAATCGTTCTCTTCAAGCCAGTGCACCAAAACTCCGATATTGGTTTGCCAGACAAGTGATAAATGCTGCATTTCTTGGCAAAATGAAAATTGATTTTTGAGCATTGCCACCATTAAGGGTGAGCGAGAGAGTAGGAGAACCTAAACGGAGAGCAAGGTGCCGGGCATATGATCACACCTGGAGGGCTATTTCCCTCCTGCTCAATGTTCTGACTGCATTAAAACTGCGCAGTCTTTCATCTGGGGGATGGCAGAGGGTCTGTACAGTGAGTGATTTAAAAGCTTTAGCTTGGGAAATTGCCCTCGCTGCTTTTGAAGACACAAGTAATTCCCGCGGTGTATAAATAATAGAAATGCGGTGTTTCCAGTGCTGGCTCCTTATCAGCACAGCTCATCTGCAGCCCTGAGACCAGCCGAAACGCGAGAGAAGATGGATTTTCCATGCACTGTACCACCTCACACCTCCAGCGCAACAAAAATTCCCTATCAAATTATTCATGGATTCTTTCTTTTTTTTGTTCCTTCTCCCTCAAATGTTGCATATTGTCAGGATCCTATTACTGTTGATAAAATCTTCATTTTTTAATTCAGTGCTCAAAAGAAAACAGCAGTTCCAGGTAGAGCACATAGAGCATGTAGAGGTTGTGATACTAATACATTTCATTTTTTGAAGGCTGGAGTTGTTTTTTTCCTGCTTTTCACGTGACTTTTGCTCCCCTTCCCTTTAACAGCTCGACACATGCCATTCGTGGATAGTAGAGCGTCATGCAAATTATAAATTACAAATTATGTGCAGTGCAGCAGTTACTTACATATCCCAAAATCATGTTGCAATTGCACGAGTGGTAACTTGATATGAAATTGACCATGTGCATTTGGTAGTCACTTCAGTAACAAGAGGTCTTTACACAACAACCATATAGTAGGTAATGTGGAAAATATTTTTGCAGTTTGTAGAAGTGTGATTACACAAACTGTACAAATCTGTTGGCCATTTGTTACTCAGTGGTTTCCTTTTAACATGTATGTGTGCAATATAGTAGAAGTGCTGACTTAGAAGTCTTGAAATGTCAGACTAGTTGTATAGTCTCTGGGGTGGAAAATGAGATTTTGCCTGATGTGGTGGGTCACTAGCTGAGGTGTGTCAGGGAAAGCATTAACTGTTTTTGGACATCTGTCCCTTACATGGTTCTTTACAATAAAATGTTAAAATACTGAGGCATATATACAAGGAATATTCCTTATGAACCATTTCCATTTCCTCAGTATACTGGTATCCCATCCAAAGGGCTGCAGAAAGATTGCCTCTCTCTCTATAGGGCTTAGTAACAGATGAGGCTGTGAACCCCTAATGTAGAACAAAGAGCCTTGGTTCTCTTTGAACAAATAAGTGTGCAATTGGCTTGTCTGCTTTCCTCCTGAAGCATTTCACCTCTCTACCTCAGTGAGAAAGAGCACCAGCAGACCACTGTGTGAGAGAGTGTGTGGATATTATAAGAACAATGTCAGTATGTTTGATTACCTGTCAGCCTTTTGCTGATTAGTCAGTAAAACCAAACCGGATTGCAAGTGTAAGAGTTTTGCCAAGTGAACAAAATGGAACTGTTTTTTTTTTTTCTTCATTGGTAGAGGACCTATTATGTTAAGCCAGGACAAGGCCAAAACATCGGTATGGGATGCTATATTGATTTCCCTTTAGGCAGTTTTCTGCCAGCACAGCTAACTTGTGGCTCAAATGCTATTCTACACATATGCACTAGTTGCAAAATTGGTATTGATTTTGAGGTATGGGTAGAGTACCTACTCAAAAAAAAAAAATCGGTGTGCATTTTTGTATGCTGTACAATTTCCAGCGACACAATACTCCAGTGGACGCTTGGTGCAAGGTAAAATTTACTGTTGCATTTTCCTTAAAAACTGTACAGACCACACAAATTTTGGCCGTGACAAAGTCTCCCACAGGGGTGAAGCAAGCGGATGAGTCAGCACGCCTCTTGTAGGTTACTGTCACCTTGACTCTCTGCTGTTCCTGAAGGCTCTAGGAAACAAGACCGGCCTCAGAGTATCGTACCAGTGTCAACAGCAGTGACGTCTGCTCTATTCCACAGTCCACAATTGCATCTGTCACTTCAGTTGCAGTAAGCTATCAGGCATGGTTGAGAGCCAGACCATGGGTCAGGGGCATTATCTGATTGGGTCATTTAAAGAACACAGGGAGAAGGGGTAGTCATTGACAATTTTTTTATTTATTTATTTGATGTGACAGATACCTATGACATTTCTGTAGGGGCTGCTGCATGACTTTCATGCTTTCACAGTGTTCTGCCTCAGCCAGCATATAAGCGTGTTTTTGGCTGTGGATTGAGCATGTCTTCTCCCCTCTTCCAGTCGAAAACTAGAGCAAGGGGCGCAACCAAACCAAGCATCCAGAGCATGTTACAAGCACAGGGTCCCACTGTGAAAAGACATGAACTGTACCAGGGCTACTTTGGACCTCGCGGGCTGTAATGCCTACAGGGGTAGTCAGCCCTGGTTCTGGGGGCCCCAGTGCCTGCAGAGCCAGTCGGTCCTGGTCCTGTTTGGCCATGGTGCCCTGGTCCTAGAAAGCTGCAGTGCCTCCAGGCGCAGCTACTCAGCTCTTAGGGGTATTGATGTACTGCGGTTATGTAGGGCAGGAATATCTAGAGGCAGCTGACACCTGAACATTGAGCTCCTAATCTGTGCAATATGGGTCTATAGAACAGAGCAGGGTGATGCAGGCAGGATTGAATTCACCTGTTTATTTGTTCTCCACGATTGCAATTCAAACCCAATAAAAAGGCTCTAGATGAAATCCATGTGGAGCGGAGCTTGCTGACCTCAGCAAAGTGTGCATAATTAACGCTGTTGTTAGTTACGGATAATGATAATGTCACGAGCTGCAAATTAATTGTTGTTAAAGCCGGCCTCTGTATGTAAACATTTTCTGCAGTGAATTTCCCAGCGCTGCGTTCACTGTATCGACTGCTTCGGCTTCTCTCGCCAGCACGCCGCTCCCTCCAGTGTAGTAGAGATTAGAAAGCAGAGTGTCTGCATGGCAGATAAGCCCGGCTTGATGGTGCTCTGCATCGAGAGCCAAGTCTCTCCTTGTGCCCGGGCTGCGTGGGAGGACAGAGCAATTCTTTAGCCAGACAAAGCCCTGATAGCATCTGTTCAGTGCTATGATTTAAATCTCTAATGTCTGCCCCTCCGTTGGGAGAACAATCACTTAGCTAATACAAATTGCCCCGGACCCTCGTGGGGTCAGAGGCCTGTTAGAGACAGTGATTAGATTGCGCTCTGTCCGGATTGAAGGACATGTCTGTAAGGCATAGCCAGAGCATTCAGGGCAGGAGCTTGATGTTGGGCATTGGCAGTGGTGGAGGAGGTGAAGGCCTGCCAGACGAGCCTCTTACCTTGCTGTGTAGGTTAGTTCTGTAACGGGGGGGGTCTATTCAGTGTTCTGTCAAAAGGCTGGGAAGTTCCTCTTTGATGATTGGTTGCCTGTGGCTCTATGTATGCTGCATTGGATTGGCTATCGTGGCTGTTTTCCCATCTCTGACTTTTGTGTAGCTTAATTGCACTGGTGAAGGAATAGCATTGGCCAAGCAATGCTCTGATATGTGGACTTAAAGCAGCACCGTCACATTAAGAAATTCAAATATGTGTTGATTACTTTACCTTTTTTTCTTTATGTGTTTGAGGCCAAGCAAGAAATGCATAAGAACATTAGTCTTATTCTTTTCTATCTGAAATGTCATTAACTTGGTCTGTTCTTTTGTTTTGTTGTCATTTTGCATAATATATTAGTGTGTGTGCTTAAAAACAAGTGTCATTTGACAGGTATTACCTTGAAAAGTCAAATGTGGATTAGAGTAATCTGCTTTTCTCGCTGTGAGTGTGGAGCAGGTTTTATTGTCATAACCTGGCAGGCGACACTCAGGGTGCCTTTATGAGCCGGGATTTTCGGGGCTCTGGCACATTCCTTTTCTCGTCAGATTTATTGCTTTGCGAGTGAAATAACTCAGACAAGGTGGGATAGATGGCATCCGCTATGCCATCGTTTTGCGGGAAAGTTGTTGCCAGAGACACGTCAGGCACCAGCGTGAGCAAAAAGATGGACGTGCTAAAGACTCCTGACAGGACGCCAACACCGCTAACATAACTGCGCCCGGTCCGGTGCATCGATTCTTCGGGCAGATTCTAATTTGTGTTTGTCTACAGCTTTCACTGGCTTGGATTACTAAATACATCACCTCACTGGTTTGTCAGGATGCCCTGCCCTGTATGTGTGTGTGCGAGCATGCTTGTGTGTGTGTGTGTGTGTGTGTGTGTGTGTGTGTGTGTTTGGACGACAGTGATTGATTATGAATCCAGAATTCAGCAACCTGACAGACCCATTCTCATATCATCCACAAGCAGAAGTGCATAGACTGCTGTGTGTTCCTGGAAGTCACTTATTAATCTCTCCATTTTATTCATCATTACTTATCAAAGACAGAAATACTTTTTTAAAACGACTGGTGTACCAGTGAGCATATTTTTACACACTGTGAATATACACTGAGAATCATTTCCACAAAGATGTATCAGAAGTCATAAGATGTGATTTAAGCTTCTGATGATACTTCTGTCTCTGAACAGGTTGGTCCACTTCAGCTGTGCCGACACTGGTCTTCCTGTACTGCTTTGCCCAGGTAGGACTGGAATGGGACCGAAAACAGCAGTAATCTGCCCACAGAAGACCAAACTAGCATTAGATACTGTGAGTATTGCAACTATCAAGACATCAAAGTGACAGAACATGGACCTGCTTTTTATAAAACTGAATTTCGAGAACTTTGATGTTATAAATTTCAGCTGGATCAGAGCAGATGTCTCATATTCATATTTGTGTAGGCAGTAGCTTACCATCTTGCCAGGTGACCTCTCCAGCTGTCCCCAGTGTCTTTTATTTCACTTTTTTTTGTCTACATTTATGGTGTGTATTTTCATCTGTTTACAGCACAGTATGTTAAGTGAAATGTTCTATACCCATCACGCAACAGCGACGAACAATGCTTTGTTTTGAATTATGTCCAGGTTAGCATCTTAGCGCAATCGCATATGTTTCACAGTGCTGAGGGGATGAGCGGATCTGTGGCGTTAATCACATTAGCGAGTCGGTCAAAGCAAAAATCCTCTTTAATTACCACCACTCAAAGGAGACTTAGATGTTTCAGAGACAGAAATCTAGCCCAGAACGTACATCTGCAAGTATTACATTTTAAATAGCTTATCACAAGAGCACAACCCTATTAGCGACGGATTACCAGTGTAAAAATAATTTCGTTTCACGTAGTGGCTTCATAAGACCCGTCTGTCTCGGGATCCTTTTTTTTTTTTTTTAATCGATGTGCCAAGAGTGGAGCCCTGGGGGGGGAGCCCCCGTCGTGAGGCCACTTTAATCAGTTCACAGTTGGCAGGAGTGCATGATGGGTATCTGCACTTCATCTGGGCCGCGTCCGTCAGAGACAGGCAGGGTAAGCGCTGTTCATTACTGTCAGTAGTCGGCCGCTCAGGCAGGTGGTATACGCCCTCCTCAGAGGCAATGGGTTAGCTCAGCTGCCCCAGGTGATTGGCGGTGCATTGTGCAATTGCTCTTTTCTGTAACCCTCTGTCTCCCCCAGGGTCTTGCCATTTTGTGTTCCTCCTGAAGGGCGATTCCAGAGATCCGATGTCAAACGGATCCGTTACACGCCGTTTCCCCCCTCGGTGAACCAGGTCGAGGAGGTCAGCGTATGACTTGCGGCGTGTAAGGTGGTGAACATTTTCAGCCCTGTGGTTCCTATCAGGTCGTGAGGATGGATTATCCCATCTGCAGTGTAAACTGATGAGACTGTTGTATCACTATTACTGCTGAAGAAAGCAAGCGTAGCACGTCACACCGCTTCTGCTGATGTTGTAATAAAACATCAACATAAAATGTCTTGGTTCAACTGGAAAAATGAGCATCACCCAGAACGTAATGGCCCACATTTTAAAACACAGAATTCTGTAAGTAAAGAATTCTGTAGGTGAATTTTCAGAGGAAAGCTCTTGCATGTTTGCATATTACCTTTTAATCTGCTATTTCTTGCGCAAGTTTGATTTTTTTTTTTTTAAGTCCATTTTGGTGAAGAAAATGTGAGGCTTTGCTCCATGGCTTGTGATGGGACAATGAAGTCTCAGGAAGGCCAAAATGGGTGGAGCTGTGATGTGTTACTGGTGACTCACTGGTTCAAACCAGTTGTGGTCTTTGGCTAGGAAGAGAAAAGTCTTGTAAATCAACAAGTCAAGGATTTACACAATTTAATATCTCTCCCCTGTCATCCAGGATACCTCACTGTAGCATCATTGATTCTGGGTGGCCTCATACAATAATGCTGTACACTGTCTTACTGTCACGTAGCTCCTGTTCAAACCCGGTCGTTCTGAACCATCATTTGAGGTGATGATATATGCTTTGTGATACTGTAATAATGCTTCTGGTCCACAGGGTATTAGCTGCATTTGATACTGTAAGTCACTTAATATCTGTGAACAGTGTTCAATGTGTCTACTGAACAAGCCAAAACCATGTGTGTTATACCTTGTTAAATCACATCACGACAGACACTGTCAGTTTTATTGATCTAAATTAATATAATAGTTAAAGAATTTGATATAACCATCGCTGGACTTGCACTGCACATGAACTGCCTTTGTATCAATGTAAAGTGGAAAGGAACATCACCCTAGAATGAATCCAAAGATGCCCATGTATAAAATAGTTTATTATTATAAATAATATTTTACATATCTTTACAAATACTCTTATTTGTGCTTACAGTAGTTAAAATTGTTCTCAATACAGGAAATATATTAATACAATACCATGTGCATAAATCACTTAGTGTTCATATGTTTATATTTATAATTGTTAATACTTTTTCCCTTTCTTCTTAATGACATTCCAAAACAGTACATACTTTGCTACCTGGCAGCTTTCAGTGCTGACCACAAAAATAGCTCCTAACAGTTTGTCCTTATTCTTCATGCTCAAGTAAATGTATTTAGAAGTGCAACAGAAAAAAAATCAAGTCAAAGGTTTTTGGTGCTTGACAAAGGACAGTGAAGGTAAAAGGTTGTTGCACAAAGCCGGTGAACACATTTGCAATGCTCATGCATGGAGAATACTGAGGCTACTGTTAGATTTAAAGTCTTTGTATAACTTTGGGAACGAGGGTGGCTGGGGGGTTGAGGGTAGCAGGGGGAATTGCAATCTTTATAAGCGTTTTTTCCTCCCCAAAAGTCTTTTTTCCCTTGGTCCTCTACAAACCCCCCCTCAACCTCACTCCTCCCCCTCCATCCTCCAAAAAGGTTCTCCACATTAGAATTACAAAACAAGCAGCCTAAATTCTCCTTTTATTCACCGTCAGGGCCACTTAACAAGAGAAGCTAAATGTAAGAGTACATTCTGTTACCACAGAAGATGTGATACACAATATTATTGCTGGACATTGATAATAATGCATGCAGCTATTCTCTTCATCACTGAGGCTTTATTATGTTCACGTGAGCACACACTGAATGTGTTTAATTGCTGTGTATGGTTTGTTTTGATTGATAATACCACTTTTTTCCCATAACCCATTCTCCTATCGTGACACTGTAGTACAGCAGCTATCCCTAGTACAAAGTTCTCATGCAGGACGTGAACTCAGAAAAATCTTTTACACAGTGCCAGTGTTAAGCAGACATTTCAGTGTTAGGTTTTAGTTTTTCAAGGACCAAAACTTTCACCTGTGGAATCTTGGACTCTACACTTAACTGAATTATTGCTTACTTCCCATATTTAAGCATAACATACCCCTTATACGATATTTGAATTTGCATGATGAAAAAAGGTTTTCAGGTAACATTCATAATGTCATAGACTGTACATGAGATTCCAGGAGGTTCGGTACTTCCCAGCTGAATGTAGATAAAATAAAACCCCATCCTTGCCTCTGTGAAGTCCAAACTTCCAAACTCGAGCTACCTTTGTTCGCTCTTCTGAGTTCAAACGGAAACGCTGAGGAGAAGATACTTAAATTCACAACTGGTGGATAGCTGTGAGGTAAAGAGGTGTGCAACCTCATTAAAAACTACCTTCAGAACTTTTGAAAAGTGTTGACAACAACTTGGGATTTTGTTTTGCCAACATTTGATACAGCAAACACAAGGTACAGGAAGAATGTAGGCTTAATTTTCACAGTCTCGGCTGTTTGCTTTACAGAGGGGTTACCAATTGTGTCTGATTAATAACTTAAGAAATTATGACCCATTATTGTCCAATTAAACAGATTTTCTTTCATGTATAAATTCATCAATTATTTACAGAGAGATTATTCAACTTCATAGATTCCATGACCCAGAATCAATTACTGAAAACACATCTCGATCAAGTCTATATTGCCATTTCATCATTTCAGTGAATTGTGACTGCATGAACATATATTTTTCTTCACTAATTCAGCAAAGCCTCATCTTGCATCAGTTTAATGAATCTTTCCATCAAAGCTCAAACTGCTTCCTCCAGGCTGTTTGTGACTTCCACTTTAAGATGAAGCTGAACAAGTTGTGATACGATAACAATTATTCAAGTAGATACAAGTGAAGTCCTGAATGATAATCGTTCACATCTTTCTCCACAAGCATCCATTTCCCAGTGTGTGGTGAGTTACAATAGTGCAGTAAGAGCATGCTCAAATGCACCAGTCAGCACATATTTCCTTCATGAATTATATGGAAATGGGCTACTAAACCACCTCTCTTATGTAAACAATAATGAACTGACCAAACCATAATTGGAACCATGAAACTTGGGAAGTGCACTGGTCAGAGACATGACCACTTGCCTACGAGGGAACAAATATGTTTCACATTTCAACACATGCTGTTTTGGATGAATAAAATGTGCTCCAATAAAAGCTTCCCTTTGCTGCTTATATAACTGACTGAAGCAGATAAAGCAGGAATCACCATGGGATGGTATGTGGTGCATTTTCATGCTAGCTATAAACCAACACCTGTTCCCTGGCACAAGACTGTATAGCTCCTGCTAGCAGCGGCATTGAGTACATTGATGAGGAAATGGTCACCAAAAAATCCACCAAAAGTGGAGTGAAGGAAATGTACCTGACTTTCTCACACTCGCACCTGTGGATGTTAACATTTATACATGAGCCTAAAAACATTGTGTATGTTTGACAGATGGAATATGTGGAATGGATGTAAAACTATAGTCAAGGCCACAAGGAGGAGAGATCCACGCATGTAAGCTTACATGCCATCAGACCCACTCTGCAGTCAGAATAATATGTTTTCTGATGACCCTCTTGCAAAGGAAACCTGTAGGTTTACTGGTGGTTCAGTGAAACGCAGTTTCATGTTTTTTTTTTTTTTTACATACCTGACAATCTTTACACTTTACAAGGTCCACGGAAAGCAACCGCAAAAGAACAGGGAGGATTCAACCCCTTCCACATGCAAATAACGTAACGTGACCAGAACATGATTAGGTCGAACAATATTTAAGTGCAAAAGACGCAATTAGTTTGAGTTCCTTACCGCGATTTTTCTGTGCAAATCTGTTTGGTTTGTGATGAGTACAGAATAAAGGTAGAACTGTTGTGAAAGTCTGATGATGGTTGAATGGTACAGTGTATTCATTTTAAATCTACACAGAAATGCACAGAATGAAGAAGTGTGAACTCGCAGGGAGAAACATCTGCAGGCTCCTGTTCAATGCTGAACAGAGACGAGATGAGTCAAACACAGAAATGGTCCTGAGCTCTCATTCATGAAAGTGGTCTCTCCCAGCTGGGAGGAAGAAGAATCACACTAATTCAACTCAGCTGGAAAAAAATGAGCAGCAGTGCTGGAAAAAACCAGAAGTAAACAAATGTAAAAATTATACTTCAGAAGCAGAGTAGATGATAAGACAGGACTGGCCAGAAGGCTATGGTATGGTATGGTATGTTGATAAAAATATAACTTTCCTTTGAAACTCAACCAACAAAGACCCATTGGAATTGAGATATACAGCTAATATACTCAGGGTAATGGGAACCAAATGTGGTATAGCTATGATCCAGTGTAACTCCAGGCGTGACCTCTGTCAGAGGTGCGACTACAGTGCAGTTCAGAGCCTGGTCCAGGCCCCGATGGGGCGGGGTGGATGCAGCGGACATCACTCTTTCCAGCCTTGCTTCTCCCCGCCAATAGTCAGCACATTCAGAGGCTGAGAGTACTATCTCTCCTCCCTTGTCGTGCTTTCACAGAAACATGACTGTCTCTCCCCCGCATAAAAAGCAGCAGCCACCCTACAGTCCATGCACTTACTCCAGGTTATGTTAACAACCGGCACCTGAGAGTGATGCATCTCTGCAGTTCACGAGAAGATGTCCTCCTTGTCTGACTCGGGTGATGCGGGCTGCGATATCTCGAAGAGGGGCCGCGGAGACGTGGGGGACTTCCTGGACTTGAGTATCCGCAGCATCTCTGCCAGCTGTTTCTCCAGGACGGCCATGCGGCCGTGGAGGGCCTTGATATCTTCCTTCAGCTCGTGCTTGAGCTCCAGGATGGAGGCCTGGATGGTGTGCTCGGGGATGGGGTAGAAGGGGTGCCTGGTCTCGGGCTGGACGGGGCTCCGGTCCTGGGGGGTGCGCGCCTCACCCATGTTGTCCAGCCGCAGGTCGCTCTTGGTGATGCCACTGTCGCAGGAGTCTGTCTTCTTCAGGGATATCTCCTCGTGGGCCTTAGTTCTTTCCGGAAGAGTCTCCATGGATTCGGCCTTGGACACTTTGTTCCAGTTGTCCGCCTTGCCCACCGACTCCTTGAAGCGGCCCCAGCCCTTGACCTTGGCGGGCTCGGCGGACTTGCTGCCCGCGTAGCCACCAGGCACGGGCGCCTGAAGCTTGGCCCGGTCAGAGGCTCCGGAGGTGGAGGCGGCCGAGACGGAGGGGACGGGGGTGGCGGGGCTCTCGGTCACCGTGACGATGCTGGTGGTGGCGATGACGTCCTGGCCCATGGCCTGCTCCACGTGTATGGTGCCTTTTTCCACATCAGACTCATCCAGGTTGCAGCGCTCGGCGGCCAGCCGCGCTTCCTTCTGCTGCCGGAACCTCTGGAAGAGGCGGCGCACCGGGTGGTCGGGGGGCAGGTTCAGGGGGGCCTCGTTCTTCCTCCTCAGACGCTCCTCCTCCTCGCGTTTCACATCGCTGATCTTCCGGAACACAATCTGAAAAAGGCATGACAGAAAAGGCCACCTTTATTTGCAGGGGTCAGGATTCTCATGCCGGCTGAAAACTCTTGAAAGTTTTTTAACACTGGAAAGCTGTGAAAAAGTCAAATAAAAGTCACTTCGTGGGAATGGTGCCAAAATCTAAAAAGAAAAAAATTCATTTAACTTTTTTTTTTACACTTCTACAGTGAGTGAAACCCATCTGTGTTGTTAAATTACTAAATTGATGTCATTTAATATCTAGCAATGTTACCACAGTGACATTGCTAACAATTTCCACATCCAAAAAAGGCATAAATGAATCCTTAATTCAACAAATATTTCTCTTTAACCGACCCATAGGGTACATGCTTCTCACTTTGTTTCTTCACATGAACAGTAATAAATTCAGTGATCACCAAAATTAGTGTAAATAATTGTTTGCATTGAAAAACCACTGGCCTTTATTTGATATATAAGTCCAATTCAAGGGCAGATGTTGATTGAATCCATGGGTTAATTAGTGAAAAACATCTTCATTAACAGTTTTTCAGGATGATTTCTTCCTCAATGTTCTGTGGTCATTGATATAAATTACCATCACAGCTGGTAAATAGTTGGCACTGAATAACGAGGCTTCTTTTCCTATACATTAACCCTTCTGTGACTATCTGATAGATGTGTTGTACTCAGAGGAGTGGCTGAAGGGTAGCAGACATCCAGTGAAATGAGGGGAGAGAGAAAGCGAAGCCCCTAATTGAAATAAAACACTACAGCATAACTAATTTAAACCGATCTCTCTGACCACACTAAATAAAACGATTTTGCTGAATCCTTCTCCCGAGCCTCATTAAAACTTAATGTGTGGTTTCAGTGACCCCTGTGAAAGCATTTTTAACAGAATGCTTTGCTTGTTCTCCCAATCTACTGCTTCACCAAACGTCACATCACAATTGTCACAATCACATTGTGCCAATGGTGGTGCTGTCATTATAATACCTCTGTCACAGGTGATGGCAAAAATGCCACTGAGTTGGTGGCTTTAGAAGAGAACACTGTGTAATGTACAAGCTGAGGGCGCTGCATGAAGTCACCGACACCACCTTGCTACCTCCCGAGGGTCAACCTACGCTACATCTGTTATCTCCATGGATACAGACTGAGGAATATCCCATTAATTACACAGAACCTGTTATTAATTATGCTTGTTTGTGAGCCATAAGTCACCATTGGTGTCTGACAGCTTAAATTAATTGTACCATCATCACGGCGCGGCCGTTTCAATTTTACAGCTTTCTTTTTTTTTTTTGCGTGTTTCCGCCACTCTTAGGCCAAGCAAGGACTGAATAAAAGGAACGTGTCCTACACTAGGTGGTAATCAGCCACTGAAATCTCTTAGCAACTGCAGAGAAACAAAGAATATAAGAAAGAAACGGGCCAAATCCTCCTCTCTGGTTTGAAATTTCAGCCAGTATTCCCTCCAGGTAAACAGGTAACACATTATCTGTGTCCCACAGAGCCTGTAATATTGTCATTTTCCCCTTTGAGATGGTAATTAAGATACCTTTTTCATCTCAGTTTATCTGCACTGTATGGTTTAATATGCTGTAATGGTTCCATGTTTTTAGACGCCATGTAAGTAAGAGCTTATCAGTTTTTTTTTTTTTTTTTTAACCCTGGAGCTAGACACTGTAGACCCCAGCCCCTCTAGATAGATCACAGTAACTCAGACTGATGTGGGATTAATGCCATTTTCTCTTGTTCTCTCTGACATGTCTATTGAATTTATTGTGTAGTCATGCATGAGTAGGCAGCTATACATCCTTGATAGTATAGCTGGTGAGTACAATAGTAAACAGGCTTTCTCCCTGTCTCTGAAGGGACTGAAAGTGACTGATGCATATCACTGTGGGGGTCATGCCCCGTGTCCACATCACTGCACCACTGATGGCGCTTTGGCCTAAATGCAGCTGATTCTGCCCTACACTAATGCAGCTATCTGTAACAACTTCCCCCCACTTCTACACATGCATACATGACCATAGTAGACCTTGATTCATGCATTCATTCATTGTTTTAATGCCTTATTGAAATGCGTATAGATTGTTTGTATTTTGGTATATGAGGACATCAAATAAGGAGTGAGTAACATTTTTTTCAATTCACAAAAATTCTGTTAGATACAATTTTTTTGGTGCCATAATCAGCACACCTGGGCGTACACACCTTCACAGTGTCACGTAAATATCAAACAGGACAATCCGCAGAACATCCTCTCCTCTGCCCCAGACAAACAGGTTCTTTCTTTAGACTGTCGCAGTCTAAAAACAGTTCAGGGAAAAGGGACTCACAGGGAGAGATTCTCACTCACATTGCTGCTTACTACCAGCTGTATGCAGGGTTCACAGCCTGGTCTCCACCGTGTCATATGCCACAGCCAAGACGGATCGTTCACAGCTCGAGGCCTCCTTTCACTTTCTTTCCCTGCTTTAAATTCCAACCTGTGCGCCTGCCATCAAAACACTAAGCACTTCTCACGACAGTAAACTTGGTGCTGCCTTTTGTTTACCTTGCACAGATTGCAGGGCAACAATAAGACAAATCTGACAGAAGCCCATTCACTTTAATGTGTCCTGCCTTCCAGTTTTGGCAGCTAAGAATCAGCTACATTTATGTCCTGACATTGCTTATTGATGAAAACCTGCATCATGCCCGGACTCTCCCAGGAAAATCAGAACTCAAAGCAAAAGTGTAGCGGGGCTCCTTGTCTCCTACCCTCAGGATAAGGAGGGATGATAGCTGTTATGTCACTATCATACTCCTGCGAAGCACCAGGAATGACACCTATCAAAGCTCCTATATCCCAGGGGAGTCATGACCCCCCAAAACCTCCCCCATTGCTCCCTTCATACACCACACTCTGCTTTCACTTGCCATGGCACCTCCTGCGACTGTTAAAACAAATGTTATTTTTTTCCTAAACGTCCTTTCCATACTGTTACCTCTTTTCCAAGAGGAGGCCAGATAAGTCACTGCCATGTGCTGCTGTGGGTGTCCTGGCCCACTTCAACAGCCATGGAAGAATCATTCAGTGCTGTCCCCTCCGAAAGGAGGACGGCCCGTCTGCTGACCTTGGAGCTTTCTCTGCGGATTAATACCAACATATTCATTTATTTCATTTGTTCAGCAAATGTCGAGCAAATCTGTGAAAGGGGCTTCATATGCTTTCAGCTTTTTGAACATGACACACCTACACCAGACCTAAGATAAAATACCTCCCTTGAGGCAATTAATGTTGTTAAGTGTAACCCAATTGTAAGACATCAACCACCAGGATAAGTCACGGTCTTTTTACTGTTCCACGTTGTTCGGGCTGAAACCACAACGTTTCACCACCTTTTCAAGTAGCCATTCACTCAAGTCATTTTCAACTATCAAGTAGTCCATTCACAATGTTATATAACCTGAAAACTGAAAAGGTTGTGTAAAAGCACCTTAATTGAAAAACTTGTTTCTGCTTATGAATGCCACTGTTTGTACATGTTGCCCCTTCACAAACAAAAGTACAGGTTCTTTTTTTTCACAGCTTTTTGGAGATGTCTTTTCTGTTTGGTGGGGTAATTTTTTCAGGTTTAACACTCTTTTATGATGGCATTCCCAGAAATACTCATGGTTCATGTCTCCTTTTCATATCAATGTCAGCCAGTACAAGGCAGATCCTTCTGTGTACCTACCAATTATTCAATTTATGCAGTATATCAGTTTTATTTTTGTGGCTGTCAAATTGATGGGCAATCCCTTAATCTGGCATATCTTCTTAACCATCCAAATCATTACTGCCTGAAGTACAGTGTCCAATTAAGGACATACACACATACACTTAGATCATTTGTTTTAGGCATACCACAGCAATCTGTCACCCTGGGGAGGACACAATGTCTCAAATTGACTGAATAATGTCCTGCTTTGCCTGACAAAATGTCCTGACATGTCTAAGATAATGAGGCAATGTCTGTCCTAAAACTGACACTCTACTGGGTAACATGAATGAAAACATGCTGGCCATGCATGTTCAGAAAGCGTGAGCCATTTAATCGAAGAAGACAATAATACAAGAGCAATCCCATCAGTAATTATTCTCTGTAATGGTCTCCATACAGTAAGTATTGGCATCAGTCACGGAAAATCTATGCAATTCTTAGAAACGTAGAGCACTTTTTTCAAGCAAGTGTGTCCATAGTGTTGTCCATCAACCAAGCTAATTAAATAAGGCCTATGTATTCTGTAGAAGTGTCTTACTGAGATATGGATCTGAGGATGTGGCCATTTCCTCTGTCACGATCATACGGAGACACAGGCCATTAGCAGCCCTTCCCTTGTGGGTATTAACCTCTTAGCCCTCAGAGCGAGGCATGCTGAAAAACAAATGACGGCCGTTTTAATGAGAAGTCAGCTTTTCCCCCTTCGGTCCACTTCCCCTATATTTAATTAAGTCTCATAATTAATTATTCCAAATAGAGGCCTGTCCACCCCTGGGCTCTGCATTTGAACACGGCGGAGTCAATAACACGTCCTGGGTTTGTTCACTGTATTGGGGTGAATACGGCAAGTGCGTGGGGATCCCAATCACTGATGGAGCATCCTTATGCAGCCGATGGGTTCCTCTGGACCGGTTCAGACAGAACCCCCCGGAGTCCTTACCGCCTACTTTGAGACACGCTCCCACACTTTTCCCCTCCCACAGCACGTGATCCTGCTCGCGTGCGGCTAGTGGTGACAGTGCCAAGCTCACAGGATTGATGACAGACAGTGGAAGAAAATGGCCTCAGGGAATCAGTGACATTCAAACTACACAGTTCAGGTTTCTAATACAGAAAGGGTAAATGAGAAATCATTCTTGTCCGTGCCCCTTAGATTAACAATAAATAAAGCAGTCACTCATGAAATATCATGAGTTTACTGCTACAACACACTGGGCTACAACAAAAACGTATTTCACAGTACTTATTTTCCAAGGTCCTCCTTTATTTGAAATGTGTCTCGTAGCTGTCTGGTAGAATTTAGTCTGTTTGAGGTGCTGCAGGCAGCCAGTGGTTCTTTTTTTAATGAGATGTCGCTGTAGAGGTGTTGAGTCTCCAGGATGCACCAGAGCCATTGTACAGTGTGCATTTTTACCAGTACACTACACGACTGTGCAGCCTTGATACAGGCTAATCTTACAGCATTAAGCTGTGTTCATATGTGCACATTTATTTTGAAAGTAATTTTAAATGGTCTCTACTCACAGCATTCTGAGGTACATGTGAAAATAAACAAGCAAACACAGGTGATTTGGAATTTGATCGCAGCTACACTATATGGACAAAAGTATTTGGATGCCTGACCATTACATTGTAATGACATTGTATTCAAATACATATACTTTAATATGGAGTTGGTCCCCCTTTTGCAGCTATAACAGCTTCCACTCTTCTTGGAAGGCTTTCCACAAGATTTTGGAGTGTTTCTGTGGGAATTTGTGCCCATTCATTCTGTAGAGCCTTTATGAGGTTGGACGAGAAGGCCTGGCTCGCAATCTCCGTTCCATTTCATCCCAAAGGTGCTCGATGGGGTTGAGGTCAGGGCTCTGTGCGGGCCAGTCAAGTTCTTCCACACCCAACTCATCAAACCATGTCTTTATAGTCCTTGCTTTGTGCACTGGGGCACAGTCATGTTGGAATAGAAAAGGGCCTTCCCCAAACTGTTGCCACAAAGTTGGAAATATAGCATTGTCCAAAATGTCTTGGTATGCTGAAGCATTAAGATTGCCCTTCACTGGATATAAGGGGCCTAGCTCAAACCCTGAAAAACAGGTGTGGCCAAATACTTTTGTCCATATAGTGTACATTAAGCCCCACTTATCAGCTGCCAAAAATGAAATTTATGCAAGTTTTTGTATATCTGCAGTTACGTATGTGAAAAGAAGGAATCACGCTAACTGTTTCACTAGGTTATATTCACCCCCCGAGAGCAGTAAAATATTGAAAAGTAAACTCACACCTGTAATGCATTATACTGGGCTGCATGATCAACATCATGATCAATCTTTCCCTCAGAGGAGCTCATGGTCTTACTCTCCAAAGAAACATATTGCTGCAGGACCTGCTTGTTTGAAGGGGGGACAAGGACGTAAAGTGTGAGCTGCAAACCTTTCACATACCATCTAAGTCTCTATTATCTATGCAGGTTTAACACATATTTGACTTCTGGGTTCACACAGGAAAGGTGTGTTCCATCAAGGCACAACACAAAAATAATCCAGAAAACAATTCCAGTTTAGTCAGATCCCGTAGTGAAATCTGAATTGAAAAGAACATTTTAGACAAAGAACGCTTATCACTGATTACCGCGTACAAGGATCCACAAAGCAGCTCTGAGAATTAATACGTATTTGCTTCTCCTTGGCGTTTTTTTTTTTTTTTTTTTTGTCGAATATCTCATTTGACCTGAGGGGAGTGGCGGTGCATGCTGGTACGGGGGGAGAGACGGCAGGAAAACAATTTGCGCGGAAGTGAAGTGTTTTGGCCCGGGGTGGAGGGGGGCTTGTGGGAGCAATGTGAGCGAGTGGCAGTTCCAGCGCATTCGGGGGAAAGAAAAAACAAAAACACGAATCCGTCCTGTTTGTGGATGCGGAGTCTGTTCCTCCGGTGCCTCCGCTGTTTATGCATTCACAAAGCGCCTGTCTGGATCTCACAGCTGCGCGGGCTCCCACCATGCCTTCCACAAAGTTCATTTCCTGCTCCGGGCGGATGGAATATTTTCACCACGTCGTTAAGCAAATTCAGGCCAATAAAACGATTGCCTGGGAAATCTTTTGGGTCTTTCGGTCGTGATGTGCCACTCCCTCACTCGCTGTCATAAGGACCAAAATAACCAGCTTCAGGGAAAGGATGGGGAGGGTTCTCTTAGAAGCTGCCCTATCAAACAAAGACCCAAGGTAATTTGGAGGCATGTTATACTGTAAAAAAGCACTGTAATGGCTGTACACTCATACAGGTTTTTTTTTCTGAGGATGCAGATCTATCTACAGTGTACTAAAGATAGATTATAGCATTGAGGAGAACTTTTTTTTTTTGTATGATAACAAAACTTCACAGAGTAATGGACCAGGGAGTTGTCATTATGAATCTATGTGGAGAAGACAAACAAAAGCACTGTCTAAAAGCCAAATCTAACAACACTACTAGCTCTTGAAGAGAACTAAGATGATTTTGTTCCTGTCTAAGTGTGTTCCTGGCCTGGAAGGAAGGCGCTGGCATCATAGCTTTCATCAAAGGCAACCACTTCTTTTCCCCTCATGTTATAGGAAATATTCCCTTGCGAGTCTCTCACTCTCTTGGACTTTCCTCTCCAGTGGAGGGAAACAGGGTGAGTGTTGTCAACCAACTCCGGCTGATCCACGCACAAAGACCGACATATGCTGACAACAGGGCGTCCTGATACACAGCAATGCAGGGGCGCCGCAGTGTCCCACTGCTTTCACGTCACCGGCTGACAGACAGCATCTGAGGCTCCATGGGACACCTCAAACGCCCCTCTCCGCCACGCTGACATACCCCTTCCCCTTGCCCTGTTCCGCAGAGCAAGCACGCCACTTGCAGAGAGGGCGTTACGTGAGATGGTGCACCGGCTGGTGGACCTCCACCTGCTGCTCGTAATTCGGGTGGGGGGGGGGGGGGGGGGGGGGGGGGGGGGGGGGCAGCTGTCCATCTCCCAGGTCACCCGGGTCATTAGCATTTCCCTTGCGCAATCACTTCCTATACCGAGCTGACAATGAAGGACATCAAGCATTGATCCCCCCCTCTGTGGTTTTGCAAGCAGATCTGCAGTACTTTGCAGAGCCATACGAAAGCCAGAAAGGCTTTAATAGCCAAGCCTCTTAATCAATACAGTACCCTCTCACTCTTTCTATTTATATATGTTATGTTATATACATGTTTGTTTAGGGAAAAAAATCTTTAAATGTATTCAGAGTGTACCTGGGGGCCAGTGTAGAGGTTTAAGTGTTAGATTACTATGATTTTTTTTTTGTTCCCTAGCTGTTGCATTTTATAAAGTTGTAGTTGTAGAGCAATGTTATAATTGGTGAGGACAGTTACAATAGTACAGTTTAAATAAAAGCATGTGGGATTGTCTCTGCATCTGGCAGAGACAAAAATCCTCACTATGTTTCTAAGATGTTAAAAACAGAATTTGAGCTCAGTATGAAATCGCACGTTAAAGACAGTACTCAAGTTTACAATTACTTCAAGGAGAAGTTGCCGGAAAAGTCCCTGTGGAGAGTGAACTTAGAAGTTAGAACTTACAGGATTCTGTGGGTATTATTTGTGTGAAATACTTAGGTATACACTATGTAAGTTCTCTGTATCAATCAGATGAAAGGTACTTATTTTGATTCTTCACTGAGTAACAATCATGCTGATGTCACTGTCAATATCATGTTGTCTGTTGATAGCTGTTAAAAGCTTCACATCTGGAGGATGAATGATCACTAGCAGATGGATGACCTTGAGCTGGATTTATTAAATTGTCAGCAGGAGAAAAGATGACCCTAGAATTGTTTCTGTTAGCCTCATTAATTAGATAACATAAACTTGTTAATAAACAGCAATAAACATGTACCAAGACATTTGGACCAGGACATTATCATAGGCCAAGATGCAGCACAAGATGCAGCACAGCTTTGTAAATAATCTATCAGTCATTTGTAGGCACCTAGAGCAATTGCAGAAATGTAAATTATCTTCAAGGTTATATTTATAATGTGTTACTTAAGGGAGGGTACATTTTACTGGATGAATGCACAGGTTTAAACCCTTTCCTTTAAAATTTTCCTCAGTGCCAACTCACTCCAAAAACAACCACAAAATATACTTCCTCTCCTGCCAACAAAGTCAGTGAGGTTTTCAGAAAGTGTATCCCACAAACTTTACACCACTTGTCTCGCAGACTATAAAAACGCTCTTCTGGAAACCATTCAAAAATAACGAACAAATTAAGCGGCAGAGACGACGACATGGTTTGGCCACCAAAAGAGCGAACATTATCTTAAATCCTCTGGGATGCATTTTCCCATTACTTTGGCTTGCTGTCCCTGTGACAGAAAATAAGATGGATGGACACAGAGTCTTTTCACATGCCAGGATTTATAAGGACTTTGGCCGGGCACTCGCCTTAATCACTTCCAATCTGCATGCCCCATGGAAGTGTTCTAACACCGGAGTCTGGCTAGGAACCATTACAAACCTCATATTTCCTGCACACGTATCCCACCTGACTGTTTACCTCCTGTTGCAACCTCCAATTTTCTCATTCCCGCTCCGAGCCCAGAGGAAGTGGCAGGTTAATTTCATCTCACATCCAACTCGCATTATCTTCCATTTTTTTCAATTGGTTTGAAGAATGCTTGATGTATGGTTTTATTATAGCTTGTAGTAGGTGAAGCGGTGCAGAGTAAGTGAGTGATAGGTATGTGAGCATTCACTGGTAGCAGTAATCACAAATATGACCATCTCTGCATCCATCAATCTGTGTCTGAAATCTACTTTTGATACCACCTGGGTTTCTGACAGACGCTGTGCTGCGATTTATACAGGGTGAAAAAATTGAAGTACAATTTAAAGAAAATACTGAATAAAATGTGGAAACATGGCAGCTCAGACTGTCAGAAATAAATCCTGCTGAAAAAAGGAGGGCACTTGGTACAGTCTGTTTAATCTAATTTGAAATCAGTTTAACACAGTGATTAAAAAGCAATCCCAGACCCCTCCAGCATGAGGGCTCTTCCTCAAACTATCCCTTTGGCAAGCCAGACTCATCCATTTTGTTTCAGTGCAGAGTTAATGGATGGAATGAACAAGTTGGCAAAAACATTTCTACAAAACATGCGTAAATGCAATGCACACCAAATTAAGGTCTTTAAAATTCAAATTGTCACCAAAAATAAAAAATAAAATTCTGGGGAACAGATTGAGATTTTTTTTTTTTTTTTTTTTTTGCTCAGCCTTTCAATATTTCATCCAAAGCATAAAACAGAACTGCTTGTCAGGAAGCAGAAGAGTACAGCATCATCAGTCCTCCACTGCCAGAGAATGTGTTGCTTCTGTCTTTTCAATGCTTTCAAAAGAAAACACTGTAAAAAGAAACAGTGGCTTCCTTTCTTGTTCCCATAAAAAAGTGTTACGTCTTTTCTGTATCATGGTAAATCTGTGTTGGTAAGGTTGAACTATGCAAGGTGTCACTTAGTACAAACAAAAAAGTTGAAAAAGAAAAGCATTGATTATTATAATGGACTACATACACGTGTTAGTCTGCAAGGAGAATTGACTATATTGGATTTGCCCCTTTGTGTTTAAGAGCAGGATACCAAAAATGACTAACAATAAAAGAAGACTTTTTGTATGTTGAAGGGTAGGCTTTCTCCCATCCCACTCCTGCTGGTCTGCCTTGAAAAATGATTTCAAACTAAAAACCCCTTGACCAGTCATTGGCAAGAAGGACCAGGGGGCAGTGGTTGACTTTGATCATGTCACCATGGTTTCTCAGCGCAGCTTCATTTAATACTCTCTAAATTAAACTAAAAGGACAGTGGTCCCCTGTGAATCAGTAGGGACCCACCAATACGGGAATTGGATTGGATGAAGACACCATTATATTGAACATTGGTATCATTACTGATTGGGTGACATATATAACAGTATGCTCCTCAAGTTAATTGGATTTTACATTTAAAAACCTGGCCTGAAGGTTGAAAGGACAGGAGAGCCATAAAAGAACCATAAAATATTTACGAGCGTAGTCGCTTGAACCTATCCTCTCTGTGGCTTCCTCGTAATTGAACATTCATGTTTTGTGCATGTACCACATTTAAGATGTTGATGTCATACTGGACCTCAACTAGTCAGGGCCAAAGTGCGTCCTTCCTTGTCATATTAAAACGAAATAGTAACATTTTTGCTTCATATACTGTAAAAAGGTCAAATGGAACCGGGGACAGGAGATTTTACGAATGAATCTTTTTCATGGACAAAATAGATTACCATGGAAACAAACAAGTCAGACTCAGACTGGTTTCAATTATGGGCGGCAGGGGCGGCAGTGTAGCATAGTGGTTAAGGAGCAGGACTCGTAACCGAAAGGTTGCCGGTTCGATCCCCGCTGGGACACTGCTGCTGTACCCTTGGGCAAGGTACTTAACCTACAATTGCCTCAGTAAATATCCAGCTGTATAAATGGATAACATTGTAAAGAACTGTAACCTATGTAAGTTGCTTTGGATAAAAGCGTCTGCTAAATGAATAAATGTAAATTAGGTCCAAAGGTTACTGGAGTTTTTTTATTAGTTGGTCTACCTTTGAATAGCCTTCAACAGCTGTTGTTGCTGTGCAATATGGTGATTGGCAATGCCTTAGACCTCTCAGAGAAAATGCTTTCATGTTCGCTATCAGTGCAGAAGTATGCAACAACTCATGCTGCTTTATGTGCATCCTGTTTGAGATGGTTGCAGTTCCTTTAGCATACTGTTGAGGACAAAAAACGACTAGAAATCTCAAGGGGAAATGTCGGACACCGGCCATGTGTCAGCTGTGTTTCTCATTATCTTTACATTATTTATTTGCTTAGCAAACACCTTCATCCAGGATGGTTTGTGTATCATATTATCAATTTATACAGCTGGATATTTACTGAAGCAACTCAGGGCAAGTATCTTGCTCAAGGCTACAACAAGCAGTGGCCCAGCTGAGAAACGAACCTTAAAACTTCGAAATACAGGCTTGATTGTCTAACCACTACAACAGAACCAGCATATTATATACCACTGCCCATGTACATCAATATAGAGGAAGGAGGGAAGGGAAGTTCTCTCACTTACAAGCATAGTTGCATCCTTATTCCTAAATTAATGAGCAACATGACTTCGAGGATTTGCCAGAAAAAAAATAATGACTCCATAATTAACAGCATGTTAATCAAATTAATATCACCTAATTCAGATTAATTACACCACATTACAATCTGATAACATGGAGTTCATGGTAGGCAAGCTCTGTCTCTGATATGAAAGGTTTTACAGTTTACACCATTCAGTTATATAAGAGGACTCTCATTATCTTCATCTGGGACAGGCATGACAATCTGTCATTGGTAATTTGCTCCATTTGCTGTCAGTGCATTTGATCTTAAATCTCTAGGTACATGAATAAGACAACTTTTTTTTTTTCCGAACAGCACAAACTCATGGTACCATCCTAAAAGACAACATTCCCAGAAGGGACCAAGAGACAGATGGTAGAAAGCAGAATCTGATGACAATTTTGGACACAAGAGACACAAGGTTAGTTAAAATGTTAGATTGTTCAGTGGACTTAACTTTGCAATATTACAAGAAAGCACATCAATTTTACATAGGAAATTAGTCAATAGTCAAGAAAGTATGAAAAAAGACATCTAGGGCCTCACATTCCTTTGTGCTCTCATGGTCTACTGCACACATCTGAGCTTCCATGGAGCACTGCTTGCATGACATCTGGCAATGCTTGAAAGCCACCTGTCCAGGTTTGCATCCACAGACAGGTGTGTTTCCCTCTACTGACAGAGTAAATATCCCTAAGCTTCCTCTACAAAAGAGAGAAATGAAGACAGCTTCACTCTGTGCCGTTCACCTTGCACTTGTACAAAAATGAATGGGTCCCACATTTAGTATGAGCAAATGAATTATGACTCCACCAAAATGGTTTTAAGGTGGTGATGTAAGGATTTGTTAAACACAGAAGTAGTTAGGTAGTTGGTTAATGTAAAAATTACAGTAGTCCCCCCTTATCCATGAGGGATACCGCGGATAGTACCGAACGCAAGCACTGCGATACCACTATAGTTGATCTGATAACCGAGACGACTACTAAGTGACTAACGGGCGGGTAGAGTATACAGCGTGGATATGCTGGACAGAGGGATGAGGAAAGGCGCAAGATTTCATCACGCTACTCAGAACGGCGCACAATTTAAAACTTGTGAATTGTTTATTTCTGGAATTTTCCATTTAATATTTTCGGACCGCGGTTGACTGCGGGTAACTGAAAGCGTGGATAAGGGAGGACCTCCGCATAGTGATGCCGGGTAATTCTCTCTGACTAACCTTGAAAGTGTAACAGGGTTGATACTACAGCGATGAAGCTTTGGAGAATCCTTACAGCCCCCACATGTCAAACATGTTGAAAGATTCATGGAATTTAGAGGAAGCTTGTCTCCATAAATCTAATAAGTTTAGTGCAGGCTATAAATATTTTTTTACCATGAAGCACATATTGTAAAAGAAGCAGGAAAGAGAGTTACTGTCAGCAAACGTTTGTCTCCACATCTCGCTCTTCATCTTCACCTTTCCTGCCGTCCTCTCCCTTTCTCTCCTCCATTTCTCTGCCCCCTTCCTCCAGTCTGTTATAAACATCCTCTCATTACAGTACCACCTTCGCTTCATGGACAATTCTGTTTTTCTTCCAACCAAGCTTTATGTAGGGAATAAACTGTTCTTACTTCAGTTTAAAAGGTGTATTTTCTGTAATTCATTTGAGACCGTTAGACAGAACCCAAACTCTTAGGCAAAAAATATCTGCAAGGCAACTCATTTTCACCAGTTTCATATTTGATTAAAAGTAACTTCATTGAAGTGCAGTGAAATGAACCATTCATTATGAGTTAACATTCTTCTCTAGGGAGCATTGTATGCAGAAATTGCACACTGAATCAATTAAATGTCTTTCCTCCTCTGTATTTGAGGATGTTTATGCATATTGACAGAATTCTGACACTTTAAAAATAATGGGTTTTTGGTGTTTGTTTTTTTCTGGGGGCAGCAGCATAACAAGTACCACTGTGATGGAAGTAAATAATTTAAAATTATATACAGTAAGCTTAAAGCTCTAAACACTAAAATAATGAACTGATGCCGCCAGTTTTAGCAGAACTGGCTTTCTCCATTTGGCATTTGTTATTTAGAGGTGTGATTCATTCACAGGACAAAGGAGGGGGCGGATAGAAGAGCTGACCAGATCAGCAGGCATGTGTTATGGAACCCTGATGGGTCTGCGAAGCCAGCCTGTCGTCGCACTGATTCACGCTCGGTTTTAGTGCACACTCAGGCATAACAGGGAATTGATTCTGTAGGAGAGCTGCTGATCTCAGGTCAGTGTGGCCACATGATCACTCATCCCGACAGATCCAGGAATCCAATCTGTGCTCAGTCTCTGTGGTCACACTGATTTATTTCGCCACTGTGTGTCACAGTGCACAGTCCACATAATGGGTCCCAGGGATTGGGGTTAGATCCTTGGCAGTCAATCTGCTGGTTCTATAGATCAAGCATGATTATGGTTGTCCTGGACCACAGAAGCCTGCTCCTATTTTAGTGTACCACAAAGGACAATCAGCTGTGAGGAGTCTCAAGCCCAAATAGGAACACGCTGACCAATGCTTACTCAGTTCATAAAAAAATACATCCCTAGTGGTGACAGGCATAAGTATTTATGGTGATACTAGTCAGAAACACAATTATCATTATAATTAGTTCAGATTACAGATTGAGTCTTTTATGACTCAATGACTTTTATGACTTTTATGTCAGCTTTGCCACTAACATTACCAGCACTGTGCTGTGAATGCACATGAAGGATAGTTAATACAATATTCCATTTCTCAGAACATTGTTTCAGGTAAAGGCAAAACCACAGCAAAATTAAAAATAAAACATACTGCAAGCTCTCACCTATCAGATATGGTTCATACAGTCTACAGTCGACTGCAGACTCTACAGGAGACTCTTCACTGCCATCTTTAGATAGGTATATAAACCCAGCAGTTCCCTCACTTGAATACAATCACTTATCTCACAGATAATACATGGACAGACTTCGTTTTACAGCTGGAGACAAACAAGCTAAGAAGGGTTATCATAAAAAACAGTCCTTGTCAGAATGGTTGAAAGCTCTCTCAGACGACAAAGATCTCTCAAACACAAAGATATTCATTATAGACCTATTGTCCTACCTTGTTTGTCTACCTAATTTGAAATTAAAAAAGCACACAAAAGCATCATTTATTTATTTCATTGAATAAATGACATTTGTTTTGTTGCCTCAAAATGTAGTAGCATTGAAGATACCAAAGCTTGAAACCCATTTTATAAAAACGCTGGAAACAAAGTGAAAAATTTCTTTTAGTATACTGTAATTTTCCCAAGAAATAGCAAAGCTTTGACATGCCAGCACTGCCATTATTCTATCTGTGAAAGTAGATTAAGCAATTAAAGACAAAAGCAATTCAATTAGCTTCATATCCTTATATGCAAGCCTTGTAATTAATCATCTCTTTTCAATACCAGCATAGTTCAACACAAACGTCCCTACACAGAGCTGTATATTACATAGCCAAAACAGTGTAACAGGTCTCAGGCCTCTGAGGGACACTGGTCATACATATATCTCACTGCTATAGTAAAATGCCAGCCACACATGCCCTTTGAGTCTTTGCTGTCTGAATGTCCCCATTTGCTTTGCAATGCCAATATTGCTCAGACAGACACACATGCTGTTTGGAGTGCTGAAGGTGTGGTGTGGACAGGTGACTCAGGTACTGGGTCTGTCACAGGTGTCACAGAGAGGTGAAGGTCTGACCTGGGACAACCTGGGGGATATGAGGGTCCTATTGGTGACTCGCTTTTCAGTGAACCACTGAAAAGTTGAAAGAACACAAAAACCACTGAAAGAACACAAAAATGTCCACTTTTCAGTGATTCCAACAGAATGCAGCAGAGTAAGGCTCCTATTAATAGGACACACACAAACACACACACACACACAAAATGCACACAAACGCATATAACTGGTTTGTAGTTTCTCATGAAAGTAACACAGATTTTTAGTAGCAAGTGTCTTTCGTGACTTTGTTCTTATGTATCACATTTCAACAGTATTTACCATATGTTCAGAATGGTCATACAGTCCTGAGAATTATTGCAATGCATTTATACTTTCAACTTCAGACGCACCAGTGTTTTGCTGATTTTGTAGGTTAATATTGGTAATACACAGGAATAATGTTCTTGCCTCATAAATGTCTGAAAGCACTCAACCAATGAAGGACATCCAGTATGTCCATCAAATCAATTTCCATGATGTTCTTATATTCTTTCTGGGAAATACAAGATTTATTAGACCTTTAGAAAAACAATAAACCTTCTGCTGTGAAATTATCCCCAAAGGATGTCCATACAATTACTTCAGAAGGTTTCCAGTATTTTATTGTAGTCCACTGCAGTCGGTCGTAGGCTAGATCGTAGTAATGTACTCCTATTGTTCCTGCAACATCCCTGAAACTATTGATTTTTATGTCAGAAATGATCTGTGTATGTAATTCATTTTAACTGAAGTCCACATCAGGCTTTATCTTTCTTTTTCCATGACATATTGGATAGTCCTACCACAAAAACGCATGCAAATGAGTTACTCAAATGTTGTGCTGGATGTTGACCTAAATTTGTACATAATAGACAGAAATATATTTCTAGGACAATTCTCTCAGTGGGTTTTTGAGAAGGATTAATGTTACCCTCTCTCTTTTTAACACTGTTTACTGAGTCCTCATTTTGAGTATCAGTTCTTCTTCAAAACACAAAATGAATTTACATAATATACATGAAAGGTCACAGTATTATACATACTTGTAAATCTGAGGTATGAGCCATGTCAAATTTAATTTAAAAACTTCCTCTTTGTTATTTTTTATTATGGGCAAAGCACAAGTTTTGTTTTGTGTTTTTTTTCCCACATTTTTGTCATTTGGCAGATGCTCATGTTCAGAGCAACATTCAAAGAAGGAGTACAAAACTCATCTGTTATAGTCATATGAAAGATATACCGGAAAGATGTAAACTGCAATCCAAACATCTCAACTAAATACTTGTTCGCAGATTAGAAACAGGAAAATATGAAATCCAGACTCAAGGTTGGTTGATCCAACATGGGGCCAGCTGTCCAGCAGATGATTAATAGCTTTACCCGAGAAGGGGCACGCATGCCGTTTCTGCACTGTGGAGGGCTGAGGCATGGCCCAGACACAGCTCCCAGGCACGCGTGGCTAATGACTTGTAAAAAAATCGTTTTAATATTTGTCATTTAAATTGGGAGTAAAGGCTAGTATTGGTAGCAAACATGATTCTGCTAAATATATTACACAGGTTCCTGGTTAGTTTACTAAGAGAAGGTGCAGGGTCCCCAATATATTAGTCAGCAGTAAGCTAGCTTATAAAGGTTTTTTCAAGCAGGTGTTCTAGCTATGTAGTTAAATACTCTTTTCTAATGATATAAATACCTGTCTATTTGTGTCTGTCTAAAACTCACACAATTTTAATGAAAATGTTAAGCATTAATATTGGCTACAGATTCACCCCTGAATCCACATATGAAGCTATTTATTTTTCTGATTGCAGTGGGCTGTGGAGATAGCGTGAGGTTTGTGTTGAAAGTTGTAATTCTCAGCTGGTCTACAGCTTCACTCCATCATTGGAAACTGACCAATGGTGGGTAATTAGCCCCCCCATCTTAGATTGTATTTGATTGGCCAGGCACTCCTCAATAAAGAAAAATAAGTGGAAACTGCAGTGCTGCATGTCCTCTAAACTGTGTTCATTTCCCGCATTTGGTCTGTATAGCCCTTGAAGTGGTGATTTGGTTTGACCTATTGATTTCTTTGTAACTGTAATCACCTGCACTATGGATTAAGGACTCCTAAAGACATTGATCTAGTCTGTTGACTTATGACTTATTAACAGGTCAGTGGGTCTCTGGAGTTGAGACTCACCCAAGATGCTATTGTAAGCCTATTTATCAGTCTGGTCCCTGGTTCAAATACCGCATAGTGACCCAAAAGAATATATTAAGTGTGACGCAGAGGAGGACCGTCTGAAGCAGAAACACATGCCAAATGACTCAGCAATGCAATTCCCAGCACTGTCACCTCTGTGTCTAGAATTAACCTGAAGACAACAAACTGCCCGAGTTGACTCCATGCATGCTTTTCTTGATGAAATTACTCCTAATTTCCTGAATTACCATCTTCCTGATGAACGAAACCCAGGTGTGAAAGCAGAATGCACGCGGCATCGCTGTGAACACTGGGAGAGATTAAATGGGATCACGGCTCTGTTTGATCCCGGAAATACCTGATTATCTGCAACGTGCCTTTTCTTCTCCATATCATGCTGATCAAGGCTCGGCTGAGGTTATACTGTATGTTCATTTAATGTCTTAAAAAATCTCAACAAGCATACCAGCTTTCCTCCCTATCTTTCAACTAGCAAACTCACGTCAGTTTCAACAAAGAAAAAAATCTATGTCCGTGTGCTTGTATAAAATAAATTCATAAAGTTGCCTGTTCTACTGTCCAAGAACATGTTCAAAGAGAAAACCTTTCCAGAGGACTTGAAGAACACACATCTGGCTAATTAAGGCAGGATGTACGACTCCATTTCAGAACAGAATCCTTAAAGCTGCTCAGATGCTGAACTCGAACCAAACTGTGCTACCGTGTAGGTTTACAAAGTAACTTCTTCAGAATGATGTGAAAAGCTTTGAGATTTCACACCTGGGGCTCAGTGCCAGACAAAATAGAAAAGAAATAAAAGGTACTGTAAGCCTGATGCGGTATGCAAAGAGTTTCTCTGTAATCCAGTAAGGAAAGCCAGGGTCTAAACCTCCAGTTCTTCACTGATTAATGCTGAAGGGATGCTCTACATTTTCTTCCTCTACTGTGAATATGTTTGAAGACCTTACACTGAGTATTATTACCTATGACAGGTGTTGATAAGATGGTTGTGGAACACACTGTCTTTCTTTCTAAGGAAGGTCACACTCCATTTCCAAATGATTTCAATTTAAATTCATTGGATGGATGCCTAAAAACATTAATAAAATATACAAGTGCACTGTCAGTCCTCTCTTCTTGTTCATTTTGGGAGTTAATCATTTCACTCAGTTCAGCATACTGCAATCAAAGGTGATTGGCGCTGTTGGTTCCTAATGGAGGCCCACATCCATGAGCGCCAGCTCCCTGTTCTCTGTCCTTAAATCAGCGCAGTCACTTCTATTTGACTTTCATTTCGCCGTCTAGACGCAAGGCATTGTGTCCCCCTTCCTAATCAAGGTCCCCCTCATTGTGTCCAGGATTCCAATCAGGGTAGCTTACCTCAGCCTCCTTCTGCAAGCCTAACCTGAAGATTTATGCCCCTTGTGGTCTGGTTTGTGCTGAGCTAAGCTGCAGGGCAGCGTGGGAAACGTAACAATGTACGGGAGCCAGAGGAAGGGTCTGTACGCTGGCACTGTGAGGATCGATGACCGCCACAAAAGAGACTGCACTGTGGTGGGGACAGCCTTATCACTAGTGGCAGCCACTATATCGTCTCCTCTTGCCTAGTCAGTGAAATAAATAAGGGGCTCCGCCGCAACCATGATAATGAACATGCTACAAACAGCGTTCATATGTCCTCCCAAATAAGGAAGGTGCTTCAGTAGGACGAGGCTGAGGTTTTCCATTTGGAAGCCCCCCCGACAGGCCAGCGAGAAGGAACGGAGAGACCGTCACCAATGTGCGACCATCTCAGTTCTTCACTTAGCCCTCAGTGTCCCCACCAGCAGTCACACCTGCAAATTTACACCACCACTCCCCATGGTATCACATGTTCATGCTTCGCAGACATTTAACACTGCTGGGTTTCCAACGCGGAAGGCACAGTATTTAAGAAGAAAGAGACAAATGGATTTGGTCATTGATTCAAACAGAGAGCCGAAGGCATCTCCTTCCTCTCTGTCATGATCAGAGAAAGTGCTATTGACACTGAGTGCTGACGAGTGATTGAATGGGATTAGGTTCTGCATGATCACCACAACACAGAATTTGATTCTCCTCATCGACTTCTATCCCCTGCAACCCTCATGAGTATTTAGAGCCTAACACTTTGCTTAAAGTGCAGGATGCTCTCTCTGTATTCCTAGAGAGATATATTGGCTGGATTCCAGAGGAAGGTCTTCAGCACTGTTCACTGAGGATATTGCTGTTGCACAGCAATAGACAGCCAGTCCATTCACTAACCCTCACTTCTGTTTTTCATTCGTTGCAGCTGCAGATTGCATGCTGTACATGTAAAATCGCAGCCCCTCGTCCCCACAGATCATTTACCGACCAAAGGCTCCTCTAACTCATCCTTCACAGACCAGAAACTGTTCCAAAAATTTATCCTTCACACTCCATTCCTCAGGCTCCTTATCCATTTTGCTCACAGACCACAATCTCCTTCACCATATTGTCCTTCACAGACCACACGCTCTTCCTCCACAATTACCATACATAGACTAAATGTTTCTTCTCCCCACTGATCCTTATCCTTTGTGTCAATACTGTTCCTCTATCATACAGCCCCATACTTTGTACTCACTAAACTCATTTGAATTTTCAACTGTTTGTGAAACAGTGTGGACCAGGAAAATAGAGCCAATATTCTTGAAGTTACTCCTACTAACTGCATAGTTAGTAAACTTTCCTAAAAAAACTACTGGCTACCATATTACTGACTATAAATATGATGGCAAAAATAAATACGTACTTTTAAAAACTTTTTTAATTTACTGGAATTAACTTACTAATAAATGTCTGATATGATGATTGTGGAAGTTTTTCATTACTATCCTCTCTCAATTATAGGAACTGTTCAGTTTTATCAAGCCCCTTTTTCCAGCATTAGGCTAGGTTTGTGTTGCTAGATGTGTGAAAATCATTTTCTTTCCCGGGTTATCTCTTACTTTTAACTTGCAGATTGAAAAGGGAAATCAATGCAGTCCTACAGGCCCACAGACTCTGCCATTGTAGCCAGGTATTTGGGGGAGGAGATACAGTGTGAACCAAACAAGGCCTTTAAGGGTTTTTTAAGTTAATTTGCTGTGAATTCAGAATCACAGAAAAGACAGTTTCTTTCAAAATATAGCTCTTTATATGTAATTGTTCAGACAATAGCTCTGTCCGTGTCTTTTAACTTTCTTAAGGTCTGAATTTTGATGAACACAGCCCAAACATGGTGGATAATTATTTAGTTTTGCCCCTCGAATTATCCATTTATTCTCAAAACACATTAAATAGCTTTACGTGTGCATATTTCTTTTTAGTTGTTGATGCCAGTTGATAAGGTTAGCACTTCATTAACACTGCGGACAGTTGGTTTGATGCATGACTGTCAGGTGATGATTGTGCTAACACAAGCGTGGCATCCCTTTTCACAGTGTGGCACTCGAAGAACTCCAAAACTCTAATACACACAAACTAAACGGTTTAGCTCAAAACTGCAAAGCAATACACAGCTTGATAAAAGCTTCATTTTATGTCCTCTGGTGCCATGTCACAAATTATTAAAATGTCGTAGTAAACATTTTTTTTTCTGACACTTGTGCTGGCATTGCGCTTACTGCGAAAATGTGAAAATAATGGCTTGCTGCAGCATTCCCACACTCGGGGCAGGCTCTGTACTGAGAGCAGCCATGCAGAACACATACAGATGCAATACAATATCAATCACTGCGAGCTGGAACCCCCACTGACGCGCTAGAAAAGGTGCAGGGTTTGCATTATAACACCCCTCCCCAGAAAACTGATGTGACAAGCTTTGCTTCTGGGGAGAAAAAAAAAAAAAACGTCCCATCATCAAAGGAGTTCTAAGATCTACTGGAACGACACACACAGAGGCATCCAACTAATGCATTTATCATACAAAATGTGAAAGCACTAATGACGATATAGCACGCTTTAATGCTGGGTCATCAGGCTTTAAATAATGATTGTTAGAAAGGCCAATACAATTTGCATATAACTGCAATTAGTCACAGAAATGTGATTGACAGAGAGGAGCCATGTATTTCTTTCGCTGTCTTATTTGGCCCAGATATTTTGAACGCAGACCCTCGCAGACCGTTCCTTTGGTCTACTAGAGCAAAGTCGTCTCTGGAGAGCAGTCAGAGTCACGAACAGGCAGAGCAAACCCCACCCACAGAGAATATCTCCGCTGTAAGGTGGTCAGATGAACACCCTGCCGGGAACCCACTCTAATCCCGCAGATCGCATTCCCAGCTCCCAGCACCCTCTCTAATGCACCACCTCCACCCCTCTTCCCCCACTCCGCAATTGGACGCTGAGGATTTATCGCCCGCTCCGTGCAATCATACTCGCAGTGGCTGTGAACACCACGGGCGTGGCACACAGTGAGCCAAGGTTGCCGCGGACGCTGCCAGCTAAAGGTCCAGAGAAGACTGGAAGGGACACGTCTCGATTTGAGCACCCCCTCCCTCTCCAGGAACACTGTGTGGGCCTTAATTACGGCCTGCAGAGATGCCTGTCCTTTTTGGTTACCAGGGGTGGCACTGCAACACGCCTGCCATTGTAATAACGAGGAGGTGCACCCCCCCCCCCCCCCCGCCTCTTGTTCACGCTCCACAGCCTAATTAAATGAGGAGAATGGCAAAATGAAATTTAATTTGGATTCAGTTCTGCTACATGTAGGCAACAAGCTATGTATACACACACACACACACACACACACACACATATGTACATATGTGTGTGTGTGTAGGTTTTCGATTGTTTGTTTTTGCTTTGTGTAAGGGTGGGTGGAGGCATTTTTTTCAGATTTATATTCATATTTATTACAATGTCTCATTGTAACAATCAGTAATCGCCTCGGTAGGTGGAGGGAGGTAGATTAGGGAATTAAAAATAAATAAGTAAATAAATAAATAAATGTACTTTTTAAATCCATTGTACCATTGTGGGCAGGTCATTTTTTTCAAGTTCTTAGAAGGGGTGAATCAATCCAGCGTCAAGGCCATTTGGTCACATTCCAGTGACACATTTAAAACAGTATTACATTCTGTAGCAACTATTATTTATTTTTTAAATTTAATTAAGACAAACAAAAACAAAACAGCAACACTCTTTTTTATATGCTGCTGAAAGGTAAGTCAAATCCCTTTATAGGTTGTTTGAATCTTTACCTTACTGGGTTGAAGGATAAAAAGTGGTTATCACTGAATCCCCATCTTCAGTTCCTGTCTCAAAGGCAAAGAGGACCTTGGAAGTCCAAGCTGTTTCACTGAAGCTTGTTATTTGAGTTTCTAGGCAAATAAACCAGGGAGCCACGTCCTGACTGCAGAATTGTGCAAAACTCTGCAAGTGGCAACAAGTCCACAGCTGTTTATGCTATTATGCAGAAATAGCCTGCACACAGTAGTTTCAGAATAATAAAACCTTTTATATTAATTTAGATGTTTATGGCATTCATTGTCTTTTCCATTTCATTTCAATGGTGCATACAAAAATATTCACAAGAGATATATCTAAAAAGGTGTTCCATGAAGCGTTCAGAATATTATTCACCTGTGGTGAATCTACATTCAAAATCTACATTCTTTCAAATCATCCTTCCGCCTTTACCACATCAGAGGACTGTGTTATAAATGTTGTTGTTCACATTTACAACTAAAAATAATGTATATCCTTGGTGTTCAGGCGGTGAAGCATTGAGAGACAAGTAACGTAAGATAAATATCCCTGAACAAACAGACTGTACAATTAATCATCTCGATTCGTGTGTTTGTGGAAAGTAAATATTCAGGTGTAAAGGGCACTTCTGCTGCTCTCCGGTTCCCATTAAAACCGCGGTCTCAGGAGCCCCTCCTACGGTCATCCCGTTCCCTATTACCGAGAATTAAGAGCTCAGACTGGAATTGATTTTCCAGGCACAGAAGCATTCCTGCTCTGTGCATCAGAGCTCAGAGGAGCATGGGAGTCCGCTCCGAGACGGAAGGTGATGTCACCTCTCTCAGGACGAGAGTATGATTGGTTCCCTCGGCTAGGCACCTAAGTCTTTCGCTCTGCGAGCTGATCTCGAAAGAGTTCACACCTGCAGCAGACCTACTTCTGTTATTTGCACAAGTTATCTTGTGGGAGGGCTTGAATAGCGTGATGCTCACACACACTGGTCTGGGAGCGTTAGCCTGGTCCGATGGTGTTAAAACTCTGCTAAATGAATGCAATATAATGCTATGATGGGACAGGAAAACAAATAATGCAACCAATCAGTAACCCATCTATAAACCATCCGTGGTCTGAATCAACCATAAATAATATCAGAGAACTAATAAACAACTCTAAACTAATGTAGCAGGAACTGATGGCTTCTCAGTGTTTACCTGTGATTTAAAACTATCAATCTGGGAGAATTCAAACCATAATGGGTGTGACTCCCCGTAATGAAACGCGTTGATACTGCAACACCCAGCCCAGCGCCCATTAATAAACTTAATGAACAAACTGCAAAAGAAAACCTGTGTACAAAACAACGCAAATTAATCACGACAAGTTGCTGCCTCGAAAGTGGATGCTGTCATATCTTGAAACACATTCACTACCCCTCTGGCCATCTGTTTCCACTGACGGTTGGACTTATCTACATTTACTCACATGTAGCCCTGATTAACAGCGCCGGTTGCACATTCGCACTGGTGCGCTTGCAGCTGATTTACAATGACAGTGTCAAGCCTCCCACCAGATAGATGTGTTTACCTTACAGACAAATGTCTCGACGTGGCTGCTGAATAAATTACCTCACATTCACTCAAGGTTAACATTAAAATCTACTGCACGCTCCCTGTCGCCACCGATTCATCATCCGAAAAAAGTTGAATAAGCTCCTAAAAACACAGGCCCGTCACTCAAGCTCATAAACACACACATCACTGTAGGAATCAATCTTGTCGGCTGGAAACTCCCCTAAACATGTCTCACCGGCCTGTCACCTTCCGCGACGTGTCTGAGGGGAAAACATATCCATTACCCAATGACACTGAGGTATGCAATTGGATAATTCACTTTGTGGATGCCTTAATAAGCATTTTTACACACTGTATGACTCTCCCCACACTGTTTTCAGATGATTGCTCTGGGGGTACAATCAGAGCAAGGTCATACGCTCTCAACCTGCCTAAATGGCACAGTGAGGCCGATCCCACCCCATTGTGGCAGGCGTTCCACAGTATTCCCAAACAAGGAATTACCCAGGAACAGTCGGTCAAATGCATGGGATCTGCGTTCTGAACTGAGCACCCGCACGAACGCAACACAGTCTGCCTCTGTGATGTATGGCCGCGTCCCACTCTGTCATTAAAGGAGTCGAGAAGAGCGCTTTCCCGCACTGCGCTCTGGTGAGCACGCCTAATGGAGAGGAAATCGGAGCAGGATCAAGGAAAAAGGCGTAAGAGAGAGAGAGGCTCTCGCTGCGGCTGAGCCAAGCCCATGTCCATCGCAACAGATTAAAGTGCTGCCCAAATCACAGCTCTAATAAGGCTGTGGAGAATCATGAGCAGATTTACTGTAAATAGGCTTACCCGAGCTTTTACCAAACAAAGCATTAACCTTGAGGTAAACCAGGGTCTATGGCTTGGCTAGTGGTCTCAGGCCAGACTCCGCACTGAATAGAAAGGTAATTTCTGCTGAAGTTTTCCACCTCTTTCCCCACTTATAAGGTCTCTTATATAAATTATAGTTTAGGAATACAGATTATGAGGAAGGAGCTGGTTAGGGTTAACATAAGGCTGTAGGTATGAATGGACGGATATGGGGACACTGTTTTTAAGTAAATAAATGTATTCTGGTGAGTGCTTCACTGAATTCTAGATACTGTCTGTCATATTACAGGGCTGAATTAAGAAATACACTGCATTTTACATTGCATGCAGCCCTGCTAAACATTGTGCATCATTCCTCAGCTGTTTTACCTCCAGGCCTGAGGCAGTCTCCTAGGAACGGGATGAGTCTGAGTCAGCTGAGAGTTTACAGTTGGCAAGCAGACACACATGCCAGACTATCCATGCCAAATTGTTCAGATGGTGTCATTAAGGATAAAGGGTTCCATCATATGCAAAGTTCTGTAATTTGCAAGTAATTGGTTAACGAGGACCAGCTGAAGGCTGGACCCAAAGTAATAACCTTATTTGTAGCCGAAGTTTCACTCCCTCCACAGCCCCTGCCCCCGATATGTGTCAGGCTGCATTTTTATGATCACCAGCAAAGCATCATATTACAAATAATCCTTACTTACACACTTGACCAGTGGTAACCTTTAAGCAAAGTGACAGTCCATTATAGAGCATACAAAGAAAATACTATTTCTAATCCTTTTTGAACAAATTGACAGTCTATTTTTGAATTCCACTCCAAGTATAACAGCTACAGCATAAATAGCGGCTGGATTATACATGAGAGTCAGTTTCTAACAGCTGTTATAAGAGTCCCTCTCAGATGGCTTCTCTTCTTTTTATCACACTGTCCTACAGGGTAATTGACATGATGGCCATAATTCAGTTCACCAGTTTCCTGACTCAATATCAAACAGTTCATTACACAAGTGACAGTCCGGCATGTGTGCCATATCTCTATGTGACAGGAATCATTACAGCGCTCGCCTGAACTTCCAGAGATGCGGCAGGCACAGTGCGTCTTTCTGGAATGTGGAAATGCCTTGGCTAGATGACCAGGGGGGTGGGTGGCGGGGGAGGTAAATGTTATAACAGTTGAAATGCCAGTGTATCTCCTTTTTGTGTTCTTTGTGCTGATAACACCTCTGAAGGAAAACCAATAAAAATCATTTAACCAAACTGCCTCTCTCAGCAGACTGAGACTCACGCAGCTTCCACTCAGAGACCAAACAGGGCACTAAGAAATATGATTCTAACTGACTCAGTACTGGCTTTTCACAGCCGATAAACATGCATGAATTCCAAATTTCAATATTTTGTAGCCCCGATGAAAAGATTTCACAAAATACGGGTCAATTCAACTGATTTAAATAGCTACTTTGTGATGGAGAAGCACTTAAAAAGGATCATTTTAATAATTTTGAAGAATGTAATTTTATTTCATCAATCTGACATGTAACGATGCAATTGTATATACTTTATCAACTCCAATCACTCAATAAACAAATTCTACTGAAATGCCAGAGAGGCTTTACAGAGAGGCTTTAAGTGCAAAGTTAAAAGGGTTTCGGTTTACATGGCACTCTGATTACGGAGAGCCCTAGGGCTGTGCCTCATCTGGGTTAGGGGAATCTGCCTTTGAAACAATTAGGATAATCGCCGGTGAGGGCACACCTCTGGGCATAATAACACCTAACTGAGATGGAGAGGCTCTGCAACACATTAGATCACGGGAGACATCTGCTTTATTGGCAGACTCCTCAGATTGATTGGAGCGGGGAAGCTTGCTGTATTTAGCCTAGCTAGCTGGCAACAGCCCAGACAAAGACCTCACTTTCTTTGTGCTCAAGGCTCTCCACAGAAAAACTGAGACACTGTAAGCGCAAGTCACAGCGCAAACCATGCAATCAGCAGCTGCACTAGAGTACCGCAGTACTATACAGTAGATTTCAGACTAAAAAAAGAACAGAATACTGATGTGTACACAACATCTGACAGAAAAAGGGTTTACTGCATTTTTTTAATAGTGTCCAAACTTCTAAAGCAAAAATTAAAAAAAAAAAACTTCAGGAACGCAGCTCTGTGGATGGAGCTCTTGTATATGGGTATCCTGAATCAGAAGCTCTGATGTTGCCTTGCTTTGTGGAGGATCTGATTGTCTTACTAGGCCTCATACATACATTTTTAGATAAAAATTAAATTAAAAAATTTAACTTACATACAATGAAAGTTGAATTTGTTACAAATATAGTGTGTGGGAGCAGACTATACAGATGTAAGCGGGGGTTAATTACATGTTATTCATACCTTGACTCAAAGATGCTCAGTTAACACTATGTGAGTCTGAATCATAGCCCTATTCTCTGGAGCGGGAAAGGGTCATTGTCATTCATCTGGTAGCAAACAAATGCTTTGTTTCATGGCCATGCTGCGGAGGACACAGCTGGCCAACGTCCTGTTGCACACCCTCTTGCTGTGAACGAAGACGTGCCACTGTGTGCTGCTGTGTCCAAATACATGGAACTCCAGCAGTGCGCTCCACCACCGAGCAAGTACACGTGGGTGTGTGTGTGTGTGTGTGTGTGTGTGCAACGGTCTGTGGTCTCTGCGGGTTCACCACCAGTGTCACCATCCTCGGTTTCACAGTGTAAAGAGAATATCACCGATGGAGGTCGCTTGACCAAAACGTTTGCTAATTGGCACTTCACCCTTTGCACTAAGGCACTTCAACTGAATGTAGACAAGCTTATTGCTTTTGGTGGGATTTTTAGTCCTGGATAACAAAGGTGCGTAGGTTTGCTTTTGTGTTTTAGCTTGTCTGATCCCCTGGGAAGCACTGAGCTTGTACTTGCTCATAGGTGCAGAATCAATTTTTTTTCAGCACATAACCTCTGTCACCTACTGTATAATCAGATACAGATATCAGACAATCAGGTATTAGATATTCCCATTTACAATTAAGTTAAGTACAGCATAATTCTACTGATTACATCAGTTACTTTGTGTATTTATTTGTGTATTACAATTGAATCGCATGTTTATGTATGGGAATCTTTGTGTTATAACTTGTTCATGCAGTTGTGTTTAATTGTAAATCAACTGATTGCATCACTTGCTTGTCTTATAAAATTCCTGTATCGGGCCTGTCATGTGTTTATGTCTTTGTCATTGACTTATTATTTGATTCTCTGCATAATATCTTGAATATGATTGATTAATTGATCTCTTGATTTATCTATTAACTGATTGATCAGTCTGGGTGATCTGGTTGATCTTTTTTTTTTTAAGTGCATCTCATGTACTCTGGAGTAACTCAGTAAGGAAGGTGCTCACTGTAAATGCAGGCTGGCCCCTGTAGCCCGGGTTCGAAACTGGCTGTGTGATTTTCCAACAATTACCAGGATCCCACAGCGGCGGAACAAATTTGCTTCGTTCCACCGGGAATAGAGGCAACTTGTCAGGCACCTACAAGTTGCACAATGACATCAGAGGAGTAGCATCCATCCTCCAATGAGCACAAACTCCATTGTTGTGCACTGTGTGATGTGTAGTGTGACAAATAGCTGTTGGCTATGCATGAGTGTATCGGAGGAATGTACTTGTCTCACCTCAGTGCTCCTGCATTGTGAGATGAGCCTTGTGTACAATTTGCAAGTCCGAAAAATAGGGTTTAATAAAGTGGGGGAAAAGCATTAAAATAGTCGCACCTCAGGTGAATCTGATGCAAATCCTTGGGCGCCTAGAATGCATCAGGGATTCACGGGCTTAAGGCCTGACCAGAGATGTCCTTGGATGTTTAAGCCCTTCCGCCAAAACAGGGAGCAGATGCTCATGATTTTCAGAGACGGGGGAGAACAGAGCAGCTCCTCCATCCGCAGCCAATTCAAACTTTAATGAAGCTCCATTCCTACAAAGCAAATCCTCAGCTCTCGCCGAGACAGAAACCACAGAAATAGCCTCCGAATTCCGTCAGACTTCCTCTACAGATTCCCGGCTTGACGAGATGCAGGGAGTCCAGTGAAGAACACAAGATAAAACAGACTTGTGTGGAGCACTCCTATACGTGCGTTTCTGCTTATCAGGCGTGTCCAGCTGCACTTGAGTTTGTTCATGATGCACAGTGACTCATGCAGGCAGAGACTCTCCCCTGTTTAAATATTGAGGGAGCAGAGCCCTCCATCCGTCTCTGCACTCATCTGATGACATCGCCTCTCAGGCTCGCTCTCCACTGCCTTGTGACATCAGGCGCAAGCCAGGGGGATATATTTTATTCAATGGGAAAGCCGGAAAGCAATTACCGAGCTATTTTCTTCTACACCGTTATATCCTATAGGCTGAATCCATCAGGGTTCCGCTAGGGCATTCTAATGGGGGTAGAAGACAGATGCCTCGCACTGTAAGTCCTCACCGTGTCTGTGGTACTGTAACGGGATGCCACAGCTCATGCATCCTAGGGCTCTCCATCTAGGTTCACATCTACGTCGACGTCCACCTCCACGTCCACTTCAACGCCACCGCTGGGTTTTGGCAGGAACCCAAAAGCTGCGACCCCGCAAAGTTCACGCTGGCTATGTTTCCCCCAATGATTCTGCTATGACACTTTCTTAGGAATTTCCAACACTGAGTTCGTGACTTGCCTATCGTGCTCAGAGTGAAGAGTTTAGAAAGTCACACATTATGGAGGATGGACAGAGTAATTGACATTTGTAACATATTACCAAGAATGCAGACCAGTATGACAACGGATGCCTAAGAACTCTAGAAATTAACACATTTTGGAGGATTAGGGGGCACTATCATATTACACGGTTAATGTCCTTTATTAAATACAAATAAAAAAATATGTTGACACAGATCAACAGCTGCATCCATGAGGCAAGCCCTCTAATGGTAGAATGTTGTTACCTTGAGAAGCCTCTCAGTCAGTCAGTCAGTTGTTAAACGACAGAGGAACACTACAATTCAAGGGCTGCTTCTTCCATTCACAGCCTATAACTAACCCTCTGAAAAAAAAGGAGACCTCTTTACAGAAAAATATCAACTCATTGGTTCAAAAATGCAAATCTTATTTGCAACAAATTTCCGTTCAACAAGAAGGATTAGAATTTATGGGCAGGAAATGAAGACACAAGTGTTGAGGGCAGTCGTTGTAATACTGGGAACTTGCTGTTTGATCTTTGCCTTGGTTCAGCTGTTCAATAACCCTCTGAGCTGAAATGAAGCGCACCTCTCACCGCAAGCCACTGAAACTCCATCCAACATCTGCTCCCCACTACAGGAATAATACAGCCACATGGTCCCTTCAATGTCACCTCTGAAGGAATCAGCAGAAGGCAGGTGACACTGCACAGATGTCCAGTCAATCTTGTACCCTCCTCATACCAGCACCTCCCACAATACAAGGAGAATGTGCTCCGTTGTGATTTGTAATGAAAATCAAAGACTTTCATTTGTGATATCGATCCAACTTGACCTCTTTCTTAATCGACCGAAAGGGAAGGGTCTGATTTTGCCGTTAAAGGAAGCTTTGTGTGCTCTCCGTAAGCCTGGTGTTATCTGAAGCGGAATCTGCCTGCCAACATTTGCCTGCCTACTTTGCAATCAAAGGGCACAAGAGCAGAGAGCGCTGCAGTGATCTAGTCTCAGGGATTTATTAATGATGTCTGTGAAGGAGGGAGAGGGGGCAATTCACCCACAAAGCAAATGAACAGACACCCGGGCATTGCGGGGACGGTGCGGTGAGAAATGGACTGGAAGCCAATCAGATGAAAGTGGGATTGGTACCTATAAATCAAGCAGGCAGCCCCGGCGTGCCGAGGCAGGGCAGCAGCAGGAGGAACGCTGTAATGGGGCTCGGGGGGGGCCGGGGGGTTGGGGGGACAGGGAGGAGCCGCACAGAACATCACCATGCATGTGGAACTGCTGTCATCTCAAACTAAACTCCACCACTTTGACCCATCCTTCTCCCATTACACGTTCTGGGCGCTAATGTACAGCGCACACAGATGAATGCGCGGTTGAACCAGGGAATGATGGGATTGTAAAGCTCACTTGATAGAGGCACGAGTGCCTCACATGCATCTGTAGCGGAGCATGCGGCTAGCGCAGCGCACAGGTCAGCGCTGCGGCTCCGTGCATGTAATCAGGGACAGAGAGACCAGCAGCGTGGCACTACTGTGTCAAACTGGGAAAACCTGTCACTTCACTGCACAGAAGATGGAACTCCTGCCTGCGAAAGTGCACGCCAGACTCACAGGTTATCAGATGACTGTCATACCGCCATAACGCAGAGTCCCGACACAGCGGGACACGAGTGAGGGGTGTGCT
This sequence comes from Megalops cyprinoides, assembly GCF_013368585.1. Classification (NCBI taxonomy): domain Eukaryota; kingdom Metazoa; phylum Chordata; class Actinopteri; order Elopiformes; family Megalopidae; genus Megalops; species Megalops cyprinoides. The sequence continues at coordinate 9,555,913 of NC_050597.1, forward strand.
GAAATATCCCTCGCTCAGTATCACACACTGATTTCATTTCTGAATTTGAGATAACTAGCTAACTGATGTCTGCAAAGGGAATGGGCCACTATGCCTTCAGGTCTGTCCTCAGAAGGAAGGAAATGCCAATTTTTGCTCTGCTAAAAGCATCTGCACCTCTAAATGATTGTAATGGAATGAAATTTCAAATGTCAGCTTAGCAACTGTGATTTGTCATACGAAACCATAAGGTGTTATATAATAAAGTAATGACATCCTTCAAGGTATTCATTTATGAGCAGATTAAGGAGGGGATAGATATTATGCGTTGAAATCATGGTCCTTAATCCCAAAATGTGTGTACTGCCTGAGACAGCACTCCTGCTGTATAATACTGGGGCCTTTGGTAGAAGACCTCCAGTATGTGTAACTGCCTAAAGAATAAATGGCACAAGTACTGCAAAGAGGAGGAGTCACACTACTCAGAAGCTCCAACTTTCTAACTGACGGTGCAGCCAGCTACCTATAAAATTCACTCCATAAAATCACGACCCAGATTGAAAAGCATGTTCCACAGGTAGCTGTGCCAGCTTTTCTGCCTGAATTTGATGAGTGGACGCATAATAAGCCTGCTTTTGTATTCGAACACTGGACACTTTCCAGCGTGACACATACGGCTCTCCTTCTCATCGGCCGTGTCCTCTCCTTCCTGAGAGGGCCTTCCTCAAAAGCTCCCATAATGCAGACTGTCCCGATCAAGTGGCCCATTGCCAAGCTGAGCCCACCCTACTCTGCAGGGAGGAAATGAATTCAGAGCTCAAACGCATGTAGAGGGACAGTGAATTCAATTATTTCCCCAGCAAAAAAAGCAGGCTGTGCACAAAACACCTCAGCTTCCCGGCCGGGGGACGGGAAGAGCTCATTGTGAAAGGCTGCAAATTGCTTTCTTTACCTGGAGGTGTAGCAGAGATGTACCCAAGATAGCTTACAGCTCAGAGTACAATCTCATCTGGAGGAACGAGGTAGCCTGAGGTGGCATCCTCCCCCGCCCGAAACCGGAGAGAAAAAAGCCCAACTCACCCTCTTCCTAAGATTGTACGTGAGCAGCAGGTTCCGGGAGAAGTGGTTGGAGAAGGCGGTGTAGAACTCCAGCACTTTCTGCAGTGCGTCGCGCTTGATGACGTGGAGGTCGCAGTAGGTCAGGGCCCGGACGTTGGCGCAGGACTGGGCCAGGGTCACCTCCTTCCAGAACACGTCCCCGAACACGTCCCCCTTTCCTGCAGAGATAACGGAGCAGTGTTTTTGCATCTGACTGTGTCTCCATACGAGGGTGAGTAAGACCAGCTGACCCACTGTCACCCAGGTCAATTCCTGAATTACATCAGAACAGATTTTCCTAGAGAATCATGTAACACAACCTTATGAAAGCGGTCATCCAAATGAACAGAATTTCTCAATATGGGTTAACAGCGGCTTGATCTGAATCTTTAACAGCAGTTTGATCTGAATCTTTTCTTTGCTTGTAGCATTTGATTTACATTAAATTAATAAAGACAAAGTTTAAGCTAGCGCTTTCAATATGTAAACCCAGACAGATGACAGCCTCAAGGTGCTGGAATAGTTCAAACATGAAATATTTGTGAATCTGTCACATTAAATAAACACTGCAGCTTTTCAGAAGGGTAAGGAATTCATCCCTTATTTACCTAGCATTATTCTCCCAATATGCTTTGCCAATAATTGGAATAAAATATTCAACACAGATTTTAATATCTTAGCAAAATAATGGAAGATAAACAGAACATTGCATTTTGATTAGTGCCATGTCAATGCTGTGAGCAATGCAAAGATGCTGTGAGCCAACAAGGATTATATTGAAATTCCACCGTTTAATGGTTGAGTCCTGAAGTCTCTTCTTAAAGGCACTGAGATAATGAAACAAGGGACAGGAAAAGCTATCATGAGTCCCACTCAGGGCACATTTGAATGCACAATTTACCAATTTGCATGGGTAATAAAAGCTTGATAAATACCTACAGACAGCAGCAAAGACAGAAAAATTTGATTCCTACTTGCAGAGAAAGACAAAGGGGACCCAAATACTTCTACAGAGTAATTTATCAAAGACTTCGCCGTTGGCCCTTAGATCTGATGCTAAGGGACTTCATATTTTCATCACAGAAACTGTTTCACCATTTAAAAAATTCCTTGCCTGCCACACAAAAAAAATAAACTAACAGCAAAAATAACTAGAAGAAGCTGTTCTGACCTATCAGCTTGACATAAAGGGATTTATAAATTTGCCTTTCACACACCTGCCTTTGCACTGACACATGAGCGCATGCTGCATTTTTAAACGGCCGCCTCTCATTTAGTCTCTATTTGCATTCCTTTTTTGAAGGGCAGCGGGAATAAAATGGGGGCGGAATGTTCCTCCTCTCAGGGTCAGCAAAGTCAATCACAGCCAAAACACTGCTTTGTTTCTCCTTCACAGCATTACAGTATGTTTGATTTGTGCAGTTAAAAGATTATGTGACTTGTGTTTTCCAGTGCTGTTTCAATGACCTTTTCAGTGAAGTTTTTCAGCTTTTTGGGGTCTGCCTTTAAACAGACGGTTATGGATCCGATCCCATTTAGGTCATACCGTAAACATGGCAGCTACTGCCTGTGTGGCACCCCTAATTAGAAGGGAGGATTGTGGTAATGACTCTATGATAGACTAGGCGTCCTGCCCAGGTGGAGAATTTATACACTCGCCTTCATCAAAGAAATAGAGATAAGCCCTTCCTCTTTGAGCAATCCTGAAGCTGACACGACTCTCTTTGATTCCAGTACAAAATCAGAACAATGAGCCAATCAGCACATTCAGGTGGTACAATAGCAGATTGCAATCAGTGATGGGAGATATTAGACAGCACAATTCAATGGACTTGACTCATTCCAGGATCGCCAGGGGAGGAAGTCCTGGTACCGATATTCTTTATGTAATTCCTGACATAATTCACAGTTCAGTTGTAGCCACAGAAGGAAATACACAGTGGTGAGATGTGAGATGTCTAATGAGCCTGTATAAGTCATTCAAAACAGTGTACAGCTACCAAGAATAATTGATCGGAAGCTACAGACTTTTTCAATTCATTATGAAAATTGCCTGTGATTTAATATACTTATGACTGTAATTTAGTGTAGTTTTGATTAATACTTTGATCTGGATAATTTCCCTAATGCTGACTGATAGACTCTTTCAACCCCTTCCCATCAATTTGTCAATAGAAAGGCAAACTAACCAAACCTGTTGCATACATTATCTTATGTATTGTTAATTTCAAAGCATTTTGGTACATTAAAATAAGAAACTTTTTAGAGAGAATAAGATGTCCCCTATTGAAAAAACAGTGGAGGAAATCCATGAAGCTAGCGGTAGATTCATATTCTTTAATTTTTTTCATTTATGCTTTTGAACAGCATATATTTATTGTTGGACTTCTGAAAATAGAGCACAGTCTTTTTCTAAAGAAAGGGAACAAGTACATGACCATGGGTGAGATTCCTTCCAGCACTCAGCTAAGACTGGCAGCAATGTGCTTGCAACTGTATTTCAATATTATTCGTCTGCAGTGTTCTTTAGAAAATAACACAAAGCCAAAATTTTAAGTCATCGTGATGATGTCAGCATCAGTCCTGAGTACTCTAACATCTATAACATGATGCACATATTTGTCCTTAGGACACCGGAGTCCATCAAAGGGGCAGAACATCAAACCTTGAGTGCCAAGGGGAGGTGACATACATTTATTTCTGGAGTGCATAAACACAAACACACACACACACAGAAGACAACATCAGCACATCATTTGTTCTGTAGCAAAGCATTAGTCAGTGCTGTATTTTCTGACAGAAGCTGTTTATTTGCTTAGCAGACATTAATTTTCAGGGTAACTTGCACAGCTTTCCTACAGCAGAATATTTACTGAAGTTTACTGAAGGAGTCCACATTAAATACCTTTCAGAAGGAAACAGCAAAAGCACCCTTCATAGGAACTGAACCTATAACATCTGGATTATAGGTTGAGCTCCTTAACCACAACAGCACACTGAGAGCCCAAATGTAATTTTCTGATGGGAGTTGGTGCAGTTTTAAAACACTCAAAAGAACTATCAGACTTGAAAACTTTATCTTGAAGACTTTTTTCTTATCTGGGCTGGCCACCACACCCGCTCGGCTGCTGGTAAAATTGCTCTGGATGTGGTTGAGTGAGCAATTTTATTTTCCGTCTCTCATGTAGTTCAAAGAATACAGCAAACAGGGGCGTTGGTTAGCAGAGGTAACTGCAGCTGCTACCCTCAGACAGTCAGTTACCTTTTCAGGGTCATAGGCCAACAGCTTGACCAATCAATATGCTGTGTTGTTGGGAGAAGCTTTGAGGCTCTGTGCTGCACTCGGCTACTGGTAGAGACTGATAGAGACAACCTGAGCTAAAGGGCTGAAAATGGAAATTGCCTCAAGACATCAGCTCTCAGGTAACCACACAGAAAGACAGAGAGAGGAGCCTTAAAAAGAGATGGATTCTGAAGGAAACTGAGGTGGCACTGAGTGACAAAGAGGCAGAGCTTTGTGGGACCCCAGGATGTAACACTTTCCTCTGGGGAACTCCTTTCCCTTCTCCTACTCCTGGGAAGCTTACTTCCACTGCTGTCTGTAATGCTGTCCCTGATCTGGCAGAAGATCTGTCTGGGCACATCAAGGTAAATGCATTCATGTCGAAGACACTGGCTGAGATCCAAGAGGCGAGAGATGTCTCAGAATGTCAATCTTCCTAACTAAGGCTGACGTGTCCCGGTGACAGCTGAGATGTTTCCGTGTGCCGCTCACACTGACGAGTCTCCAGCATTGGTCAAACATAGAATCAACTCTGCTCCTCTGACAGAGACCTTGGAGGGGTTCCAATATCTCTAATTTATGTTAAAATTCTAAAGGCCACTACAGTTCACAATATGCATACCTTTTATAAAATCTATGTTTTTCCCTTGTTTAAATCTTTCATTTCATAACTATAAGATCATAATATTTTGGAAAGTACCACAAAGTGCACCGTGCCACAAGTTCACACAGCCATATAACATTAAAGTAATAGCCATGGGTGAGCAATAGGTTGGTAACATCTCAAACCTCAAACCGTCCTCTTGGGGTTAAAAACTGGGGTACTAGAATGTTCTCATTCCAAAAATGTGTAGAAAAGCACTTGGGTTCTGAGATTTGTGCTTCAGGTTCTTGACTATTGTTCTGGGGCCACAGTTCCTGGTCCAATGGTCCCAAGAGGAGAAGCAGCTATGGGTGACACCTATTGGGGGTACTGTTCTAATCTCAACAGCTGCCACAGAAAAAACTCTCTTCACTGTCTAAATGTAACCTGATTGATCTGGGAACTTTGTCTTACTGCCAGCGTGATCAGCTCTGATGGATCTGGTAATTGTTTAGTGGTGTACCCAGAGGCAATGATGCCATTTGAGTTTGGATTATTCATGCTCACATGTAATATGTAAGACCCCGCTTTGAATGCACGCCATTTGATTCCACACAATTTGCCTGCACGGATGATCATGCACGGATCTATACGCTCGCGCAGGCGACACTTTTGTACATCGCTTCTGTACAGGCTACTGCATCGCCTGCCTCATGCACGGCACTTCCCAGCTCGGCTCCCACAGACTATATTCAACGGTATATGGAGTAAAAGGATTGTATTTCACAGCTCATAAGTGTGAGTGAAGCACGCAGGGCAGCTCTGTATCCGAGGGGAATTATCCGCGCCGGTCTTGTCAACAATACACGCTGCGCCCCTAGCTGCAGCCGTCAATGCTGCTCTCCAATAAAGATAAACCAAACAAAGACCTTGCGGGACGAGGTTTCCCTGCTCTGACTCACTCAGACGTCTGTACAAACAGTTCATAATGAGCCATGGGAGCCACGAGGGGGGAAACAGAGACCCGTGGCTTTCACAGCAACATCATTACCACACTTGACATCTGTTTAAATAAGCATGTCTGAACAGGCCACGGCAAGGCCGCTGGCTGCACGCGCTCGAGAGAGGGGCAAGGTCTCAAGGACTTTAAAATCATACCGCCAAATGGGAGCGCTCTTAACCGCAGAAATAATCCCTACTGCACCCTCAAATGCATTCATGACCCATGCCCGCATCTCCGAAGTCACACAGAGTTCACGACACTGGGCTCATCAATGCATCACATTTAAGCACAGAAATGTCTCATCAGAGGTTGTTCTATTCCGTTGTGTCCTATTCTTTTCCAGTTCTGCAATTTTCCCGTCACACACAGTGCACCACTGTATGACCTTTGCCACATCTCTCTTTACACCAAGAAAATGCACTGAATCCCTTTGACTAAACCTGCCTTTCACATATTCCCGGCAGTGTCAGGATAAAGGAGAGATCGATTTCCGCTTCCATGACAAATCAGAGAATTCCCAGGACACTTCACTTGGAAAAAAAGGCACAGTGAAATAAACAACCATTAAACCAACAATGGGGATTTTTCCAAGTGCACTAATCTGCTGTTATTTCTTGGCTGTATTGAGCCACATTCCCCGGTCCCACCTGTATTGTGAGTGTGCCTGTAATGCGATTTCTCTTCACGGACAGCAGTTGGCTTCAGACAGCGCCCTGGTTTGTGGGTGCAGTCACCCTAATGAATTTACCTGGTGCTGTGCCGTGACCCAGCTCTACAGCTAAACAGTAAAGCGCACAATTACATGAAAAATGTCTGTTTTTGTCATTTTAAAAGTAAAACAGGACAGAATTTGAGTAAGACAAAAAAGTAAAACAAGTAAAAAAAAAAAAAAAAATTCTGCTCTCTCTGTGGAGGCACGTAATGGTTCAGCAGCCTTTCAGAGCCATTAGATCATTTGCATTCACAACGCCAGTCAATAAAGTCAGAGGTGATTTAGTGCTAATGAACAGTTTCTGCCCTCACTGCATTTAGCCCATTTGGTTGTAAACAGGCCTACAAATAACTGGGAGAGGCAACGCCACTGCCAACTGACCTACAGTGTAATTCCCTTGCAAAGACCACCAGCCCCCCTCCGCAAAGGCTGTAATTCAATTTTTTTTAATGCATTTAGCTACTTCATGTGAGCAGATGGGGTTAGTGTGGCCTGAAAACAGAGATGCAGAATTATTGACCTATCACAGGAAAGAACTCGGGTAATGAGATGCTTCCTAAAATCACAGCTTCTCCCAGGACAATTTGAAGAAAAATACATTGCCTGGACCCAGTGTCAGGGCCTTGCAGACTAATCCGCTTTCCACTGTACAGTAATTTCCATGCTGATGGCATAAGCCCTCCTGACTCTAACCAGGAAAGGCTATCATGTTCTCTTCCCCTCCTCAGAAACACAGAACTCCTATTCCACATCAAACAACAATTGCATTTTGAAATAAATCAGACATCAGACATTTGGCAGCCTATGCTACAAGGAAAAGTGAACGAGGCACAGTTTTCCATCTCAAATGTAACCACAGCGACATTGCACCACTGTTTCCTTGTGAGCTGATTCCACTCCCAAATCTACAGCCATACATTGTAACCACTGTACAATTGTTCAGTGTAAACCTGTACGTTGTAAGCTTTGGTGAGATGGTGCAAATGAAGTAGTCCAAAAACAGCAACAGCAGCCAGTATCATGTGCAGGACCGCATTACGACTAAACGTGAAAGATAAATAGATTAATGAGAGGGGACATTTGTGATTATAGCGCTGGCCCTGCAGCTGACATCTGTAGCTGCAGACTGAGTTTGCCTTTCGAACAGGCCTGTGTTCATTTCCCCCTGATTGCTTTCCCCTTAGTCACCGCTGGGCTGCAGAGCAGTAAGCACAGATGGTGTCACTGTGCTGGAACTCCTGGTCTTTAAATATACATAAGCATCATGGATTTTTTAAAAACTTTTTTTCTGTCTAAAATGACAGCCATTTTCCTCAATGCTGCTTAGGTAAATCTTCTATACTGGTAGTACGGCTGGGGTTGTGAGGGAACGTGGCAAGAAAACAACCCAAACAACAAACGACCATTTTAAGACTGCAAATTAGAATTCAGAAAATGAGAGTGGCTCCCAAAGGAGGGAAGCTCATTTTACCATGTTTTTATTTCTGCTGAGCCAAGCAATTAAAACTCACTTCTATGAAGCACACGCATACTGAAGACTCAGATGGAATCTATATTATTGGGATACTGAAACATCTAATGCTGTCCAAACTGCACATATACTAGAGAGCAAACCTTCACTAAACCCACTACTGTTTTGAAAATCATTCGGTAAGATGTTGAAAATTTTTGTTTCCATGTGGTTAACTTGTAGTTTCAATGATTTTAGCTTGTGAAATTAATTTCAGTGGGATCAAAAGCTACATTTTTACATCTTATGATCAAGAGCGTACAAAAGAAATGTTTACCAAAAAGCAGAGCGTAAATTCAGAAAGCTGTTTTAGATGTTCAAAGGCAAACACCTGATTGCAATTATAGGTTTCCTACAATACAAGTAGATGATAGATTAATAGATACACTCCTTGTTTCACTTGTTATCCTTATAAATCAATACACTCTGGCCATATCAAGCTACTGTATCTTTTCTTTGAGTGAAGAAGAATGAATTAAGTTGAATATCCTGGAAATCATTTCACTTTTTTATTTTTTCTATCTAGCAGCCACGTCCCAAAGGGCATTTTTATATTGTTTACTTGAATATATCTATTTGTTTTCAGCAATGGGTAAAGCCTTGATAATTTCAATCAATACATTACAGATGGCAGTTTCACATGTTCTAATAACAGAACAGATTTCACTCCCATGAATTCATTGTTCACTGTAATGGGGACTCTAAACCCAACCCTGCTTAATATATTACATTTTTAATTGGTTTCTCCAATAACTGTCTGGGGAAAATTAGATATGAACCCAGTGGTTTATGGGAAGTCTCTCTTTAACTGATAGTTCATGCATGAAAACAGAATTGTGAGTACTCAGTAAATATTCACTGATGCGCTCAATAGTAGTTTTCTGAAAGTATGAAACACCCTGCAGAGGTTTAATGAACAAAAGGTCACAGTCAATGTGTGTGCAGTGAGACTGAAAAAATGAGAATCTTCCTGCGTGACCTAATAAAACCATGAAAAAGCTTTCTAATCATTACCATCTTTTGCCGTGTCGGATTCAAGCCGGTACAGCTCAAGCTTCCCAAAAACTCACCCAAAATGGCCACCACTTCATCATCCTGGATGACCTCTAAGGACCCCGACACCACAAAGCAGAGGCTGTCCACGCTTTCGCCCGCGTGGTAGATGAGGTCCCCGGGAGCACAATGGATGGTCTGGAACTCCATGGCAAGAGCCCGCAGGCAACCGTCACTTGCTAACCTGAATGCCGGGTGCTCTTTGAACACCTTCCTGTTCAGGTGCACACAGATGTCTGCACGCATGTCCTTCGGGCAGATCTGTAACACCTGGACAAGGGACAGGGGAAAGAGACAGAGCTTAGTGTCAGGAACGAGCAAAGCATGAGATTCTGTGTTCACGCAGGAGCCGAGGGGGATAGACTCATTGTTGAGAACCAGGGGCAAGAAGAGTGCATGTTACAATGCACAACTTCTGTAGTAATCTATCTTTTCTGACTAACTGAAATTCTGTCTACAGTTTAGATCACACAAATTTCTCTCCTGTAGCCAATGAGCTTAATACATGCCACAAATGATACATGGAGAAAAAAAACAAAGTTCAGATGTGATTGCCAGGAGTATCAGATGCGGGCATGAGGTAATCCTAATGCATGACTCTCACTTTCAACGCATGAGACTTGAGGTGTCTGCTAACAGCGGTATCACGTCTGGCTGGACAGGCCCAGCTCTGCTATGGTTTCCACGGCAGCGGTCCGGAGGGACTACTGGGAGGCCATGATGACTCAGTCGGAGGGAACCAAGACTCCTGAAGGGATTTCACACATTCAGTTTATCAGCTCTGAAGTTCCTCTCGAGAAATCTGCCAAAAGCTCACATTCAGTCCCGCTCGACTGCGCTAATCCTCTTGTCCTCGTCATTTTCACGTTTCAAACCAACAGCAAGTCCCAGCTGCCAGTAGCGATAGCGTTCGGCGAGCCAGCCACTGAGCAGGCGAATGGCTCAAAGCCTTCTAACATGCGGCGTGTATGAACATCCCCATCAAAAACGTTTCCGTTTCTCTCAAAACAGGTCATGCTTTTATACATTCTGTGAGATCTACAGTAGTGTTTCTTTTCAGCACTCGACTACATTTATTCTTGCACTGATGGGAGTTCACAACATACTTCTAAGTTTTTAAAGCCTGGAATCCCAATTTAATGCTTTTCCCCCCATTTATCATCATAGGTTTGGAATTATCAATTGTGCATGGGGTTCATCTCGCTTGCATTGTCTACACTCGCATACGAGCACTTCAGCAAACTAAGGCTCTTATACACTTTCATGCCAGAAACAACTCCCCCCCCCCCCCCCACAGTTGTCCCACAGTACATCTGAAGAATAAACACTGATTGGTAGATAGGTGCATTTTCTTGACATTATCTGAGAAACTCACAGGTGCCTGATGATGATGCCTAGAGGGCGGTAAAGAGAAACAAAATGAGGGAACCCTAACTGTCTTAACCCACCTCACCCTGGCAAAACAATGCCAATTTTACTACACCTGTATATCTTTTGTGCATTTGTGCTCTGTTTTGGGCATCAGGAACACGAACCTTTACCAACTGAGCCGCTTTAACGGCAAATTTCAGTTTTTTGGCATTTTAATTTCCATGCAAATAATTCATATTCTAAACATTGCATTTGTATTATATTTATACTTTATCATCCATATTTCAACAGACCTTTAGAGAAAGCATATTTTCAAAACACTCATGTATATAATGCTTAAGGCAGTATATATAAAAAAAAACCCTGCTAGATGCTGCAACAATCTTCAGCAGGAGCTACAGCAGAACACACAGGAAAGGCACAACACATGTTTGTCTAACTGCACTGTACAGGACCTTAAGCAATACACCATCAAAAGTTACAGTGCAGCCAGCAAAGGAAAGTGCTTTTCAGTCCCCCTGGAATGACTGAAAGAGTCATTTAAATATATATCTCGTTGGGTTTTCCAGCTGACCCAGTTTCCAGCACTGTATATCTGAGATTTTAAATGATTTAGATTATTACATTCAAAAAGCATTTTACTGATGCCTCTAGAAAGGGTATGGGAAGTGTTATTTATGTTTGACCCACTTTGATTGTTTAAAAGGTGCAATTTTTATGTCCATACTGAGAATGGCTTTAGACAAGATAAAAAAGAGATAGAAGAAATAGAATGCAGATAAGATTTAGGTAAAATGATATCTTAAAAATTCTTTTTGACAAGAAAAAATCTATTCCGGACCTTTCGTGAATTGCGCCGCTGAAAAGACTGGCTTGCTGAACATTGCTGCACCAGGAGAGAGCGATCAAAGAGACTGGGCGTGAAAGATAGAGAATGAAACTGGCTTACGGTCTGCGATACCTTTTCAGTATCAATGCCTCTGGACATGGACCACGTGGAGGCGATGTAGTCCATGACCCTCTCACTCAGGCCCTTGGGCACCTGGTACAGCTTGAGGAAGTCACGCACGCTGTTGAGCATCTCGTGGTACCTGTTGGTGTTGGCGTACATCTGCTGGAAGATGGTGGTGACGTTACCAAAGATGGTTGCATACAGGAGAGCTGGGAAGACAAACAAATGGCTTTTAATACGATGGCTAGAGAGTGCAAACACATCATGCCAGACCTGCATGCTACACTAATTAGACAAAGATCACATGGTCACATGGCATGGGTAACACTGTGTGATACCTACTTATATGGCAGTTCACTATTAACAATAATGTGTACAGTTAAAAGAATGTGATACTTTTTATGGGCTGTAAATAATCCAGTATTTTCAGAAAAAAAAGATACTGGAAAATGAATAGTAATTTGACAGCACAGTAAAAGGTTAATTCCTCAGAAATTACTTTCTAAAACACAAGCATTTATTTAATAAAAGAGGAAATTAATTAGCACAAGGTTATAATGGCAATTACATTATTTACAGTCTACAGCAACCTGTAATGCAAATAATATAATCTTATCAGAATTTTTCATGCATACAGAACAATTCAATACAAAATAATTTCTCAGTGAATTTCAATATAATTTAATTATTAATGTAATTAATTTTAACTGTTACCATAAGACAATTATTACTTAGTTATCAGAGTACTGTAGCCCTTTGATCATAGATAACCAGGCTTCTAAAGTGTGTTCACCAAGTTAAAAACCACACATTTATAAAAACAAGATCTCTTTTCTTCCTGAATATGTGTATTAAAAGGTAGGATGCTTCCTACAGTTCACTTGAGTAGTTTTATTCTTCACAGAATATCAAATAATACCACAAAAAGCCTTGAAAGTAATCGTGTAAATGTAATATTGATACAAGCCACTGATGCTTCCTTTAGATTTAGTATGCGCTGCTTGCACACTGCCATGTCAATAACAACACCAGAGACACAATAGTAATCTCGCAGCCGTCAGCGGGGACAATGTACCACACCAGCAGACTGGTATTTTTCTCCACTTTCTCATCAAGGCCAGTAATGAAGGGCCTAAACATACAGATACAACAGAGTCTCCACAGAAAAAAGAGCAGAAAATAGAGGTCAAAGGGGCCGGTAATAAAAACCGATTAAGTTAATGCTTAATGAAAGTGCTCGCAACCTTCACTTTCCCCGGCGTTTTGTATCAGGACACGAACAGCAGATTCACTTAACACTCTACTTCCTGAGGCCCTCAGATGCCCTGGCCTTATCTTGTCCCCATGCTCCCCTGCTCACAGATAAATGAACTTCTTGTATCAGATTGTTTCCCCAAGAACAGGAAGGGCAGGGGCGGACTGACGTGGACCTAGCGCGCACCCTATCTTAATAAAATCAGGCGCAGCACGGGAGAGGGGCCTTTCAAGTCAAGGGCACGGGGCGCACCGAGCCACCGACGATGGTTACATCCGCCGAAAACTGTCACCGGGGACGGGGCGCTTTGCGGGGGACGTCAACGGAGCCCGTGGAATGGCGGCGTGCAGCTCGCGGGAGAAGGAAATCGCCGGCGAAGCCAGATGTCAGCCGTCCGCTTTCGCGTGCATTGTCTCGCCAAAAAGGCATGAATAATGCAGGGGCTCTCCTTTCTCAGAGGCACCTCTGAGAAACGTGCGGCGTGAAAAAGAGGCCAAGTGACAAACAGCGGGCAGAGGATGCTGGGGGCCTGTGTGTGCACGCGCGTAACCGGCCTGACAGAGTCGCCGGGGCTTGCGCCCATACACTTCGCGGGAGATGAAAAATTCATCGGACAGAGGCTGTCCAGCAGCATCTTATGTACTGCCAACCTAGATGAAGGGCCTCAGGGTTTCGATTCGGATTCTGCCCGTTTCGCTCAGAACAGCGCCATTAGTTGTGCTCCTGCTTTTAAAACGAGCGGGCCTCACAGATCCGCGGCTTTAAAGGGAAGAGGAAGGGTAAAGAAGATGCCACCACCATGGTTTTTGAGCGATTCATAATTGGAACAGGGAAACTTTCTCACCATTTCCTTCTCTGGGTGCTTCCCCATCTGGTGGAACTGTAACGACTGCTCATAATGAACAAGATGGTGGCACATTCCATATCTTTAGAGTATTTTTTTTTTTTTTTTTGAGTCACTTGACTTGTCACCATGTCATACTGATACAGCGATATGGAACTGCATTGCTGATTACAATGCCTATTATAATAATCACTTTTACAATGAAGGCAACACCTACAGTGGTGAATACAATATCCATTGCAGCACCCCCCATGTTACCTCTGAACAATCTAATCGGTTTAGCACTTCATGACCAATTGTCCATGCCTGCGCTGGCCCCATTCACTGAACCCCTGTTCACATTAGCGTATAAATGACCAGGTTAAGCATACTTGGAAGCAGATGCTTCAAAGAGTGCATTTTTAGCCTGTAATGACAAAGAATTAGATGTGCATTGTACATGCAATCACTCTCACAACTGAGGCATATTCAAATAAGAATGTGTCTGCTTCGCAGAAGCATAACTGTGAGGCAAAAAATAAAATATGAAATTAGAATTAATTCAGTTGGAAGTACAAGACCAACTTAAAAATGGAAAAATGGAAAAAAACAACATGAAGTCCTAAGCAGTTGTGCTGTGGAGAAAGCATTTTAATAAAGCATCTGCACAGAAGACCAGTGGGAGGCTCTACTGCAGAGTCCCTGCCTCCAATGAGGAGCAGAATCAGCAGTCCCTGTGCAAGGAGCAGGTGACAGGGCTGGAGGGCACTGACACTGCCTGCGTGGAGGCAAGGGAACCTAATGCTGGAGTGTTAATGATATCCCACTGCAGCAGAACAAAATGGCATAGCTGTCAACACCTTTATACAGCTGCCCTTTTAAACCTTTCTTTTTATACTCCAAAGACCTTATGTTACTTTAGATTTTATAGCTAATCTATTTGCTTTAATTTTACTTCACTATATTAGGCTATAATTTCGCACATTCTACAGGAAATACAGCCGTGTGCCTCCAAATCACTGGAAAACCTGTATTTCATACAAATGGTTTTAGCTTGCAAAAGGTGACAGGTATGACTATATTGTATTCATCCTTAAAAGAAACAAAATTATTCTACCTGGTATGGCTGTATGGTATTCTTTGTAGTATAAAATAAATTGATTATATCTGCTTCAATTTCTAGCACATATTTGAGAGTACTAGCATATAATGGCAATGACAGTACTTACATTGTTGTCATTTAGCAGGTGCTCTTATCCAGAGCCACTTCCATAGGTTACAGTTGTTATATGTTATCTATTTATATAACTGGATGTTTACACTAGCATTGCCCATGCAGGGAATCAAACCAGCAACCGTTTGGTTACAAGCCCTGCTCCTTACCACTATGCTACACTGCCACCCCACTAAGCTACTTGTAGTCTTTGCACTCCTCAAGTTTATAACATTATCTTCAATCAATGTTACATTAGATGAAAGAAGCAGATGTCTGAGCCATGTTAACAATTTAACAAGGTCTTCTCTCCTAAACCCACCAGGGAACACAACTGACGGTGTGTTGACTTTTCCAAAGGGAAAGGGGGCGATGAGTGCATGACGCTGGATTCAGCAACTGAAACCGCTTCCTGCGTTTCCCGTCTCCCACAGGTACGGCCTGTTCCTTCTTCCCCTGTCACATACAGGCTGATCCTGCTTGAACAGAGGTGACAGGCTGCCGCAATGAAACAAGCGCTGCCGTCACCCTCCACAGAGGTCGGGCGATTCTCAATCTCTGGGCCACGGGACGCAATTCTCACAGCCCACCTCAAAAGTTAACACCTGGTTTTCAGACACCTTAAATATTCACCCAGCAGAATTGCCTACTTCTCTAAATCTCATAAGCTGCATCCACAGCGTTCATTCACAACCACCCTTCCCAGATTTTTGCAGTAACACAATAATGGCCAAATTGCATATGTACGACCTGTGAATACAGGACAGCTAACCAACAAGCAGCTGCTCCTTCTATTGTTGACAGTCCAATAATCTTGTACTTGTACTTTTTCTTCTTTTTTTTTTTTGCTCACTTTGTTGAATTTTTCCCCATCACAAAAAAATCATAATTCTTCCCTTAAATGAATTTGAACAATTACCATTGCAACTGCCTACATTACAGTTAACAGCTGTATTTACAATCAGATACTGATCCAGCCAGCTGTGTTATCAGTCAATGTCTGTAATGCTATCTTTCTGAAACATTGCAGCTTTTGCAGAACTCTTTGCCAAAGAAAGAGATGTATATTTAGGGCTTTTGTAGTTGTAAAACTGCTTTTGAAGACCAGGGATGTAACCACCTTGCAAAGACCAGATCACATTCAAAAAAGCACTGTCATGCACCATTTGAGCAAGCTGATTTTCAAAAGCAAATCTGAAACATAAAACAGGTTTCTCAATTCACGAGTCAGTATTTCCCAGGCTCTGTGACACCACAATCGGCCTCATTAACTACGCTTTGGACACACAAAGATAGGAGAAAACATACTAAAAACCGATCCAGTTCCGTTCATAAAGTCAGGTCAGCGTATTAGATAGTTTACAAGCCAATGATCTGGCAAAAACACCTTACTCAGAAATTCTGAAAGAAAATGAGATTTTCCTTTCAGGCGGTGTTCTCTTTCAGCATGGGTCCACAAAGCCTCCGACTGTCACGCGGTCAAGGAAAACGAATGTGCTGTTTAGTAACACATTCATGAGCCGTTTGACTTCCCAACACACTGCTGTCAAAGGGAATCACGGAACACATTTATTACAGTAGAGCATAAAGGGGATTTCTGCCAGAGCATCAATATATTACCCAGAGAAAGCAGTCCTCCTGTAAGTGCCAAACCTTTATATACACCACCTACAACACAAACCATGCATTCAAGCATCGGCAAAACGTAATAGATCATTTAGATGCTTGTTTATGTAGGCTGTGGTAAAAACCCTACTCATTTCCAAAATGTATGTTTGCAGGCAGTAAAACAAATTCATTTTCCTTTCTAACTCTAAAATGTGTCTCACTGGCTTAAGAGAAGAGTTTTAACAAACCAAAACCCAGCACAAAGGAGATGAGTCCATGTTTATGACACTCCTTTATATGTGTGCGCTCTGCACTACAATCAGCAAACACAGACGCAGTCATCATTCTTGTCTTGCACAATGCAAATGGGGTGTATCTCCCATTGTACCCGATCATGTGCTTTTCCCATATCCAGAGGTTATCAGGTTCATCTTTTCTGATGTTAGAGACAGGCAGGTCTTTTGGGGTTCATTTGTCTTCTCCTTGGTTAATGATAAATAGTCACTGACACTGAGATAAAGGGCTTCAGGCTAACAACAGGGCCTTATCTGTCTGTTCAGGAGCAACTAGTAGATGCAGCCTCTGGGTTTCACAGTCAGCCTCTTCCCTGGCTGGTATTTAGGATGTGGTTGGGTCATTTTTTTTTGGTGATTCTTATCAGATGATTCCAGCAACAGCCATGCCAGGCATTAATGCAAATCCCATCCGTCAAGCTAAACACAAATGCAGGGCTTTACCTCTTTGAAAAGTAATATATATCAATAAAAGATGAAATATGGAATACAAAACAAAATATCTTGGGGATCTTGTGGATTTTAGAAGAAAACCAACCAAGATAATGGCCGTAAAAATAGACACTGAAATTATTGAGAGGGTTGGAAAATACAGGTACCTGGGCACACAGATCTTAACTTTGGAGTTAACTGTGAGGGAATACTGGCCAAATGCCAGTCACGCCTGTATTTCTTCCATGAACTGAGAAGGCTAAATGTCATCCAGTCAGTTTTACAGAACATCTGTCAATGGTTTATTGAGTCAGTTTTATCTTTTAGCATTGTACGACGATTTGGCTTCCTGACTGGCATTAATAAAAACACTCTCCTGGGCAAAGTGATCTCAATCAGGGGAAACAGAAACAGAAAAGTCTAAAGGACATATACAACGAAAGGACGTACAAGAAGGAGCACGTTATTATGTTTGACCCCACTCACACTCTCAACAACCCCTAGGAACTGTTATTGTCAGGATGGAGATTACGATGCTCTCTTTTGGAGATTACGGATGCTCTCTTTTTAAAACCGAGCTTGTTGTATTCTTATGAAAAACTAATAGGTGAAAAAAAAACATAAGGAATGTTGCTGAATATATGGGAAAATATGTTGCCTATGTTACGAGGCAACATATTTTCCCATATATTCAGCAACATTCCTTATGTTTTTTTTTCACCTATTAGTTTTTCATAAGAATACAACAGACACAATCCAATGCTTGCACATATGCTGCCAATGGCAATCTCTCACACTTCCTTTGCATTCTAGAATCCACCTTACCCACCACAGTCATATCCCCTTAGTTTCCCCTTTTTCCCTGCTATCCATGTGGTACCTCCGCAATTACCATCAGACAGCCACAGTATCCACTTCTAAAAGTATGGGAAGCCAAAGTAAGGAGCAGCTAAAGCAGACCTCCTCTAAGCATAATCCATTTTGCATCGATTTTCAAGCAACTCCAGATTGCTCTTGGGGTCAAGCTGTGGAGCGAACAAGGTATCATGTGCTCTGTAGAAGCTTCTCTCCAAACGCAGACACCATCGGCTGGACGGGAGATGGTTTTTAACTTAATTCACTCTTTTGAAGTGAAGAGCTTGGCCATGTATCGATTTCCCTCACCTGTCAAATACTTATCCATTTTGATCCATTTGTTCCCCTCACAAGACTAACTCGGTAATAAACTGACTTTGCTTTCTTACCATAGATTCTTGACAGGGAGCATCAATCACTGTATGGTCATGGCATATGGAAACCACACTTGAGTTCAGTGTTGTCCATAACACAGCTAGGCAAAATATGCCTACTATTCAGGTAAATACAGTATCCTATAATGAACATAAAAAACAGGTATTGATTTTGTTTGAAACTTTGGGCAAGGCCTTGGTTGCCTGCTTAAAACAGAGGCCACCATTAATAACGTTACAGTTGCTGATTTCAAGAAAAAAGGGGCCACAACGCTGAGTTAATGGACCTCTCCACGGGCAGAACTTACACAACAGGGACGGGGACAGCATGAGGAAAGACCTGTCATGGTCACAATAGGAGAGATTTATCAAGCCAGCCCAGCCATATAAACGGCAGCATTACACCCTAAAAGCAAGATCAAACTCCCCGGTGCAGTGCAGATTTATGATCATATAAGCCCATCCTGTCTGACCTCAGACATACACCACAGTCAGGGTTAACCACTACATCAACATCTAACAATACAGTAATGACAGTAGTGTCTACAGCTCCTACTATACCATGGGACAGAAAAAAGTACAGGCATACCCGACCCAATCAGCCCCACAACCTGAAAGCCTCTGCTGAGAAGAAAACCATTATTTTCTGACACAGCACAAGCCTATAGTCAGCAAAAAATAACAATCTAGAAAGCAAAAGGAAAGCATTCAACTTCCACAAAGTACCTAGCTTAAACAAAATCAGCAAGGTCTACTCTTCTCCCTATTGCATCATACAATCATGCAGACAATACTGCAGAAAATGTGTGCAGATATTAGTAAACAAGTGAAACAGAATGCAATTTTTAGTTGAATGAGGAACATTATAACCCTCTGAAAACACTAGTAATTTAGATTTTGCTCAGTGGAAGCTATGACACCTTTAAAATGAAAAGCAATGAACCAGGAGATGCATGGTGTGTGAAAAAGGCTTCCTTAAGGCATGCAATGTACCTTGCTTCAGCAGAAATTGTGGCATTATGAAATCTAACAGAGATGACAAGGCTAAAAGTTCAGTACACTGGCCAGCAGTGAGGCTAAAGACTATGGGTTTATGCACAAGCCTTTAACAAATAAATCAGTGAATTTAAACATTAGGAGGGTAGTTCTCAGTGTGTCAGAAATCCTGGCATACATGCTGCGTGGATCAATGCTGCTTGGAATTATACCCACCCCTCCCCACCCAACCTGCCTTTGAAAAGAGCAGCCAGGAGGAACCAGAGGAGTGTGGGTGTGGTTTTAAGATCTGAAGATCAAGTTTAGGAGATTGCTGGTTAAAAACACAAGAGGGAAGTCTGTTTGCTCCCA
Organism: Megalops cyprinoides; assembly: GCF_013368585.1. Classification (NCBI taxonomy): domain Eukaryota; kingdom Metazoa; phylum Chordata; class Actinopteri; order Elopiformes; family Megalopidae; genus Megalops; species Megalops cyprinoides. The sequence continues at coordinate 9,575,657 of NC_050597.1, forward strand.
CTGTACAGGGCATAGGAATGCTCTGGCAATCACTCACAGAGCACATTAGATATGCAGATTGCATCAATATGAACATTCACATTCTCACTACGTCTGGCAGGCAGAGGGGCTACAGAGAGGCAGTATTGGAGATAAGATAAATTGTCATCAAAAAGAAATAAAATAACGTCCCATGGGTGCGCTTCTGTAAGTTCAGCTACTGCCCTAATCGGAATTCTTGTGTTAGCATTTAGATATTGGAATCCCCCTTCCACACACTGTCAGATATTGCCTGTGATTATGATGGATGGTTCATTGTGAAGGCATCTCTGAGCAATTCTGTGAGAGACATCTTCTGACTACTTAACATGCCGCTACTGGCATAACGCTTATACGTCCTATGAGACAATTTGTTTTCTCTGTTCAAAAATCAACCTTGCTGATTGCCTGAAAGCTTGAGGGGGCAATACGGTGAAAGGATTTTCCAGCAGCGTGGAAATGGTACACAACAAATCGATGAATTCTTCCTGACATCAGAAAGGTTCGTTGTGAGCTGGTAAAAGAAGACATATTTTCAAGGGGGCTAAACTGCATAATCAGTAATCAGAAAAAAAACCCTGCAATGGGCAGTAATTACTGGTGGCATCTTTTAGGGCTACAAATGACTAAATACAAAGAAACCACACAGGTATCTACATACCTTGAAAATGAAAACAAAGTGCAATTAACAATATAGATCAGTAATTAGACACACTTGAAACTGAGGTTATCAACATATTTCAAACAGTTAATAAGTATATACAATGTTTCCTACATGAGCCATACCTCAGATGACAGATTATAAACTAGTCCTGTAATTTATTATCTTTTTTGAGACAAGGGAAATCAATGTCGAAATCAAAGGGATGATTATAGCTCTGTGTTTAACACAGCAATTTACATTTGGAACTAATTTTGATGGAGGCTGGCATTTGTATTACAGGCTGACAATTTAACAGTTCTCTCAAATGGCACATGAGACTTCGATGAAAGGCCTGACAGGCACCCATTACAAGGAGTGAAATACATTGTTTCTGAAAACTGAAGCCACGAAATGAAGAAGGAAGCACCCACTGCTGTGTTGGACTCTGAGTGCAGGCTGTGAAGAAGACTGTCTCTTTAAGTTCTGTCACCACTTCCTTTGGTGCTCAAGTGTGGTGTTCACTTCAGGTGTTTCTTTGCTAAAAGATTTTCCTTAATGTTTTATTAATAAACATCTTGGTTCAAAAACTGCCTCTCTCCCAGAGAGGGGCAACAAATTGTTTACGTCGAGATTTATTTAGACACTAACGAAAATTGGAATCTAGCTGACAATTACGCACAAGATTCAATGCAGAGATGTTCTGATCTACATTTGTAAAGATATCATTATCAGGGTGCAACACCAAAACTAATAATGTCTGCTGCAAAACCACTTGCAGTCCAGCACAGAGGCGTGTCCAGCATAGGCTTACCAATAACAAATTTTTATCTGTGATTACCAGTAAAAGTTGACTTCACGACATGCCACCAGACTGACAATAAAATCCCACAATTGCGAAATTATGCTTAAGACACCTTTGGGAATGGTAGTGTATTTGTGCTTTATTGTGTAATCACATACAGCTACACTAAAATGCTCTGCCTGCACTGTTTGGCAGCACGAAGCTATTTCTGACAAAGCAGCCACACGTGTGCAGTCTGGCATTTGCAGCATATGACAGAATATTTGATCAGCACTTTTTCTCTGATATCATTTGAAGCTGCAGATCTGAGGACCCATTGGGCCACGTGATGCGCCTATCAGCTGCTACTGCTCTAAGGCTCCTGCTACACCTTTTTTTTTTTTTTTTTTTCCTTTTTTACATTTTTATTTTTGCATGTACCATTTTTAGCTTTCCCATCTAATAGCACTGATTTTTTTTTTTCCATCAAATCATTATTGTCAAAAGAATCAAGTCTATTCACTCACCGACTTTTGCCCCAGACCACGAGAACCACAGAATATACTAATCAGTGAAGGCTAATCAGTGGAGGTAAAGGGATGACACTCTCTGTGCTTTAAAGACCAGGGCTGTACATCCGTGCTGCAGCCACCTGGGTGCCAAACCCTGCCACTCTCCCCCATTCCTGCACACGGCTCTGCAAAGCCTCAGATCATTTTGATTATACTTTGCTCCAAGTCCCAGAGTGAATTATCCAGACATCTTGCAGCACACCAATCTGTTGTAAAACTGCAACACAACTCTCTCTCTCATCTATCTGTCTACCTGTCTGTCTATTTATCTATCTACATATACAGATCTACCCATGTATCTCTATCTCTATACATATACATAAATGGATGGATAGATAGATAGAGAGAGATGTATATACAATAGATGTGTGTGTGTGTGTGTGTGTGTATGTACCACTTGCCATTCTCCAGTCTCCACCATCCTCTCTCCCTCTCTCCCTCTCCCTCTCCCTCTCCCTCTCTCTCTCTCTCCCTCCCCTATACCTCTCTCTCATATTCACAGTCATTGCTGGCAATCCCTTTACACCTATTTTCCACCCTTAGATGAGACAGTGGCATGCCGCCGAGCGTTCTCATCATGTGCATAATGTAACCCCCAATTCCCTGCCTCCCTCCTGCTATGAGGGCAAGCGAGAAGGCAGTGGGCACGCTATTAGTCGAGAACAACCCATAACAAACCTCATAGGAGCGCACCCCCCCCCCCCCCCCCCACCACATCCGACTCACCCTACCCTGACTCTCAGCTAAAGCTCAGCCAGGCAGAGGCAGACACCTGAAGTCGCGCTGGATCAAAAGCCTTTGAAACCTGCCTCTTGTTCTATTCCGTTGGCTCTGGCAGGCCTAATTAAGGCTGAGGGAAGGGGCTGGGAAAACCTGCAGCGAAATCTGCATTCCACAACATGTCGTGAATTTCTAAGGCTGTTCATGTGAAGGAGTGGACACACAGCGGGTTAACTGTGAGAAGTTTCAAAGACCCGTGGAGAATAAAGACGTCTGAGTCTCTGCAAAATGCCAGGAATATCCGCAAAATCTTTGTATGAAATCCAGCTGCTTCAATTCTCAAAATGACAAATACACCCACTCATGATTTAAATTTAATGTTTGAAAACAGAGGAACTCACATGTTTGCCCAGCTTTTAATACACAAATTAATTATGCATACATTTTCCTTAAGTATCTCAGTGCATTTTTCAAATCTGCATTTTCCATTGTCAAGGTTGTCAAAGAATGTCATGGTTGGGTAACACTTTAGATAAAAGTTTCCTGCGTGAATGCTTTATAAATGACGACAAAGCTACTTAGTAAAGTACTTTACAAGTTCAGATATGAGGAACTGACAGCCCTTTATAAGTTATACTACTGACTGTTTCTTGTATATAAAAGTTTAATAGTGTTCAGCCACCAGATATGTTACTTAATTACTGTAAATAATTAAAAAGGTCAGAAAGGTGTTTCAGAGTAGGTGCAAAGTATTCCAACAAATATGAAAAGATTGGAGTTGGAGCATCAGAGATACACATTACATTTGTTTTCCTATACTGTTCCTAATTGCAAACCATATCACTGCCAGGATACAGGCAAGGTCACTGAATATTTTTATCTCTAAAAAGTCATTTAATACAAATACTTAAGCCATCATTAAACACAAGGCTGTACTTTGTAGTGCAATAATACTATACACAAATGGTGGAGAAAATAACAGATTTGTTTATCTTTACAGTTACAGACTAGCAATGAGTCATATGTAATTATAATGAGAAACCAAGGCTCACTCTGGGGCTCAGATGAATACTCTGTTGTCTCTCCAAACCAACATAAATAGAAATCAATGTCATCTTACTATTAAAGCAAAGGCTAGATTATTATACTCAAGTTACACTGGCAGCAATTGCATTATGCATGCTGAATGTGTATGTGAATAATGAATTTGAATGTTGAATTCAATGTGTGTGACAGGAATCATGGTATTCAACATGAACTGATTACCTCATACATCAGAGACCACAAAAACAACCCAAATGTCGTTTGCTGCACATTTTATTCCAGGCCATTGATCAGAAAGGATGTAGCGTCTGTCAACGCTGACAAATGTGAATACTGTATATCTGCTTTCTTGTACCAGGTATCTAAAACTTGAATTTGAATTTCAATCAAGAAGTCAGCAAGGAGGATCTTGTTATTGCTATGGCAACATGGCATCCCTTCATCCCTTCAAATCAAGGTGATCTTCCATTGTCACCACTGTCCTGAATGTATTGGAAGAAACAATCACAGTCACAGTCACTAAAGAATCATAACCAAAAAGTGAACTGCAATCAAACAAAGATGAAACCATCTACCATAAAGCTAATTTCACTGTAATACAACTGTGTTGAAGAAATCAATACACATTAACCATGCCTTCCATGATCCTATGACTCCTATAGCGTGTGTATACGCATTCCTTCAAGCTTAACCATCACAGCTGTGGGGAAGCTTGTCTTCACCTGACTGCATTGACCAGAGCGGCCATACCACTGCAGCTCCAGGTGGCTGCTGGGATTTCTGCGGGGAGAGCTGAGCTGCAATGACAAGGTGCTTCCAAAGCCTTGGGTCCTCGCTGCCCGGTGAATGTCACACGGTGGCCCTGGAACAGCGTCGATGAACGGACACAGACACGAGCACGCGCAGTTATTCTGCTTCCTTCCCTCAAGGGTCAAACCTGTCACCCTAAGCAGAGTGGAGAGTGTGGTACAGCCCCCCCCCCCCCCCCCCAGGAATGACTGAAGGGAACGGGTCCCATGCACTTAGAGACTCTCTTGGTTCCGGTGGCTTTTGTCACATATTCTTAAGTTTGGTGTACCTGTGATGGCAGCTCTGACCCAGGGACCCTCTTATGACAGTAACAGTGCTAGACACAGCCACCAGAGGACAGAAACAGAGTTTAAATCACGCCGTTGACATCAGCGGGGAGAAAACGGCTGATCCGCAAAAGCCAGCGACCTCCGTTACAACACGAGAACCTGCTTTGCTCTGCTTACTGTCAGTACATTACACACGCTGAGAAAAAATAAAACAATGAGAACATACTGTATCTCAAAGAATCAACAAAGCCTCAGTAAAGCATTGCATTTAGCACAACAACACATGTTCCTGCCTTAGTCATGCAGTAATTACCTAGCGTGATTACTCAGCTACAGTGCAAGTGCTGCACGATGAGGTTAACAATTCTGTTCAGCACGCTGGTAAGAATGTGTCATGTGGAAAAATGATCAGCACACATCAGCCCACCCGTGCTGACATTATGGGATGGAATGAGCGCAGAGGTGACCTGTAATGACAGCTCTGCCCGCCAGACACAACTCCTAATGTGTCTTCTAACACGTCTTTCATGCGCCAGAGAACCCTCACTCCTCTTGCCTTGTGTATTTTTATACTTACTTTTATTACATTATTGTATTTATTGTGCATGCACTCTTACCCAGACCGACTTACCAAAAGTGCATTTGACAGGGTTTACATGGCAAGAGACTCTGAGGTTGGGTGAAGGAGTTTATGAATATATAATGGGGGTTAAGAGACCCCAGGGACAGTGGCTAACGGCGCTTGGCACAGCTTGTCACTCGTCATGTACTGGAGACACAGAATGACAAGCTATGCCCTGTTGGCTGGGAGACAAGACAAAATGGACTGTCAGAGCCAGAACTGAGGGAGACAATGACAGTCACGACTGATGTCTGACAGCAGCGATGGCACCTACAGGTTTCCCTCTCTGCATCAGCATATGTTCACAGTGTATTATTCCACTGTTAACACTTCAGATGTCTTCCAGGAGTCTCTCAGCTGCCTTTTCCTATCGTCAGGGAATAATTTTAAAGTTTTTTTTTTTCCCTGACTGTTTTTGAATCCTTTGGGGAAAGTGCTTTATGCTCTATGTCCAGCATTTTTTCATTGCAAAAAATACCAATAATGTGAAATGTTTTTTTTTCCTCTTTATATAATCCTGTTTCAATGGTATATTAGGCTCACCCCATTGCAAAAACCACTGCAACCATGCAGGAGTGCTGTGGCGACACAAATGCAATCCTCTAATACGCTCACATGTAGACAGAGGCTGTTTGTCACACTGCAAGACGCTCAGTGCACTGCAGTGGAACCGGTGCTCACTGGAGGAAAGGCGCTATGATCCGAGCAGCTCGAACCCCTGATGCATGGCAGGGTGCCTGAGAACAGTCAGATGAGAAACCCCTGCTGACATACCCACTCCTATCCCCAATGGAACAAAGCCAATTTTTTACACTGCTATGGGCTCCCGAGCACAGTGACATGGCTGGGATCAAACGTGGGCCATAGAGCTCAGTGTCTACTAACAGCTGCTTGTCAGCCTCTTTACATAGAATTTGATTGATTGATTAATTGATATGGTTCTAACTGAAAACAGACTTACAACTTCCATAACATTTCGATGATGATTCATGGATAAAACAGGCCAGTTTGGCCAGTTTGTACAATAATATCTGACATGTTAGCACATGAATACCTCCATAATTGATAATAAACAACATCAGGCCGTGATGGTTAGTAACAAAGACAAACATACTTCACTCACTGTAAAAACGGTCACTTTGCTTGACCTTTTCATGGCTTTCCAGGATGGAAATAATTTCACCGATTTTAAAGCACCATGAGGACACTGTGGAGGCATTGATGTATGTATTTGTATATGTATATGTGTGTGTCTATAAACTGTACATATGTGCAGTATATTGGCACACACACACTAACAACTACCTGATACCTGACATAAGAAATCCTACAAATGTCATATATATGGACCATGCAAAGTGGTGTGGGTTGTTTAATTTTCAGTCTTGAAAAAACTGCCACATGTCAAAGAGTTTCAAAGAATATATTTAAAAAATGTGGTGTACTATATTTTTCTACTATGTCCCTGAGGTACGCACACACATTTGCAGGATGTTTTAATCTCTAAATGTATCCTTCAGACTAATGTCTTTAATAAAATACTAGGCCACTGGGTTATTTCATCAGCAGCTGTATGTATTGTTTTAATGACATCTTCGTTTAAAATTGATTTTTGATTAACACAAAATAACACCTGCAGACACAGCGAAATAATGACACACTCTTAATGAAAGTACTGTAAAAAAAAAAGTCTAGTTATTATATGGAGATTTGAATAAGTGGATAGATAATTGCCTGAGCTTTATTAACATTAATGTCCTGAAGAAATGAAGTGAAACACGAAGAACACACATCAGTGGGAGTAAAATTAGGATCCATTAAGTCTCAGAGGGTTCCTGTAACTGTTACCATTACATAAGCCTTGGAAAACCTGACAGAGCATCACTGCTGCACAGAGGAAAGAGCCGGCAAGCAAATGTCTTTCATTAAAACGTACTCTAGCCCTGTGTGTTCCCTGTCCTGACAAGCAAAACATAAAATGCGATTCTTCAAACAACAAATAGACCAATAACCTTTTCTGTTATACCACTAAGCAGCTCATGTTCCCAGTTAAAGCACTTATTGTTGCCAACAGCAGTATACTATCATTATATTTAGCTCCGTCTCTTAGTGAAGAAGTTTGGACATTCCATTGCCTGAAGGACTGAGTTGTGCTCTTTGCGTGGAGTAAATACTATACTGTTACAAGACTTAATCTCTCGTCAATAGTTATTGGACACAAAGTCATTCCTGCCTCACAGAATGAGTTATCATTGCAACACTGTACCATTATACAAAAACCGCTCTAACAATGTGTTAAACAATAAATCCAAAGGTGCAGCCCTTAAACCGCTGTCAGTATGTCAGTATGACTACTGTACCATAGACAACTGTATCACTGTATCACCGATTACGGAAAGAGCGTATCTAGAATACAGTCAATTCTTCATAATCCCTGGGTGGATTAATCAGTATCAGAGACAGTATCAGTGCCTCATCAAAAGGTGTCTGTGTCAGTGCCTTATCAGAAAGCAATGCATTCAGAGAAATGCTTTACACCAACAGAAAAATGCTAACCAGTGGGACTGGAAAAGAAGGAAACTGACAAACAGTATAAAGCAAATCATTTTTGCATGTTGCATTTCATATCTGTGCATTTGATTTAGGCATGGATAATCCTCATTTCATTTTTATGTGTATTGCACTTACAGTAGTTATGGCGAGGGTCCTCCATAACCTTGGATAATTGAGAGTTTACTATATTTCAGAATGAGGGGCACTCTTTTCCAAAACTGGCTTCAAATGTATCCGTTCCAACAGTTAATTCCTCACAAACATAACAAGCAGTTTTTCGATGAAAGAAAGTACTGAATGGCTGCATAGGCAGCTTTAAAGAGAAAGAAAGATTTCAAGCAAAAGAAGGCAAACAACACAGCATTCACTAAGAAAAAAACTTAATGGAAACTGTGAAATAAAATCAAATTCAACATGGAGGGAAATAGAAAAACAAAACAAGGATTAAGGAAAATCAGCATGGCACAAAATAAAAAAGAAAGAAGGATTAAGGGAAAACAAGCCAGCAATATGTCACGGGAATTACAGCCGTCCCCCAAATAAACATCATTACACAATCCAAACCTGAAAAAACAAGCACCATGTCCCGAATATTTTTTTTCACACACTCACTCCCTATGGTGTTCCGCAGTCTCTCTGTGCCATAGAGAATCATAGTAATGACATTAGCTGCAGTGATTACTGTATACATGTGGCTTTGAAGACACAATAGTTTATGCGGGACAAGCAGATCAAGGGTTCCAGCTGTACAGCTGTGACTACCGTAACCACAAACTCACACCCATAAAAAGGACAAATCCCACCAGCCTTGCAGTATATTCAGAAACTCCTTTCCTGCTGCAGTGAAACCAGTTCCGGCCTTTCCACTTCACGCCCTGGGATAGGGTAATGACTGAATGCACCGAAGCTCCTGAATTTCACGCTTAGAGCATGTGTGCACTGTGCCAGAACTTTCATATATTATTCCTCACAAAAGGTACACCTGGTGGAGGGTGTAAGAATAGCGCCAATTCTGTTAGTGTAAGTATCTGGACTTCACAGCAGTAAGTCACTGAATCAAGTCAAAAATGTTACATATAAATTAGATATAATTTTATGCTTCAGTTAGCTGAGGGTAGCCATCAGGGAGCCACATTGGGGCAGAATTTTCCCATACAAAAAACAGCTTCCCACCTGGCATTACCTCCCACCTCCTGCCCAAGCCTATTAACCTGCAGGTGTCCGTGTTTACAATATCCCCTGGACCAGAAAAAAGGACTCCCTGGCCTGTGTAACTATCACAGAGGGACTGTAGCAATCCTTCCCAGGCAACATCAGTGAATCAGACACACCTCCCCACAAAATCGTGTGTCACCCGAGATGTTCAGTGGACACTCCTCGGAAGGAGACAAATCGTTTTTAATTGCATGTCTTTATCAGGGGAGGAGACCAGCTCCCATTAGAGGGTACAAGGTGGCAGTCACAGTATGAACGCCTGTAATGCCCCATGGGGCCCACACACCGAGACAGAGACACACATCACACTTCCTCCCAAAGGAGGAGTAGCCACAACTTGATATTCTAATCACCACTTGGCATCATGATCTGATTGCAAAACCGCTGGTCCCACATTAGGCTGAAAGTCAACACCTTTGGTGCTGTCATACGCTTCACATCAATCCATTATGCAAAGGCTTTCTGAGAAACATCAGATATTAATGGCGGCCATCATCACTAAAGACCCCAACATAAATCACACTTATGATAATAACAGGGGGGATCTCTCTGGCTCCCATATACAGTACTTATGCCATCTCAGAATACTGACATTGCTAAAGAATGACTGAGGGCCTTTAAGTATTTTTATTGTCACTTCCAGCAATGACAGATACCCTGATATCTTGAGTGAATATCTACAGAGTCCCAGGACATGCTGGGCCACGGCCAGCCAGCCACGCATGGGAGGCGGAACCTCGATTCTTACTCACAGCCAATCATCATCATGGCCACGGCGAAGATCTTCTCCCCGTCCGTGGTGGGCGCGATGTTGCCGAAGCCGATGCTGGTGAGGCTGGTCATGGTGAAGTACAGCGAGGTGATGTAGACCGAGTCTTTGCTGGGGCCGCCCTCCCACTTGCCGGAGCCGCTGACGTTGAAGCGGTAGGGTGACCCGACCGTCTCCCCCAGCATGTAGAGCCAGCTGTCCGTGCGCACCGAGTTGGTGTCCTCGTTGATCACCTCGTAGTCCCCGATGCTGTACCAGATGCAGGCCAGCCAGTGGGCAGCCAGGCCGAAGACACACACCAGCAGAACCAGCACCGCCGCCCCGTACTCGATGTAGTGATCCAGCTTCCGCGCCACCCGGCCCAGCCGCAGCAACCGCACCACCTTCAAGGAGCTGAAGAGGCTACTGATGCCCTGGGGACGGAGAGAGGAGAAGGGGGTTCATGACATGGTTCATGACTCACACATCTGCACAGTGTCGTGAACAGTGACAGCACATACACAGTGATTCCACATATAACGCATTGGTATATATACAGTGCATGGCACATATACAGTCACAGTAATAGTACTGTGCATATACCATTACTCTGGACATACTATGACTGCATATAAACTGTTACTGTACATACCATTACTATATTTGCCATTCCTATATATTTACCAATACTGTATTGGTGAGTAATGGCGCACGGAGTCATACAATCACAGTAATTGTACAAACATATTCATGGAAATGTGATGATGTATCCACAGTAGTTGTATAAATCCACTGACAAGATGTTAAGTCGAATGCAACACTGGCATTCTGTCTTACTATGACACTTAGTTGTTCACTCATTTGTTTTTCATCTGACTCACAGTAAAGGAAAAATAAGATTGTTTCAGAAGGGTCATTCAGCACTTCTATGCAATTGCTGTCTCTCTGACTATTTCGCAGAGTCTGTAAATGGCTAGAAGATTACTTCTGTGGTATTCATATAGTAGAATACTTTTTCCCTCATTGGCTCCCCAAGGATGAAAAGGATTATGTGTACTTCCACTGCCAGAACTGCAGAATTGCACATCATTTGACAAACTAAAAGCAAAACTGTTCAGCCTTCACACTGGTTTACATCTGAACCTATTCTACACCTAATGCCCTGTATCTGATCACTCCATCCTTAAACCAATCCTGACATAGTATTCTCTAGCTATCAATATGTATAACAGGAGGATGCAAATGATCACTGCCCTAATGAGTCATTGTTTGGCATGATGTAATGCTGCTTTTCTACATCTGTCTATGAGCTACTACAGTGTTCATACTAAAGTGAATAAATGTCTGTGTTCACGTCAGTATACTACAGTCACCTTAGGCAGCTTCTTGTTTATCATATCAGTCTTTTTTCAGTTGCACGCATACTTACTGTAATTCTGGCTGCTCTGTACCTCTGCCATTGTTCCTGTATTGCGCACTTAGACGTATCACAGCTTATCATCCTTGTATATCTACACTTAAATAATAATAGTAGTAGCACTCAGCTCAGCTGCTATAGTCCAATCCCCTGGGGCCCTGATTTCGAAGGCAGTGTGTCACATCGCTGTGCCAGGAGACACAGGCGACACAGTCCTGCGCCCTGAGCATCCTTCCCCAGCACCTCTCTGGGCCGCAGCACGGACATGTGGGAGAGGTGATGGATCTTCAGGGACTGGATAAACCCCCCCCCCCCCCCTCTCCACAGTCCCATCTGCTGGGGACGGTGACACCAGAGCCGTGACCAACTGCCAGCGCTCCCCACCATCTCCGCGTTGCGAGGGACCCGGCGCTGGGAACGTGCGGCGCAAACAGAAGGTTGACCGCCCTGGCGGTGCGATACCGCGCAGCCGGGGCCAGAAGGGGAGGCCCTCCTTCCAGCGCCGTCGCATGGAAATGCGCAGCTCCCGCAATAGCACAGAGCTGAATATAAATGCGTCTGCGTCTGTACGTGTGGGTATGTGTGCGCAGGGGAGAGCCTGTGCACATAAATAACCATCCCAACCCAGGGAGTTATATAGTTGTAATTTTAATGGACTGATATGACTGTACATTAGGGTGTCCTCCAACAGTATTTGGCCATAGAAATCTGGCCTAACTCCCAAGCCGTCTAACCTTTTTGCTGCCTGTGTTGTAACAATTTATGGCTGCAATTTAGATAATCTGAAATGCATCTCTCCCTTTGTAGTGCGTTTGATTTGTGTCCCGCATTATTATGGGCTGTTACGCTTGCTTCAATTACTGAATTCGGAACCGATGAAGTAGTACCCTTTAAAAAGGTCGGTACTGCCCAGTAGTCAAAGCGCCAAATCCCCCATTATTGGGAGAAATGAGACGGCCATAAACTGGTCTTTTCACACCTCAGCAGGTGTTTAGGCAAAAAAAATTCCAATACTGCTAGATGTCACGCCCCTACCCGCCCATCTTCAGATCATACCACGTGTCTGTTTCCAAAGCAACTGCTTATGGGGGTCACCACCTGTGAACATGGTTCAGTCCCATTTTACAAAAAAAAACACGGCAGTTACAACATAGTGTGAGCATTGTTGTGTGTGAAAATTTTGGCAGTTTGAATGCAAACACAGTATTCTGCTTCATAGATTATATAGTCATTTCAGAAGAAAAGCAAGATATAATGAAGATTATATCTCCTAATTTCCTCCGCAGGAAATTTTACAGGATTTGTATGCCATAAAACTTTTCATAATGACTCTGAAATTACTTGGTGTCTCAGTACAAGAAAAAAACATATAACAATAATGACATTAATAACAAATGGACTATTGAAAAAATGGGTAACCAGTCACTGCACAAGTACAGAAACACACAGATTATGCATAGTTGCTCCCCTATGTATTATAGCTTATACAACAGTCCTTATTCTTACGCAACATCTGTGGTGTTAATAACAGTAATCTCAATTGCCTAGGCCCACACAAACTCACAGACAGCTATATACATCAAATAGACTCACATGTATCCACAAGAACAATTAACAATGAATGCATCTATTGCATACAAGTCCATGTAAAAAAGTGAGTGTGTGTGTGTGTGTGTGTGTGTGTGTGTGTGTGTATGTGTGTGTGTGCGTGTGTGCGTGTGTGTGTGTGTGTGTGCGTGCGTGCATGAATGTATAAGTATAAACCATTTTGTCAAAACATTTGCATATTGCATTTTTTTCACTTGTATATTATTTGCACATCTGAACCTGAACCAATTCTACAAAACTACAAATTAGAGAATGAAAACTGCGAGGCCTACTTGAGTGACAGCCCGATGGTTCCAGTTCTTCGCATCCCACAAACAAACAGAGGGAGGAGAGGCCATGCAAACAAAAAAGGGTTTGAAGGAGAAAAAAAGAAGTCATAATGGTCAAACAAAAGAACACAGAAGCATTCAATGAGACAAATGAAATATTAAATCCAACTGAAGTAAATAATATATAAAGGAACAAAAGAGATAATAGCAAAGAAAACTGTCTAACTACAGGTTCTCAAGCTTAGAAGACACCTTTTTTTCCTCTAAAGTTTTTGCAGTACACATTTTGATCCAGTCATTTACTGAAGCAATTCAGGTTTTGTACCTTACTCATTGGGTACAATAGTAGCATGCCCGCACTGGATTTGAACCTTAAAGACCCAGCTCCCAAACCATCAGACGGGTTTTTCGTTATTCGCCGTGATAGAACACAGAAAGCCTACCTGCATTTCAAAAGGTTCAATAGCATATAGCTATTTTTGGAGCAGGAGTGGGAGTACGCCCCTCCTGGAGTTAAACCAGGCTCTGTCAGCACCCCCCTCCCCATCAGGAAACTGTCAGCAGGACTCTGCTAAACATCAGAGACTGTGGCAGGGCTTAGTGAAACCTGCACATCCCACAGGGACTCCCCCGACTTTGATGAGGGAACACTGTGGCCCATTCACACGGCTCCAGCTGCTCGAGAAACCAAACTGAATGGAGGGTAAATAGCCTGAAAGACCTCCTCAGGCCACCGCGCTGTGTGAAAATATGACTTACCTTCATACACCATTAAAACGGAGCAAAGAGTCGCCTCTGAGTGAAGATCGGCTGCCCTTTATGACACGGTTACTGTGTCAGGGGAGGCCAGTGTGGATTTAACAGAAATATCACCCCTGGCACTACCATACCTAATAAGCTGCTCCAAACCAGTCTAGGCTACCCCAAGCAAATTATTTTCACAGACCACATAAAAGCAAATGTTAACTTCTAGGTGCAACACATTTTAAAAATATTTTAAAATGTTTTAATTTTTGTTACCAATAAAACATTTTACCCTACTTAAAATAAAAATTTGGGAATTATTTTATTCACATCACCCCATAATTTAGCAGATGCCTCCATCCAAGGCAACTTAAAAATGTAAAAGCAAATGGCATTAATATAGGGATACATTACACTAAATAGTCGAGTAAAACAATGCTTGGAAAGCAAAGCAATATTATATAGAGAGAAACCATACACTAATAAACCGCAAGCTCTCAAAGATAAATACTCTCACACAGTTCTCATAATGGACTCCCTGGAACTATGTGAATAAGGGGCTTAACAGCTAAAGCTGGTGAAAAAAAGCTATTAGGTTTCTTTCTGCACACACCAGTGATCAATCACTCAGCTGCAGAAGATAACTGATTGGTTAAATAACTTGAGGTTCTTAGCTCAAACAGGTGTGTTCTCCTGGGTAGAGACAATATATCCGTGGTGCATTTCATGGTGATGATCTTAAATCAGTTCTCTCACTATACAGCACTGATTATGATCAGAAGGCACACAGGCACAAACCTGTTTGATTAGAGTATTCCATCTATGCAATCCTCCAGCTTCTTAACATAACAATAACTCAAAGCTTGTGTGCTGTTTCTGCCTGTGTGCTGTACTGCTGTACCATTGCAGTATGCTTGCTTCCCATTCTCAAAAGAAGCACAGGGTGTAGTCTAGGCTTTAGCTGATTCGGGGCACAAATGTTAAACCCTCCGCTTGAGCTCCAAAATGATGCAACACAGAAATCAAGGGTGACGAAGAGACTGTGAATAAAGGGCCAATCAAACAGTCACAAACATGAGATGATGTAAAATCTATCCGTCTATCCTTCTCAGCTATAGTAATGTATCAACTGAATTTATGAACTTCTGAGTCAACATTGCATGTTTCTGCAGATGTTCACAATGTTCCCCACAAAAAAAAAAAAAAAAAAAAACAAAACATATGCCCCAGCCAACACAAAGATGAAAGGTCAATATAATCATCAACAGTATACATGTCTTCTGCCGAATTGTTTAATTCTCATTAGGCCAAAATGAGAAAACAAAACCTGTTCTTCTTGGTTCCTGTTGGCTAAAAATGGATGAGATGCTTCAAGTGATTTTGATTCACTGATTCATAGCCCTGACTGAATGAGATAGATGGCTTATCTATTGTCTGCGTGCTTTAGAGGGCTAGTTTCAGAATTACAATATATACAGTTATATTTACAGTTATAACAACAAGAATGGACCTCAGAGAAAGTGTTTTGTTAGACACTATAAGCATTACCAGAGTCAGTGGCCCTTAAGAGCCTGATTCTCAGCGAAACAACCATTGTGCCTGTTTAACATACAAGTCTATCATGACCTCTTTTCCCCACATGATTATCGCCTTAAATATTTTGACAGTAATACAGACTCTATGCAGTTTTCACTCTCTGAAAACACAGCATGTGTGGTCCATATTGCTGGAAGATACTGCTCTCAGAACTTCTGAGGATATTCGCTTTATTTAGTCCATCTACTAAATACAGCACCAAATCCCATGAGGAATTGCTTCTTATTTAATCATGATTTCATCTCCTTAATTAAAGCAGCAGTAAGATCTGAAGTATGTTTTTAAAGATTGAGTGTGTGTGCATTTGGGGGGAGGGGAGCAGGTTTTTCTCAAAGTGATTTCTCCATTAAAACAAAATTTTAGTATGTTAAAAATCATTTTATTATGGATCCCGTTTGGACTATAGCTGTTTGTCTGTGGCCACAAATACCTTCAGGTGCAGGTAGACTGACCACATAACTGTAAGAGACAATCGTGAATGGTCTTACAGAGCTCAATTAAGAGAAAAATTACTTTGCCAGCAATCCTTCATGTGAAATCAATTTCAGTTACAAATGAGCAACTCTTTTTACACATTAATGGGTGAAGAATCGAAACTACAGCAGTGTGTGGCCAGATGTGAAATTGCGTAAGAAAAACACAGTGCATTGATAGGGCCGGGATCTATAAAATATCACATTTCTCCTCCTCAATTGCAGGGGGGAGTTTGGACTATCCAAACAATGACAGATATGATATTACACCTCTGCGGTTTACTGAGTCTGACATATGAGCTGTTTCTGTGTAATAACGTAAAGCTGATTCAATACTACCGAATAACAGAAGTCATGCTACAGAGACATGGTATATTTCAACCTGGTCTTTTGAAATAAACATCAAACCCCACCTCAACCCCCTGCACGCATACAAATTCTCTCGAGGATTCCATAATTAGATTGTCTTTTTTCCCTTCTTCCTCCCCCGAAAACTACATTTTTAGGAATGATGGGAGATACTTGTAAGACCAAACCAAAGTAAAAGCATACCGTACCAGTCAAAAGTTTGGACACACCTGATTAAGATAGTGGGAAACATACATTCAAAGACATTTTGATCACAAGACTTGTACTTAAATGTGTTTCTTATACAAATATAAATAGTGTAGCTGTAGCCACAAAAAAATAATAATTTTAAAAATGTATAGCGACTAATTCAAAGAATATAAAATGAAAGATAGTTCTGATTTGTTTAACACTTTTTTGGGGCATAATTCCATATGTGTGATATTTCATAGTTTTGATGTCTACAATTTTTTCTACAATGTAGAAAATAGTAAAGGTGAAAAACCTTTCTATGAGTAGGTGTGTTCAAACTCTTGACTGGTACTGTAACAACTGCTCTTCAGTGCAGTCTTGATGTTTGTTCATTAATGGTCATTAATTGTGAATGCCCTTCTTGTGTTCCTGAAGCTGCCTGTTGCAACAGCTGACTCCATGATGAAGCCCTGAACCCAGCATCTGGCCACATCAGTCGTGTAACCACGCCAAGTCACGCAGGTCAGCGGCTCTCAGGACAGGAATAAAAATAATGAAGAGGAAAGGAATTGGGAAAGTAAACAGCCACTCCCACTGCAGGGAGTTAGAGACCTGTGCCCTGTTAACAGGTTTGGATATTCCATTGAGAGCTAATTTAATTGGTAGGAACCGCGAATCCCTCAGTACATAATTAGACCAGATGTCAGTTTGCATAGACAAAACTTTATCCTGAGGAAAAGGAATGATTATTCTTTGTTTTCTTCCACCCCCGCTTTCACCACCTGTCCGCACCCCCACCCCCCACCACCACCACCTCAAAAGACAGCGATGCATTTCAATGCACTTCGGCGAGACTCAAAGGTTTGAAGTCAATTTGTTAAAAGTAACGGGGAAATTGCACATGCAAACCAGATGCCACTATAACCACTGTAAAATGAATTCCCACGTAAAAGTGGGCTGCAAGTGGAATGCGACAATGCTCTGTCACAACCCTCCTCTTGTTTCTCAGAAAACCAGAATGGCAAGGCAGACATGGATCGCACCCATCCTCACGGGTACAACACCCTGCCAGCTCAGCGACACTCTCTTCCTGCGTCAAACGTCTGCAAAGCGGTGCATAGTTACAGCAGAGAATGAAAGCCGTCAGAGCGCTCTCTGAGACTGTGCTCAGATCAGGCCTGAAGAGGAGGGACAGTGACTACCGTGAGCAGGCAACAGAGGCACAGACCGCTGGCTTTGAAAGGTCAGCTATCTCCCAGCATAGCACTCTAACACCACTGTCTCCAGTCACCTGAACTACATGCAGAAAACACTCACACGAAGGATGGTACAGAGAGGCTTGATGAACCTAAAACATGGAGGGGTCTATCATGTGCCAGCAATGATTCAGAATTTCTCAGATTTTTTCAGAATTTTCCATGAAATGCAAATTCATTTGGTTCACACAAGTCAGTGATTGACAGAACATGGTAGCTCCTCCCATTGTGAGGTCAATGAAATGTCATTCTCCCATCACTGACAAAGCACCAATGGACTTGGCTTACTTCTTCACCATGGGTGTCACGTCACTGTATGAGATCTGCCACCATCTTTATCCACTCATTAACTTCACATCTATTTTTATTCATTTATAAAGGCCCTTGCCTTGCCAGTTTTTAATGGATTGATGTGAATTATGATTGAGCTGGGAGTAGTCTTTTTTAACGATCCGAATTAAAGGTGAACCTCTCATCCTCACTCCCAAAAGTTAAATGTCTAAAGAGCCCTTTAAATCATTTACACACTGAAGGAAGTCAAATAGAAACGTCTGGAGACAACCTTGGCTTAATGCTTCTGCATAAATGGCCCTAGTCCCACAGCTTTTGAGAAGGCATCCTTGGAACTCCCAGACATTCAGAGTTTCAGAATGGACAGATAATCCCATTACATTACATTATTGGCGACTTACATTGGTTACAATTTTTACATGTTATCCATTTATACAGCTGCATATTTACTGAGGAATTTCCGGGTTAGCTACCTTGCCCAAGGGTACAGCAGCAGTGCCCCAGCGGGGAATCGAACCAGCAACCTTTCGATTACGAGTCCTACTCCTTACCACTATGCTACACTTCCGCCCTGTGTTTATTCTCTCATTATCTCCATGAAAAGCTTACTGTAAATGTGCCGCCATCTCAGAAGACGGAAATTCCTTGGAGATGTTTACAGATGAAGTCGCACATTGAAACGGCTGTCCCGTATTTGATCATTAATCAATGAGGACGCTAAAAAAAGATTTACATGCCTTCAAATAAAACTCAAGCTCAATGCCTGACCATATTAGCTGTAAAAAAAAGCTTAGCACATAGATGTTAAGAGAAACTCAGGAGCGTGTATAACAACTATACCATCTTTATTTGGTTTTCTTTCTTTTTTTTTTCCTTTTTAACGCCAGCTTTGGAATTGCCAAAGTGTGTATTAGGCTTGTCTCACCACACCTCACACTCATGCAGGAGTGCTGAAGCATGACAAGTGCGATTTTCCAACACCCTTGCAGCCAACAGCTATTTTATGTTTCCACACCAGAAACAGTGTGGACGGCCACAGGAACGTGAATGGCAAGTGAAGGGTAGGCATATCTCTCACTGTCATCAGCTGTGCAACCCACAGGCACCTGGCAAAGAACAGTTTGACGAGGAACCCTGTCCAACGTAGACCCTTGCTAAACTGGCAGAACAGACCCAGCCATGTTCTGCTGCTGTGGACTTGTGGCCACTGGGAGCTGACAGAGCCCAAACCCAAACGTGCAGTAATTTAGCCTGTAGGGGACAGCCTGTGCTGTCTGCAAGCACCTTCACCAACCGAGTCAGTTAAAAGCCTCAGATATGATCACCTCAAGCAGGAAATCTGCTTCAGTAACCATTTGGGAATAGTTACTAGGCTATGAAAAAATACTCCTGCGAAATCAGGAGCAGTAACTGACCTCATCTACGTTCTCAAAGGCATTGATGACATCGTAGGGCAAGCAGGACAGCAGGTCGATGACAAACCAGGTCTTCAGGTAATTCATGCGGATCAGCTTTGGGTCGGAGATGACCTCCCCGCCCGGGCCCACAAAGGTGGTGTGGAAGTTGAGCACGATGTCCACCAGGAAGATGACATCCACGATGCTGTCCACCACCAGCCACGTCACATTGTTCTGCTTGGTTTTGAAGGACACGTTGTAGGGCACCATGATGGCGGTATAGAAGGTGAGGATGAGGATCACCCAGTCCCAGGTGGTCTTGAAGGTGCAATAGTGGAGGATGATATGAGGGGGGGTCTTTGGCGTCTCTTGCTTGTACTGGGGGAGAATGTCAGAGCCTAGCTGCAGTACCTGCAGAGTGAAGGAGGGAAAGAGGGAGGGAGTGGGGGAGTGAGAGCTCAGCAAGAGTCTTACATCCCAGATGAATTTTCCACTGTTGATGTGTTGAAAAAAAAAGAAATGAACGTTTAGAAAAATGCCTGCAGTCACACTGTGCATACCCTGCTCTGTCTCTCAATACCTTTAAATACCAACATGCTTTCTCTGCGCTTTGATTAAAGCAGCTGTAATGAGACAATTAATAATCGTTATTTTGCACCATTGAGCCTTGCAGGGGCAGTAAATCAGACGGAAAGTAAGTAATCAGACTCCAAAATACTCCGTACAGTGATACATGATACTGCAGGCCTACTCTTCTTGGATTCATAATGAGAAGGGGGCTGCTTAGAGCGCTTTTCAGAATTGCTTTTCTCCCCCTCTCTTGGCTTGTGGGATTTCTACACAACCGCACCAGGAGAATAAGCCAATTCTCCTTTAATGGATTTCCTGGTTTCAGTCTATTGCCCGTCTTTGTAAACGTCTGTTCTCACATTTGTTAATTGGCAGTTATTCTATAAATAATACAACACTCATTTGTTTTATAATTAAATTAATACAGTAATCCCCTCCTTATTTGTATGTGATACCTTCTATAAACTGCTGTTGAAAATCTGTGAATATCATTCTTTTTGTCCTTTACACTGAACTTTCTCTTAATCATTACAAAATAAAGTATTAAATAGGTACAGATATAATGCAACATGAGCCTCAAACTACTTCTTGCATTGTACTGGAGTCAGGGATGGGGATAGTTACCAACCATAACCATCCAACCATAAATGAATAACAAGGTATTACTGTATACTGTATCTACAGTGCCCAACACAGAAATAAGACATGATCATAGTATGTGCATATATTCACATACAAGTCGGTAAGCAATTGTGCACAACAGCTAATTTCAACAAGACTTCATCAATGAGAAATTCAGTTGGAAGAAGGCAAAACAAATGACCTGTGGACAGTAAGACTGCTCACATGTTGAATGGGCAGGCAGTGGGTGGTTTTGATTAACTATAAGGTCATAACAAGTGTTATGATTTTGGGTAATATTAGGTTTACGGTCAGGGTTACAGCTTTCGTTTAGTCAGGGTCAGGATTAAGTTTAAGGTTAGGGGAGGCCCGAGCTTCCGTGTCAGTCCCTCCGAGACACGCCCCTACCTCGGCCAGACGAGAGTGCTTGTGAACGTTCTCTCCCTTGTGGACGGTGGGCTGCAGCTGCTGTAAGACCCCTCGGCTGCTCGTTAGCGCTCGGGTCAGACGGGCAAACTTTCCCCAGCCTTGAGGGACAGAAGACCACAGAGGCCATGAGGCTGTTGCAGCAGAGTACACGCTCACTGCAAACCATCGAGTAACATTGGTTGTACACCTGCAAAGCTTGAGTCTGGACCTTTGACATTATCAGAATATCATTTACATTTATATTTCATTGGGCACATGCTTTTAATCAGAGCAACTCTGAAAGCAAAAAATACAAGCACATATAATAAGTCCAAATGAACAACAGTACATACAGAAAATAGGTCACAGCACCATCACTGTATGGTATGCATATTCTCTCTTTCATGACTATAATCCATTGCTCTTATTTAAACATAATTCATGCAGTTATTGTAGACAGTCTAAAATTTGTCCAACATCTGACTCTGACATATGAGAAGAGGGGTGGAAGAAAGAATTCAGATAAGTATTGTGTTGAAAAGTAATCCAGGGCAGACATTGATAACCATCATTTTCAAAAATCATTTTGGTCTCACTCAATGCAGATAATATACTGACCTTTAGATGAATCATCTTCAATGGGCTGTTTAAACGCTGTGATGTCACTGAAAGTGCAGAGGAACAACACCACCTTGTCCTGCTCATTACGAATTGGAGCAATTTTGACAAAGAACCACACTGGCGTTCCTGAAAAAAAAAAATCGAGATCATTGCTCACAATTTTGAGGCCATCTTCTCTACTGTGCAGTCTGTGAGAAATGTTATGCAAAAGTGCTTAAGGACATTTGAATCCATTTACATGATAAACAGATATTTTGAAATTGTTCCGTCATGCAAGTTTCTCGCTGTCTGGTACTTACGGTTCTTCTTGTACATAAGTATTTCAAATGAGTTCATCTCATAGTTTTCAAAGGTTAGTCGTACTTTTTCGCTCGTTTCCTTGTCAGTAAGCTCCCCGTACATGAAGCTGGAAAAGACAATACACAGAACGCCATGCTATTTATACAACATAAACATAAGCATTGCAGCCTTCTCCATGATTCAAGTGGAGAGTACAAATAATCAGTAGTGACAGGCATCTCAAATAACACAGAGCAAAATTATCAAAGACGACTTCTCTCCCCAACCAACTCAGGCGCTGACAGAATCTTCAAACACAACTCAGCCTGCTTGCACCTTTGATCGGTGAAAATTTGAATTTCTGTGAACTTAATCTGACTCATTTGAACAGCCCCCATCCCTGATTACCTAACACCCTTTTTTTTAAATCAGGGCTAGGATTGACCACACTGAACCATTCATGTAGAAATAATCTTTAAGTTTTATTGACATCTGGTCCAATCTCTAAGCTAGTTCCTATGTACCCACAGAGTGGAAAAAGGGTGGGAGAGCTGGGCACATGGTTGAGAAGACACCAAAATCCATTGTAAAAGGCACTGGAAACAGCTGATGAGCACATGCTTGTGTCATGCCCCCATCAGGTGACTCAACTCCTACAGTATGCTGCAGGGTTGAAATCAGCAAGGTGGACAGTATCCAGGACTACTGATCTAGATTCAGATAACCTTGAACGTAATCCCAACTGATTGATTCCAAAAATCAGAAAAAGGAACCAATTCAGGGTCGGCACATGGAACTGCACATCCGCACAGAGATAAGAGCCAAGAGAGGAGACCTGGGGGAAGAGCTCTGATCCATCCCAGCATTCATGTTGGCTTGTGACACACTAACCCGACTGAACTGTTGGGAGGTTTATCTGGCAAAGACTCTCCAGCCACTGAAAGTGGTTTAGTGGGCAAACTGACAGCAGCTCTCATAGCGCTCTCTGGAGGGCAGACAGACGTTCGTTTGAGCCTTTGCTCATAATGAAGGATCCGTTTTGGGACTCCACCAGAGAAGAGCACTGCCATGTATCATATTCATGAGGAATAAATTAAATGAGTGAAATCATAGGTCTTGTACCAGTGGACCCCAGCAATCACGGACTTTTTGAAACAAATGCCGGGGTTTAGACTCCCACGGAACAATTCAAGGGCCCAGATAAGACCTTTAAGGTCACAGGCGTGATGTGGTGCACATTCTGGGAGATGCCAAGCGGAGGCACTCCCAGCGTCTGAACTGTTATTTTTCATTGCCGTTAATCACTGAAGTGAAGGCTGGCTGCGAAAGCACTTCTCCCTGCTGATTGCCTCAAAGTGCTGTCAAGGACCACGCTGCTGTCTTCCTCCTTGAAGGCTGTTAATGAGGCATTGTGTGTGCGTCTATGCCTTCGCCGCGGCGGAACGTAGCGTCTTCCCAGCGGTATTAGCGTCACGGTCCCTGCCCGGCCCACCCCTGCACCTCATTTAAAGCATGACTCTTCAAGCGGTCGCCCACTACCTGATGGGGAGGCGTGGTTCCTCTGCATTAGAGGAGTCCATTACCAGATCAGTGGAGCTAGTAACAGTGGGGGGGGGGGGGGTGGGGGGGCTGTGACAGGAGTGACTTGGTTTCAGTGCAGCAGTTGAGAGTGGCCCACAAAGCACTGCCTGCACTCTCTTAATCCACATTATCTCAATGCCAGGTTGTCATGGGCAATGCTGGAAATCAGAATCTCTAGGCAGGAGCTTGTTATGCTACAATGCGGCTTGTCATGCGACAGGTTGGAAACTCCGGATCCGTTCCTCAGGGACTCCCGGTTTGATGCTGGGCTTTGATATCGCTCCTTTGCAAACTTCAACGTTTGCTATTTTTCTGCGAGAAGTTTTTTTTGAAACGTGTGAATGCAATTCAAATTCATCTTGTACTTATTACCATAAGGTACAGCATGTAACAGCAGATCTAAAAATACTGCTCGAAATTCTCTGAATTGTGAAAAGCTGAGTAATTCCAGAAAGGGATGTTTCGTGCCGTAATGTCCTTGGCATTCCAGGGACATGCGCGGTTCTCCATGGCTGTCACATTAATCTGACTTAATCCTAAAATAAGAGCTACCATTTGCTTTAAATTTCCTCCTCCTTACCCTATGCAAGTCTGGTCACAGGAAACACAGAACAAAAGTAACATTACAAAATTAGACTGAATGCACTGGAGACAAAAGTTAACTCACAGGTTAGGTCAAAACACGCATTAATTCATATTATAGCATATTTACAGGAGTTATAAACCCTTTTGACATTAGTAAGGGAACTTGTGGAAGTATGATTGATCCTACCTACCAAAAAAAAGCTTCACCATCCAATGTGTACTTCCTTCCCTCTTTGTATTACGTATATTGTTTGTATAATTATTACTGGCAGAGAATAACTCTGGAAGACAGTTGCTGCACTGCAGTATTTTAAGTTCCTTTATAAAGGATATACATGGGTAACTCTTGGACAAAAACATTTAGACCAGCTTTGCTTCCAGATCAGCAAGAATGCACTCTGTGATACTGCACTGTTTCATGTCAATACTGTTTGAATGGTGATGTCAGTGGCGTGTGTCTGATTTTGAATGGGATTCATCACCCTGCTGCAAGATGAATGTGGTGGAATTAGAACCACAGAGGAGGCTTTGAAGGATAGGGATCTGCCACACAGTGGTGACAGGCAAACCAAAACAAAAAAACAGGACAGGAGAAGGACTCAGAAGGTCCTGAGGTGGTACCTGCAGGTGCTGCTCTTTTGCATGACCTCAGCCCGATGGTAGCCAGACAGCTTGCAGAATCCATCGTTGCTGTACACGATGGGCCAGTCCACAATCTGAGCATTTCCCAGAACGAAATTGGTGTCTGTGGAGAAGAAAGGGAACAAGGAGCCACGCTTGTGATTTCTGTCTGCGCACAGACTCGGGGCAGTCTGAAACTTAATGAGGCCACAGATACCACACAACCACAGCCACAACATGTAAAGCATTGGAGTAGGAGCAGCAACACCTCTAGATACTTACTGACAGCTCATACTTTACCTTCCACTTACAGGACTCAGTAAGTGCATGGCAGGAGCTAGCAAGTTAGTGAAAATAAAGGTGCAATAGAGAAACAGCATTTATGGCCATGCTTATAACAAAACGGGTTTTAGGTTTCTTCCCTCAGCGGGGTAATGCTTTAGTCTGTTTCAAACTGCTGGAGATTATTACTACACAGCAAGGCTGTCACTAGCGCTAATGGTCTTCTTAAGCAGATGTATAGATGAAAGTAACCGGACAGTTTTGGACAGTGTGTTTTTACATATTCAGCAATATCAACTGTACTGTACCTTTGATAATTGCAATGAGGATCAAAACACTCTTCAATTTAACAAATAGCTGACACTGGACCTTTCTAAAAGGAACCCATAATTCATCAGTATAGGTAAGTCACTACAAGGAGATAAAACGGAATTAGAAGACTGCATGGCTATCCATGGATTTTTCATGTTTTCTTACAGTAACAGGTGTCTGATATAACACCAAAGGCTTCAGTGGTAAAATGAACAACATGCTACCATGAATCTACATGTTTATAAGAGATGTTTTCACATAAATCAGTTTTATATGCTACACTAGCAAACAGTTTAGTCACGCTTTATATTGGATATACAGTAACTTGAGGCATAAAGCAAATACAGCCTCTTCATGACCATGGAATTGCCATTTCATTTATACACAATCGTAGTGCTTCATGACATCAGACATAGAGTGATACAGGGTATGTTCTGTAAAAACAAAACCATAAATGTCACTCTGTGCCTTCTATCATAAAGCAAAGCAGTTACTGCTTCATAAAGAGGTAATGTAACAAGCATGTTGTTATTGCTTTATAAAACTTTAGGAAGGCCCTATGAAGTTACACTTAAGATAGACTGTGACTGCTAGTTCATGAACTGGTGTTTTTTTTCCATCCAGTAAATCCTGAAATCCCTGGCACCACGCTTTTTGAGGCAAGTTATAGTTTCATGCCCAAAGAGTTGAAAATGATGAGCAAAAAAATATTTCTTTGGTATGTCCAGGACCTAACTGATTTGCCATTGCATATTTCTATATAAAATGCAAAGGAGAAACTCCCAATATGACAAGTCTGATAATGAAAAATTGTATAATACTGTATATAGTTTCAGACATCAAAAGCAGTGTATTTCTCTAACTGAAATTGTCTGTATTGCTTGAGAGACACCAACGGCCAGAACCAAATTCCTTGTGTGTGCTAACATACTTGGCCAATAAATCTGATTCTGATTCTGAAATCAGATGAATAGGTTGCAAAAGAATAACAGAAGCAGAATAAGAAAACAGCGGAGGGTTTTATACCCAAGAATGTTCTCTCTCTTTTTCTTCCTACAGGTGCTGAAGCCTATACTTACTTTACATGAACTGTTAGCTAGCGTAATCTCAGCTCTTAGACAGACGTGTCATAGTGGCGTTCCTGTCACAGACACTCTGCTGACTTAAACCTGCCTTCTACCTGCGCCACACAGCCCTGCTGAACTCTTTGGGCATGAATATAACCATCTTGAGAAAGCACTACGGCCAAGTGATCTCTACAGTCACTGCGGTGGAGTATGGTTGGGGTGGGGGTGGGGGTGGGGGGTGGGGGGGTTTAAAGCTGCATTTATTATTTATAAGCACCAGGGGGCAATGTGTGAAATTAACCATCAATGTCCCTTAGCACTTGTGATGGGAGAGTAAACCATAAAATGATGGAAGAAACCATGTGCAATGCTTTGAACCAATTGTACTGCGATGGAGAACAAAGTCTTTCCACAGTTTTACATGAGGTGGTGATTGACAGCACATGGTAGTTCCACCTAATCTAGGGTTCATGAAGCATCTCTCTTCTATTACTACTCATAAAATGGATGACAGATTTTTTATGACTGATTCCATACCATCTTCACAAACACCAAAATTGGTTATTATTCATTACAGTATGTTTTCTTTGTAGTCACTCTTACAATTTATACATGTTATAAGTTTAAGTTCAGTTTAAGTACCTTGCCCGAGGTATTTAATATAACAGCCATGGCCCACCTGTGAATTAACCAGGCAACCTTTGTGTTACATGCCGTGCTCCTTGCCACCACACTACACTTCTCCTATTCCACTCCCCAGCTGACCACTACTCTTTCTAGGAGCAAGATTTTGGTAAATTAATGTAAATCGTGTAATAAATGCCATACAGATATTAGACAAAGGAGGACAAAGGACAAAATGGAGTCACCCATTGTCTGCTGCATCTAAGCCTCCATTATGACCTTGATGTAAGAATGGGATCAGAGCAGTCACTGGGACTTGAACGTCAAAAAATATATATATATGCTTTACATGACTGACACAGTTTAGAAAACAGAGGGGACTACTCGAGGTGTTTGGCAAAACACACCTCCTAACAAACAAAATACAAAACTGCGGGGCTCTCTTCTAAATGTAGACAAGCACTAAAACTATTAAGACGAACACAAACAGTATGGAAGTAGGAAGTTCCATGCCAACATTTGTTATTTTACAATGGTTCACAGCTTTTGCAACTGTTATTCAACTTTGATTTGTAGAAAAAATAAGGTAATCAAGGTCCTACAGTATGCAATTGATGCCCTTTAATTTTTGATTAACTTCATTTGTTAAATTCTATAAAACTCACAAATATAATAGCAAAACTTCAGGGAAAAGGAAAACATAGGAAAGATAAAGGGAAAAGGGGGAGACTTAGTCTCTCCACAGAGTTTCAAAATTTCTAACAAAACACGTTGTAAATTAACAGAAATTGGTATAGAACATTACCATAGTAACAGATAGTTAGAGAGGGGAATATATGAGGAACAAAAACACCACTATAGAACATTGTGTATACCTGTCTGTCTATGTGATAATGTCCAAACTGAAAAGTTAAAAAGAAAAATGGTTAAATCCAGAGAAACAATGTTGTTCAAAACAAACAAACGTACGTACCACTCATCGCAAGGAATGTCAATATTTTAAAAATACAAATATGAAATTTAAATCCATTCACGAATTTACAGTACCTACATTAAGAACATACTTTAAAAAATAAGTATAGCACAGGTACTTGAACACACACAATAAAATGTTTCATTTTTAATCAGAGGTTGTTGGCCTGATCACAAAAAAGAAGGTTTGGAAGAGCCACTACCAATTAACAAAGAATCTTTTGCTTTGCAGGAATAGGGAAAGATCAGGAAAATCTGTGTAACCAAAACAGCTTGACTGAACCTCACAAAACTAGGGAGGATTTTCAAGGCTATGGGCAATGCCCTCTGAGCTTAAATGGGTGTAATCAGGGATATACAATACTGTTGGATAACTTGTAAAATACCATGTACCGTACTTGATTGGCATGAAACTTGGTACATAATATCTAAGGGTTATCCTCCATCAATGACACTACATGGAATTTAGCACAATGTATCATCATGGACAGAACTGACACAAAGTGCAATATGTTTTATATCAGAAAATATTTTGTCTTTAGATATGATTACACATTAATGACCAAATAAGATCACTGGCCATTCATTCCAATAAACGCAGTCAATTTTGCAATCACAAAACAAAATTAAGGTTTCGTGGCATTAGCTTCTTAGATAGATTCAGAGGGCATAGCCTGCTTGCTTTTGAGGAATGAGTCATACTTGGTAAAGTCGAGTCAATACTGCAAACCACCATAGCCACACATTCAAATGGCTACTTTGGGTTTAGACCATTTAAACTTATCAATGGAAGTCTTGTAGGCTGGAGATATGTCTTATTGACAATGGAAGAATTGCGACCAATTTGCGCAGTTAAATGTTCACACAACTTTTTTCATGTTGTCTTTTATGATAACAGTGTAATTAAGGGTCTCGAAACACTTGCCGAATTTCAACCATTTATTACATTTTAAATGTTTTGGCCTGTAATGTCAGGAGAAAGAAACTCGAAATAGAAAAGATGAATGTTTTAAACATGCCTCACGTAACAACTGAGTGAACGATTAACTTCAATTAAAATTAAGAGGTTTTTTTCCCCACAGTAATGCATTCCTAAAATGCCACACTGAATTCATCTCTGCGGCAATGCCAATTCCAATTGCCGCACTAGCGGTCGATACTGTAGGCTACGTGTTGTGTGTTGCGATGTTTTAAACGCAGTCAGGGACTGGCCGAACTACTAGTCTCCTTTATTGGTGTTACTGCCACGCTATTCTAAAACAAAATCTAAGTCATACAGTAAAACAAACGATACGTCCACATGAAACTGAGTATGGGCGAAGTGATAGTGCTCATAAGAGTTGTTCAAACCGCTGTCGTCACGCAGCAATTCGTTTTAAACGTTACAAAGATTGTTACCGTTCCGTTAATCTGTCTGTGGTGGAATTGCCAATTAGGCCAACATACACAGTGCAGAAATAAAGTTATGTTTGTTAGCCAAATCTGCTGGTTGAAAAAACAGTTCCAGAATTTTATCATATTAAGATATGTAATTAGAGGTTATTATTGTCTATTCATGCGTTCCCCTATCAAATCAATACATCATGTTTCCGAACTGGATTGTTGACTCGCTGGATAATCAAAATAGACACATATGTGATAAGTATTATTCCATATACCAAAGGTAAATTGGAATGCTATCTACCCCGTTAGTTATGTTTCAAAAAATAGATTCAAGACAGACACGTATCAGTTAAAATAACAAACGTATTTACCTACGCTATACGCAAAACCTAATTTTCTTCTTTGTTCTGATACACAATGCCTAACTTTATCTAAGTACAGAAACATTTTAGTCTGCGCCAGAAAAGAGAACGTTTCGGCGAAAGTGAGTCGTTTATTGTTTTCTTTATCTGCTCTATCTGCGCTTCTGAATTAACAAGTTCAAGTGCTCATGCTAGAATATTCCTCTTCTAGTCTATTTACACTGTCTCCCTCAAAACATTCTTGTACTGTAGCGCATCCCCGGGATATGAACGTCTTTGTGGTTTGTATTCTGTAAATACATCAAAGTTTCATTCGGTGACGGCAACAGATTCACGAGACGATCATTTAAATAATTATTATCCCCACTGTTATCTGGGTGATATAACATCAATGCACGTTGCTTACCGTTTGACCGCCTGACAATATTCTCCAGAAAAGTGTTCTGAGGGGCCACAAGTCCTCTCCGTCCTCCTGCCATTCCGACTCTTCATTCAGTCCTCAAAGGGTGGGAACCGCTCAACGCGCCGGGATGTTAAAACTATCCGCAGGGCGATACCTCCGACCTGCTGTCTTCATGGTCACCACTCCAACTGAGATAACGGTGCAGGGCTCTCCTCACGGTGCCTCGCTGAGACGGTGCTCCCCCTGTTGAGAAAGGATTGAAGCAATAGAGCGCACAACCTCATCTTGGATCTCGCTACTTGGTGCCTATTGGTACCCAAAATCGACCTTTTCCTCTCCTCCACAAAGTTTGATTCCCACCTTCTGGCCATAGGAGGAATTGCAGGAACTGTAAAATACTATACACTATCACAACCATCAGTTTTTACCCAATAACAGTTAAGACCCTTGAGACATTTCTTTTCCTAGTGCTGGTTTATATCGTACCAACAGCTATAATTTCGGACAGTGCTTGTCCCCCACAAAAAGTCCCCTAAGGATAAACGCAGTTTTGGCTTTTAAAAATACATTCTATTAAAAAGGGGGTAAATCCTTCTTTCCCTGGTAAGTCAGTCCCACTCAATTCTTAAAAGACGTTGTGGTTCTCGTAAAGCTCGGTTTCATTAGACAGCAACGTTGCTTTTCAGGTTGCTTATCCTAAATTTCAAGGGCATCCTTTTTGTGAATCACAAATGCAGTGTCAGACGTGCTTCAGTCTTAAATACAAAGCATCTGCCAAATCCGATTGTCAAAATTAGAATAATGCTCTTGAATGATATCACTTACTTGCAAGTGGTCTGTGGCAAATTCTTTGCCGAGATTCACCATATCAAATAAAATCTGGCTGACCAATTGGATACTTGATTCACCCTTTGTTTCACAATGGCATATCAGTTGATGCAAAAGCATAGCTTCTCTTGGCTGTAGCTGTTATTATGAGACAAGACAAAAGTAGCTGCTGACCACCTAGGGTAAGCAGTAGCAAGTCATGGCTTGTTCAACCTGTCATTGAAATGTCAAGGGAGTTAATGTTTCTCTAAACCCCCTGGTGGTGCATATGCTGTCATGTATACAGATGTTCACTGAAAAATGAACTGCTAAATGGTGAAATGTTTATCTGAGTGACAGATTCAGCTCCTGGAAAGCTGAAGAGTTTCCACAAACAAATTATACACCACATGTCTGCATTGCACTGCTGCCTTGTAACAATGTCCAGCAGCCATTTTTGATCTGTGGAAGAGAAATAACACAGTTGTCCTTCTATCTATCATTTTTATTGAAATACTCAAGAGGAAGAACTAGAGTCATAGAAACAAGGCCATCTATACACTTCAGTGTTTACATGACAACCATAATCTGAAGAGAGTATGGTACAACATTAACACATACTACTTCAGTATAGGGTTATCTGGATGTCTCTGTGAAACAAAACCACAATGGCAGCATCTGAGGAGAAAAAGGAGATTCACTGCTTTGCTACACCTGATATTCCACCCGACAGCAGTATGTGTGTATGGCTTGTGGAAGAACAGCTAATGGAAGGTGAGAATTTAATCTAAATTTTCGTTTGAATCACCATCCATTTGCCTCAGTGCTCATTAAAAGTCAATCAACTTCTTTCTATCACACCATCCCTGTCTACTCATGATGAGATATTTTTTCAATCATGCCTAGCCCAGCACACTTGAGAATGTACTCTCATTATGAGGCCACTGACTACTTGTCCATTGTGCCAGTGTGTCATCTGGCACAGTACTATAGGTATATACTGTATGTTCTAGTTTGACTCCATAAAACACTCATATCTCAACTTTAAAATCTGTGCATGCAGCCAAAGAAACAGTCAAGGTGGAGATACGTAATTTACATTAAATAGTTTCAAGCTTGTGACCTCACACGTGCTAAAGAAAACGCATATTGAAAATGTACCCTCTCGTTGTTATTACTGTCTGTCTCCAATGATTTGCCATGTTTGTTAGTAATGAAAATAACAATGTAATTGTTACCTTGGGATAATACACTAACGAAATTTGTTCTGCGGACGACAATGCAGTTGGTAACTGTTATGGTATTTTGTCGCCATCTTCTGGTGTTGATTTAGAATTGATGGCATATGAGAATGAAGGTATTGATCCTGGGGCCGATTCAGATGTGAGATACATGCGCGTAAATTTGGTGCTTTCCAAAACACGCTGTGTTACCACTACAAGGATTCTGACATGCGCCTTTGTGGCGTAGTGAAATGGGACTGGATGTCATTTTTACCAAGATACACCGATTCAGACCCAATCCTTGAATCAACGTTTTTCTCAGTAACCCCTGCGCACGAAAAGGTGGAATAAAAAAGTGTGCCACACTGGCGGTTTTTACAGGGCTGTGTACACTTTCTTGAAGGCAGGGGGGTCATAAGATAAATGATAAAACTGCTTATACTGCTTTAGTCTTCTCTATTTGAAGTCTCTGAACTGTCTTGGAGTGGATTGTTTAGAACACATGAAACTTAGGACTACTTTGCTGTATAATTTTATGAGTTCACAGTCTACAGTAAGGAAGCCCCTGAGAGTGGTCCTTAAAACTACTTCCCTAGCCACATTCAAGACTTGTAATTCAGTATACGCTACTACGTCGCAGTGTTCAGAAAATATGGATACATATAATTATTGTGTCTTTGTATCTTTATTTATTTATTTATTTTTACTTTGTAGCAAGGTGTAAAACAGTTGAAACCTATTAGTATTACAAGTTGTAACAACGGGCACGTTTATTCATTATTTAATTATTTTTCAGTCATAAAAGGTATAGCTTTCACAAAACTATTTTGCTACCTTGCTCAATCATAGAGAGGTTCAATGTAACACATTTTCAACGGAAAAGAACAGTGCAGTGCACTATGTCTGGCTTTAAGACAATATTTAAATCCTATGACGTTAGCCCGAATTGGTTACTTGACAAAAGTGGGTTTTTTTTTAAGCATTGTATTGTGTGCTGTTTACCTATTTACACATATGCCATATGCGTAAAGGAGAACACTTATGCTATTTTGTATTTATATTGATGTACTTTGCCAATACAATCACGCCATATAAACATTTCGGGATCGATTTGTTATTAATTAGATCCATCTTTGCACAGCAACATCTTGCAACCAGGGCTCATTCACACCGCAGTTCGTGGTCAGTCACTATAAAATTTATTCCGCTAGAGAAAATAGATCCTTACAGGCTTGAAGTATCACACAATTGTAATGATTTGTACAGCTGTAGAGTCTACCACAAATGAGAGATTCAGCAAAAGTGAACAAAAATTAAGTAAATAAAAATCAAATGTCACAACTGAGTAAAAATTGTGAAACCAATGGTGCATTAATACTTGACACTTGCACGGTGACACTGTAAAGCCGTACGGGGGAGTTGTTGTGAAGAGATAAAAGAAAAAAGAGACGGTATTAGCTTGAGCGCATTTCAGTTTTAATTGCAAGAAAGGAAATATTTATTTAGCAATGCCAGCAACGATGGAGAGGGGGGCGGAGTATTTAGGCAAAGGACGTTCAAACGGGACGAAGAGCCCCTCGAACGCCTGGAATGGACATTTTTCCGATGACAGTGGCAGCGACAACGAGCATGGTAGCCTCGAACGGTGCTTTTTATTAGCAGTGACATCGGGCATACGGATGCACAATTTCTGCACGGCTAATATCTCATTGTCCCCTCTTTTTGTAGATGTTGGAATGCGTGTGGGTTCGGAATATCAAGCTAGTATTCCAGAATATGGAGCCGGTATGATATGTGACGTTATTACAATAATACAGGACCTCACGCCAGGAGTTGGTAGCCTCGAGAATTAGCTGATACCTGGTTACACCTTTTCGCAGTTATAATTTTAAAAATATTTAAATTTGTATAACTTTAAGTAATTGTCGTCGGGGTTAAATTAAATCATACTGATATCATAAGCGCCTGGCACATGGCCATTTCTGCAAGTACATTTTGGTTTGGTTCTTTAAAAAGTTCAGATACCATATTAGTTACAATGCTACCCCTCCGATGAAGCTTAATATGTATTTTGGCGTAGCTCATGATCATTTAACGGCACTACGACCCCATATGTGTGTACATAAGCATGCGTTATGTGTCCCGCGGACATTTAACAGTTAATTCGTGTTGAAAGAAAAAAAAATGTATGTTTTATGTTTTAATACAATAGCATTTAAATGAATTAATAAATAATATAACCTCGAAGGAGGATATGTCATCTCCACCACTGTTATGACAGTAAGCGGTCTTAATGGTAGCAGTTCTTCCTGCAAGAAAGCTATTACCACTTGTTCAATGTGACTAAGTTAGAGCAATTGTTACAACAGTACCTATATCCCGTTGCAATAACTTTGCTGGTTTGATTCATAGGTGCTTCAGAGTACAGCGATGAAGACAGCAGAAGCTTGCTGGTTTGGTCTCCCTTGCATACCATTGTTGACACAAAATGTAAGATTTTCTGTATTTGTCTGTAATAAATGTACGTATCAAGTCAATCAATAGAGTGATCACAGTTCACTGTCTTCACAGTAGATGAATACATTGCCATCGCAAAAGAAAAGCATGGATACAACGTTGAGCAGGTTTGTCGCCCTCTGATGACGAGTTTATTCTGTGTAAACATTTAAGTAAATGCATAAGTGCAACCACTCAGAAAGGTCAGGTCTGTACAATAACAACATCAATGATCACATGTACACACACACACACACTTAATATGTTTTATATAATAGAGTAGATATATTTTATGCGTGTGCGTAGATATACGTATGTGTGCTAAAGAGACTACATTGATGCTAAATTTTGTGAGCTACTTGTAGTAAAAGCTTTGCGAGAAAGAAGCCCTCAGGCACCTGACCCCATATTTGTACTGTGTGTGCAGGCACTGGGCATGCTCCTCTGGCACAAGCACAACATCGAGAAGTCGCTGGCTGACCTGCCCAACTTCACCCCTTTTCCTGACGAGTGGACCATGGAGGACAAGGTCCTGTTCGAGCAGGCCTTCGGCTTCCATGGAAAAAGCTTTCAGAGGATTCAGCAAATGGTAACCTCCACATCTGACTCCTTTTTAACCACCTGACTTGATTTTGAAAGAAATGTGTCCAGGTCATCATGTTCATGTCCTCACTTCCAGGATTTAAACTTTTTAAAAACATTTTTTTGGGGTGGGGGATGGGTTCACCCCTTCTAAGAGCAATTTAAAGAAATTTTAAAGTACCACTTCAGATATTTTATATATAGTTTAGGCCTGTTAGGTTAGTTGTTACTAATATTAATAGTAACTATAATGATGCAAGTACAAGTAATGCAAGTACATTGAGTATATTTTGCCTTTCTTAGATCTTGTAGTCATTTTTAGTGGGGAGGGGGGCTCATTTTATATTTCAGCAATCAAACAACAAATACTCTAGTCTCTTGGTGATGAACGCTGTGTGTGCCCTTAACACACCATCTGTATCTCACAATGGAGTAATATTCTGCCTCTCAGAGGGGTAGGCTTGAATGTAAAGTTAAGGGTAGGTAATGGGGCTAAAAGGTTGTCACATCTCTGTGTTATTTACCTTCACTGTAGCTACCAGACAAACCAGTTTCAAGTCTTGTGAAATACTACTATTCTTGGAAAATGACACGCTCCAGGACAAGTCTTATGGACCGCCAAGCAAGAAAACTGGCCAGTCGATATAATCTGGATGAAAGGTATGATTTTAGCTGCCTGTGTGTGTCACAGGTAACTTGAGCATGAGTGTTCAACCTGACCTAAATATTCCTAATGCTTTTTACATGTTAGTGATGAAGATATGGAAGAAGCCATTCCACTTGAAGCAAAGGATGGTGATTACAATCCAACCAAAGAAACTAAAAAGGAGGTAATGTTACTCATTTTTAGGATGGTAAAAAAAAAATTGATGGCTCACAAATGTCTGTGGGACATATTGATCATCAGGAGTAAATTCTTTATCATTGTCTTTATCAGCTGGAGCTGACATGAGCAAACATCATATATCAGTTTACATGACTGTCTCCTTTGATATTACATTACATTATTGGCATTTAGCAGACGCTCTTACCCAGAGCGACTTACATCAGTTACAGTGCTATCCATTTATATAACTAAGGCAATTGTGGGTTAACTATCTTGCTCACGGGTACAGCAGCACTGCCCCAGCTGGGAATCGAACCGGCAATCTTTCGATCACGAGTACTGCTCCTTAAACACTATGCTACACTGCCGTCCTTTGAAATCTTCCCCAGAGGAACTCAGAACCACCAGTGCAGACCACTAAAATTGGTTTGGGCAGACGGGAGTACCAGACCCTGCAGCATCGCCACCACTCCCAGCGCTCAAAGTGCCGCCCCCCGAAAGGCATGTTCCTCAATCAGGAGGACGTGGCGGCCCTCTCCTGCAGCGCCAGCGCATCCAACACTGTGCTTAGGCACCTGGACATGGAGCTGGTGTCGCTAAAGAGACAGGTACCAGTTTCAGCCCTCAGAATTCACATTACGCTGTTGGCGTTTAGCAGACGCTCTTACCCAGAGTGATGATTTTTTACATGCTTCCAGTTTATACCACTGGATATTTACTGAGGCAGTTCTGGGCTATGTACTTTGCCCAAGGGTACAACGGCTATGCCCCAGCGGGGAATCGAACCGGCAATCTTTCTGTTACGAGTCCTGCTCCTTAGCACTGTGCTACACTGCCAAATGCATAGCGTTCACTCTGTTTGTCATCCAGCTGCAACTATTTCAGCCCTTCAGGCTTTTCTGTCCATTTATCTTGCTGTTTAGGATGTGACATTCAGCAATAACTTTGTGATCACTGCTTATGTTTTAAAACTGATAATAATGTAATAAACCATCTAATGTCATCCTAACTTGTGTGGACAGAGTTCTCACAGTGTAAATGAAGTAATGAAGCTAATCAAGATATTCAGTAATTAAACATCAGGATGCAGTGTTTTAGCCACATATCTGACTGACAACATGTGAAATGGCATATTTGTGGAGAAATTCACCTTTACAGTTACTGTTGCAGCATGAGGTGTTAAACAGAGATGAAATGCTGTGTGGGGTCTTATGTAAACATTGACGTTTTCCTCTTCCAGGTTCAAAATGCAAAACAAGCTAACAGTGGTCTGAAACGCGGGATAGAAGCAGGTATAGATGACTTGAGGCTGCCAGAGGTAAATTGGTGGTTAGCAGATTTCAAATATATATTCAAGGTAGTTTACTTCATTGTTTATGATTTTGGACAGCTGTATTGTATTTCTCTATGGATTTACTATTCTTTGAATTAAGAAATTATTATTCTAACTTTAAAAGTTACAAGTATCACAGACAAAGAAAATACTGCAGCTGCATGTTTAGGTCCTTATGATTCAGATTAAATTGATGCCAGATTTCATGCATCAGCTTTTCCCCATGGCAGATACTCTGATGTAAAGGTATGCTCTGCGTTTCTTGTAGTGCAACCAGAAAATTAACGCCCGCTGGACCACAGACGAGCAGCTTCTTGCAGTTCAAGGTAAATGCACGAGTACACATAGAAGACATTTTATACGCATTCAGCAATTCAGTGTTCTTGACGGATGCTTAATGATGTAAATGCCATTGTGATGCAGCCTGTGGTTGTTGTGATGACATCATTAGTGTGACTCTGTTTGGGGCACTGTCATGAGTGAGTTCATCGGGTCTGAACGGCACTCCTCGCTTCTCTTCCCAGGTGTGCGGAAGTATGGGAAAGATTTCCAAGCTATTGCCGATGTTATCGGTAGTAAGACCGCGGGTCAGGTAAAGAACTTCTTTGTGAGCTACCGGCATCGCTTTAACTTGGAGGAGGTGCTGCAGGAGTGGGCGGCGGAGCAGGGGACAGGAGCAGCCGGCGGTGACGCTGCCCCCTCAGGGGAGGAGGGGAAGGACAGCTGCAACACTCCGTCAGGGAGGAGTACCGAGGAGGAGGAGGAGGATGAGGTGGTGGAGCGTTCCACTTTCCCTTTAACCCCTTCTGTGACCAACTTTCTCCTTTCTGACTTTCCCATGCCTTCAGTAGCAGGCTTACAGTATTTGTGCTGATTTTGGGATGTGTAATAATCTGTAACATAACACTGCCAAAGGAGTTAACAGACTTAGGTTGCTGGACATGCAGGATGTTATTTTGTCATG
Source organism: Megalops cyprinoides (assembly GCF_013368585.1). NCBI lineage: Eukaryota > Metazoa > Chordata > Actinopteri > Elopiformes > Megalopidae > Megalops > Megalops cyprinoides. The sequence goes on from NC_050597.1 coordinate 9,614,165, forward strand.
GAAAAACAATACCTTACTCTTTTAGCCATTAATGTTATAGTAATGGAGGATTTTGTTTGAACCCCCAACCACATAGGAACAGTGAAACCCATAAGGCAGAACTAGGAATTCCAGTCCTGGAAGGCCAAGGTGTTTTCACCTCTTAGTTCAGCTGAAGTCATTGTAATTGAATTTTAGCCGGCCTGATGTTTCAAGATTTAAATATGCAATTTGTGATCTTTATGTTGACTAATTTGGTTCAGTACGATTGCTCACTCCAATCCCATTACTAATATAATGAACCATTGCAGAAAACTGTATGTCCATCCAAAATAACATCACTGAATAGAAGCAGTACAGTGCATGTGGTCAGTTTGTTTAGATGTCATATGGGGCTTTCAGCAGACTGCAGAATATTGAGTTGTTTTGTTTGCATTCAACAGTCAGGAGAGAAGTCAAGACAATTACAAACAGAATGTTCTAGGTTGATGAAAGGCTCTAGCCATTTATTAAACGGAAGAACAGAATGATATTAAAATTATGTGATCTGCAAAAATAAAATCCCGGACTGAATTTTTAAGTCAGTCCACGCAAGAAAGAACTTCATGTCCCCTCCAGTGCTGGAAACACCAAGTCCTGCCATAACCTCTGCTGCCACACTGGCACTTTAAAGGAAGAGCACCCATAATCTGCTCCCTGATGTAATTAACTTCCATCTAATAGAAATGGTGTGGTACATATCTTAAAAACTGGATAAGCTAAGCAGTTGCCCACAGATGGAAATGGAGGCTCTTCAGATCAGACCACAGTACTGCAAATTCTGCCATGCGCACAGATGTGAAGTTGATAAGAATAGACACAGCTACACTCATAAATATTTACATTTTGGCTTGATTATTTCAGTTTTATTGTAAGAGATGAGTTTTATGTTGTTGACGGGTTTTATGCAGATTTTGTAAAGCAAATAAAACCGATAATTTCAGATGAAGATTTTAGCAGTACGCACTGAGGGAAACGGTTGTCTTGTATGTTGTCATTTGTTGTCTTTGCCCCAGCCTCTGAAATATATATTCCACCCAACGCTGTTTCCCCCAGGACCAGATGACTCCCACATCAGGCGCACTCGCCCCCTCTGAGGCCACGGCAGTGCAGTTCCCCGCAAGCGGCCTGGCCTCTCTGAGCCAGCCGCCCCCTCTGCTGCGGCCGTCCCTCCCCACCACGCCCGCTCTCCACAGGCAGCCCCCGCCACTCCAGCAGCAGGCTCGGTTCCTGCAGCCACGGCCTACTCCTTACCAGCCCCCGCCACCCCTCGTCCGCCCCAGCAACCCCACGCCACCCCGCCTCACCCCCCTCCCGGCTGCGCCCTTCCCCAGCGGCCAGCGGCCCCCGACACTGATCGGCACCAAGGGCACAACCCCCTCATCTACATCACTGCTCTGAGAGGGTACAAAACAAAAAAGATGCTCTCTTTCTGTCAATTAATAATACTGGTTGACTAATGAATCAGATTACTGGAGCCCAGCTGTAAAAGACAGGTGTTCACTGTGTGTTAAAGCTTTACCTTACTCACTGTGTTAGTACTGTGGAAGGGTCGGAGCTCAGTGTTTGTGCTCAGCAAGGTTCTTGTTTCCATTTTTATTTTTTTGAAAAATGTTCCTTTCTTGAACATGACTTGCCCTAATAAATCATTATAAGTAGAACAGATAAATGTAAGTAGAGAAAATATCTTAATCTTAATGCATTTGTTGATAAGCGTATTTGAAATGATTGTCTCTCTTCCCTTTTCCTGAAATTACTTTTCTGGGATTTATTTTTCAGTTGCAAACTGTGCTGAAATCAACAAAAAAAACCTAGAATAATTCAGTAACCGTTGTGTAAGTGTGCCAGGAGAATTTTCTTTGTTTAGCATTTATTTTGCTCTATCAGAGGGATAATTTAAATGTTTTATTTAATACATTAATAAAGTTATTTATTCTCTGTATGTAAGCAGTCATTTATCTTTCTACTGTGTACTAAGAATTTCTGAACAGAGTTAGAGTAATTATTGCTATAAAAGTAATAATTACTGTATTACTGTAAAGTAATCTTAAGTATCCGCAGCTGTTATTTGGTTATCTTTGATTTTATGTATGTGTGGAATGAAAAATGCATTGCCTCTTAGCATCATATCTGAATTAAAATTAAATTGCTTATTAAAATGTCAAATTAATTGGAAGAGTTATCTTATAATTCTCAACATGAAGGACAGTTCATACAGTATTGAAGCGAATGTTACAGAAGGATCTTGCGGTTTTACTTTGCCCTCTAGTGGTATTAGATAGCATCATAGATCAGCCATCCTATCCATAGCATTTCCCAAACCGAAATATCACTTGTATGCATGGGAAGGGAAATCTGACCCTCAGGTTCATTTGGATGTCAGTTGCATCTACATATTTGAGTAAAACAAAACATCACCCCATGCTATTTGCTGAAATGTCACCTCTTTATTCTGAAAGCTCAATCACATGTTTCACTGGCCATCATGGAGTTCACATGCACCAACCCCCCACAGTGCCAATATACAGTACTAAGTGGATTTGGAGGTTAAAAATAGCGACATTGTTGTAGCCGTGCAACGCGACACCAGTGAACAACCCAACCACTTTGTATAGGCGTGTGTGTTTGGGGGCAGAGCCGGTTACTACTCATATGACGAGAGAAACTAATAAGGAACTATTAATAACTTGTTCAGCACACAGGCTGTACTCATCACTGTATAGTTTCACCGCTCTCTAAACACAGCGATCCAACCTCTATGCCAAGAAAGCGGTATCCTGAGCCCAGGATGTGGAAGATAAAGCGTAAGTGATCCTGCATGCTCGTGTCTGCAGTGTGATGGAGCACCTATTGTGGTTTGAAGTGGCTGTGCAGATTTTGCTTTGTGTCTTACAATAAAGAATGTACCCACTCCTACCATACTCACGTCACTTTCCTCTTTTAGCTCCGATTGAATACCCTATGGAAGTGAAGTACAGGCCTATTCTGGAGGTATTTTTTTTTCCTTTTACTGAATAACAAACTGAAATGTGCATGTTCAGATTAAACAGAACATGGGCTGCAACATGAGGGCTAACCCCCTCAATACTGTAAGCACTAAGTAAGAGTTAGGGAGCACCGCTATAGCTCTGAACCCCTACCACCCCTTTGCCTTTGCAACCTTGACATTTTGCCACATTAATACAGGGCTTAGGGAATGACTGAAAGAAGGAGAGAAGGACGGAGAGGAGCTGTGAATTTCTAAATGTGCACACCAATATCTGCTGTATTACAACACAAAGTGCAGTGATATGTACCGACACCACCTGCTCACATGACAAAGAGGGAGATGGGGATGTAGAGAAGACACCTTTAAACTAACAGCAGCTTCTGTCATTCTGTCTCATACCTAAGGCTATGGAGCCATGTTTGGCCTTTTTACACATTTCCTGCTGATATAGAGGACGGTTTACATTATTGTTATTTAGTGGATGCTCTTATCCAGAGCAGCTCACACAGGTTACAATTATTTATAAACTATCCATTTATACAGCTGGATATTTACTGAGGCAATTTGTGGTTAAGTACCTTGCCCAAGGGTACAACAGTAACACCCCAGCAGGGAATCGAACCAGCAACCTTCTGGTTATAAACCCTACTTATTACCACTCTGCCACACTCCCACCTGCATATACGTATCACAGAGAGGTCTGCATGGCATTGTGCATTTAAGTGCAGTGAGTGCTTTTGGACAAGTACAAGTGGAGTGAGCACTTTTGTGTGACCCAAGGGATCACTCGCTCTCTCCACTCTAACCCCCATGCTGTCGGCTGCAGAGTCTGGTTCCCCTGGACCCGATGTCTCTGATCAGACTGAAGAGGGGGACACCTGAGGAGGAGTTTCCTAGTCTGGATAGGAACTACACCGTGATGGGCCGCATCCTCACCCTCAACATGTACAAGCGGCAGTACAACAGGGCCACAGACAGCGGCGTCATCTTCAGTGATGTCATACAGCCTGGTCTTGAGGACCCAGGTCGGCCCATATACATGGAAGTTCACAATCTATTTGAGTCTAAACAGGGAAACTTTTTGGTCAGACCTGATTTCTGAGTGCAGTGTAAAAGACCTTCTTTGTGTGTGTGTGTGTGTGTGTGTGTATATGTTTATGTTTTTTTACCTAAAAAAGAAAAAACAAAAAAAATTATTCCATTTCTACAGCAACTAAATGAGATGAGCATGATTGATGTGCCGTGACCATTCAGGCCCAAAATATCTGGCATGCATCAACCCCCAGAGTCTCATATATAGTCTCAAATATATATGAGATATGATATATGCATGTGTGTGTGTGTGTGTGTGTGTATACGTGTAAACAATACTTAAAAAGGGTCACTGAATGTCATAACATTGAGAGGGCTCAGACCTTGTTAACAGGGACTGACTTTGGAGTACTGAGAGAAATGCAAGAATGACACCCCTCATAGGGCAGTATCACATTGCGGGAGTCATCAGTGCGGTTTCTGAGGGACGTGCATGAAAAGAACCTAATCCAGCACTAAAGCCCGCTTCCCTTTTAAGCATGCAACAGACGCCTGCTCTCTTTGCTGCGCTGTCAGACATTTGGCAGGCTCCGTCCTGCCCCCAAACCTCCTGCCATACTGACAAACAGGCTGCTACTGTTTACTCTTCATCCCAGATAAGCCAGGCCTGGTGACATTAGGAGGTGACCAAATTCACCCCCTGTGGAAAAATATACAGAAAATGGGCTTGCACTGATCAAGGGGGCTACGCCTATTCAGTTCATTTTTTCCCTGCAGTATGAACCTGTGTGGATATCAGAGATTAGCTGCAGTAAGACTACAATGTGACCTGAGCATCCGTTTTCTGAAAGGCAAAGATGTTTTAAACTTTTTGTTTTTTAGCTAATGAAAAGCAAACACGGTATCCTACCACAACACTGGTCCGAAAACAGTGCTTCTGTATTGTGTCTTAGAGACTAGGAATGACTGCCTATTGCTCTAACAATATGTTTACATTCAGTAATAATGGCGGTGATAAAGATATGAGGGTGTATATGATGTGTATGTATGTGCTGTCCCTCAGGCCAGCTGTCGGGTCCTGTGTCTGTGGGCTGTCTGGCAGGAGACGCCCAGTGCTACATCCTCTTCTGTGACTTCTTTGACCGCATCATAGAGGCCTACCATGGCTACAAGATGACCAGCAACCAGGAGAGTGACTTCAACTATGACAACCTAAAGGTAAAATGGCGGGCCTTATTGCAGAGTTTTTCCAAGACATATAACAAAAAAATTGAACAAAATGTGAACTAGGGAAAGAATAAAAGGAAACAAAGAAAGAAAACATTTGGAATGATGAAAACTTAAGTGAAAATGTCCCTGAGGGCTGACAGCAAATAGCAGTGTAGGAGTCAATTCAGACATGAAACTAAACTGGACTTCAAGCCTCAAGATGATAAATGCATTTAACAGACATTCCATGGCATTTGCGATCTTGAGGCATAAGCAAACATACAGAAGTCTGCATTCTTTTTCAAATAGGGAGTTTGACAACCAACTTTTGTAATCCATATTAGAAATGAACATAGTTTGGTGTTTTAAACTAACACTTCATATCAACCAGATATATATTAAATAGCCTAATCTCTCTCTGTTGTAGACATCAAACATAATTAATAAATGATGGTTCAAAGACAAATGACTCATAACAGTAAGGAAGTGTGCCCTGAAGAGATTCAGCTGCTATATTCAGTTATATATCTCGGTGTGTTTATTCATATGCTTTCAAGTTTGGGGGAGATATATATGTGGAAGTGAACATACATATGTTTTCAACTTTGGGAGAGACATCCATGAAATACAGTGTTGGATCAAAAACCAATGACAATATCTGCCACTATAATTATTATAATGTCATCAGTATAATAAATTATTTTCTTTTAATTCTGAATCCCGTTTTCTCAAGGGGAAATGGCTTGGTGGTGTTACACGAATAGAAATTATGCCCACCATTGTCAGGTTTTCTTTAATTTGTATGATAATGAGAGGAACAGGACAGGCAAGGATAGCTGATATATAGAAATACAACAGATGCGGTACGTTCCTTATGATTTCATGCGAAATGTATTACACACATAATATCTTTCCGCATTTCCATTGCATAAATCTGTGACAACCTCCCTCCGTTTCATTCAACATGTTAGACTGATCACAAAACCGGTACATAAATCGACTGTACGGGCCCCACAGCATGCAAAAAAGAATGTGCGGGTCTGTGCTTCTCAGCTGAGCCAGAGGTGTCTGCGTGTGTGCTCATTTGCATATTGTGCAGGGTGGGGACGACTTTGACAGGGAGCATGTGCTGGGCTGTGAGGTGCGCGTGAGCCGCTGCGTAGAAGACTTCTCTTTCCCTGTGCATTGCTGCAGAGGAGAGCGCAGGCAGCTCCTCTCCCTGGCCAAGAAAGGTACTGCACCACACATTTCCACACACACACAGCCTCCATACAGTTAGTACATTTAGTACACTCCCCTATTATTATGAATACTAAGTGTCTTGAAAGTTATTTCTGGAAAACAAATATTATGAAGCCTCAAAAATCTTTAAATGCAATATATACAACAAGGTAAGATATTATTCATAAAAAATATACAAAAAAGTTGGCGATCAATAATAAGCAGGCAAAATTTGACAAAAGGATGTCAAAAGAGGTCTAGGGGATAGCGAAAGTCTAGAAAACAAGCAAGTGTTTAAAGCACAGCTGTTTGGTACATTCTTCAATCTTTGAACTACACTAAAGTATGTAGAAATGAGAATAAAATAAGATTCATGAAAAGGCCAGGGAAATAAACTGCTGCATGAAACACTGGCCGGTCTTGAGTCACAATTTCACTGACACGCAGGAGATAAAATTGAGACATTATTAAACAAACAGCCTTCGTGTCTTACAGTTTTGTCTCCCAGGTCTGGCTACATGTTGCTTGTCAGCCTTTGTGCGCCTTAGAGCATGTGAAGTAGCTCTGCATATGGCTCCTGGCCAATTACTGGCTCAACACAAACCCTCAGACAATACACTGATACAACCCATCTTTCAGCCCTGGGCCAGGTGGAAGAAGAGCTTCCAGGACAACTGCACTCCATGGAAGAGCTGACTGAGGACAAGCTGGGAGAGGCACTGACCATGGAGACTGCCACTGACCTGAGGAGAAGGACTGGAGTGTCCAGGGACTGGCCTGATGCCCGGGCTGTATGGTCAGTGCAGCCTATTCAAATGCCAGACTCTACTCTTAAACACATACAGTGGCTTCGGAAAGTATTCATACCCCTCGACATTTTTTCACACTTTGTTGTGTTATAGACTTGATCGAAAATGGATTAAATGTATTCTTTCGGCTGTCAGACTACACACAATAACCCATAATGACACAACAAAAACATTTTTCAGAATTTATTCTGAAATATCACATTGACATAAGTATTCAGACTCTTTATTCAGTACTTTGTAGAAGCACCTTTGGCAGCAATCACAGCTTTGAGACTTCTTGGGTAAGTCTCTACAAGTTTTGCACATGTGGATTTTGGGCAATTTTTTCATCCTCACTTATATTTAATCCATTTTAGATTAGGTCTCTAATGCAACAAAGTTCTTAAAAAGTGAATGGGTCTGAATACTTTCTGAAGCCATTAGGACACTACTCATTTTAAACGTACCTTTAAATTTGTCAGACTGTGGAACACAAAGGTGCCACAGGCACCATTATGACCATACCGGACGTCTAATTCCACAGGATCAGCAAAGACGGAAACCTGGCGGTGTGGATTAACATTGATGACCACCTTCAGCTGGTATCGGCGCGGACAGACTCCAACATTAAGAAGGCCTTTGAATCTGCCTGCGTCCACCTGCAAAAGGCAAGTGCAAAAGGACAGCTGTGATATCTGCTTGAAGTGCTGTACATATATGGGGGTTACATAATCACTGTAAGACAGAAGTTCTAAACTTTAAGTATGGGCATTTTAGTTCGGACAAAGGGCTGATGAAGACTAGCTCTGCACGCTCTCAACAAGCCACGCGGTTTGAACAAACCAATATATAATATTAATACAACACATAATAATAACCAATATACATTCTGGGGGAATTTAAAATGACAGTGTTACCACATTTTACCATGTTATTATTCATACATCCTGACCTGTAAAGTACAGCAAACATGAACAGGTCCTGAAAGGTCCTGAGTATACTGAAAGTGGAGCAGGCCACCAACAGTCAATCAAAACTTACTTGGTATAATGCTTTTAATGAAGGTATCATTACAGAGCACTTCACAGAGCATATATTTCTGCCTGTGTTTTTCCACTGGTCTCCAGCTGGAGGTGCAGTACAGGAAACTGAGGCACTCCTTCATATGGAAGCAGCACCTGGGCTGGGTGGTGAGCTCCCCCGCTGAGGTGGGAACAGGACTGAAGGCCAGCGTCCAGCTCAAGCTGAGGCACTTGGCCCAGCACAAGAGACTGCAAAACATCCTGGAGAGACTGCGCCTCTGCATGGATTTTACTGGTACTGCAAGTCGTTTTAACCAATAACACCATTAGCGGGGAAGGAGAATCTAGAGTTAGACAATTACAGTAAAAAGGTTTGAAAGGAAACAACCAACAGTCAAGTTGTTTATTACCGCATATATCTACTTTAAGTCCACCAACTGACTAATAAGTTAATGTTTTCAGCCTTGAAATATTGTCATTGCTTTCCACAATATTACCATATTTACTCACTACACTATATATATAGCGTCTACAAAGGTGATTATCCCTGGAAAAGGAGATTTTACTTGTCAAAGTGAATAGAGGCTGAACTGTTTCCAAGTTATTAGCAGGAGACTGCTGAGCTGTGGACACAAATGTAGCTGCTCTATAGCAAACCTTGCCAATTGCCAAATCGGACTTCTAGAGAAGGAATCTCGGGAATAACTAGACACCCATCTTACCCTGGTCTTTCACTGCAGGATCCAGTGAGGTGTATAAGGTTTCCAACGCACACACCATTGGATTCACCGAGGTGGAGCTGATTCAGCTGCTGGTGGATGGTGTGAAGCTGCTAATTGTGATGGACAGGACACTGGAGGACCCTGAGGGGAGCATTGATCACCTGGTCCCTGCACAGAAGTGAAGGGGGTCAGCACATTCATCAGTTACTGCTGCTGTACAAAGTGAAGTGTGACGTTGTGAAAATTTCGGCTTGTCTTTGTTAGCATTTGTATGTATGAGAAGAAATGTAGTGTATTGAAATCATTAAAGAACTATCCATCATTCTGGGGAAAAGCCCACTTGCCATTTTCAGGGTAATTCTGTTACATCTCGCATTGCCTCATTTAATATGAAAGCTGTTGTCTCCATCTAGTGGTCAGAAATGGATGCTGAACACCAAGCAAAAAACCTTACGTTGGAGGACTGGCTGAGCCATGTCAGCATGATACAAAAAGAGCAGGCCACATCAAATTATGTTCATTGTAACGATGAAATCAAATTTCAGTTTCAACTTAAAATGCAATTTTTGTGTGTTTTTTTTAGAATGCTAGAATGCTTTCATGTGAGCAGCACAAGTGTAATACAGTACTACCACATTAGATGCAATAAAGAAAGAAAAAAAAAAACAACTGCTAATGCACTGTTCTCAATATGCACATGAAACATACCAATAATCATATCAATAATACTAAAACAGCCTGCAACTTTCCTCCTTTACTGCACAAACATTTAACCATAACTTCTCTTATGGTTATGGTTCTGTCCCGAAAATAAATTTTGTGTGGTCAATGGACTTTTTTAATGAGATTTTTTTTCACCATTTGCAGACAACATGTTCAAGCAAACAGCTTGATCCAACTAAATATACAGGTGGTTGAGGTGGTCCATGATGTGTCTGCGCTCAGGAAGCTTTGAAGCTTTGGCACCTTTGAAGCCCTGCCAGTTCTGCAGGCGATGCTCGGCCACATGTCCTCACTCTTGCGGTTCATGTAAGGCCAACTCAACCAGTACTCGTACTCTGTCTCCATTTCCATCTATCTAACTATCAAGTGTTGCTTCATCGGCAAGGTAACAGGCTGCCACCGGCGGTGCTTCCCGATCTACCGCTTTCCCGGCCTTTTCCCTGCAGCCTTTCCCAACAGCGCCCCTGTGAGGAACATCCTGGTGCCTCTTCTTTGCGTGATGCTGCAGATGCAACAGAAAAATACAGATAAACTGTGATACGCATAAGAATCACGTAATTATCATTTACTTGTGCAGAAGGCCTTATCCAAGTTAAGAAACAATGCAGACATTTGGAAATATATTATATCTTACAGACTATTCGTACATGGCTAAAACTTTTCAAAGAAACGTTTCAGTAAGTGCACCACCCTCTGAGGTACTACCTGAGATTGAACCCAGAAATTCACGAAAACTCTGTGATAAAAAAAATAAATAAATAAAATAAAAACTAGGCCAACAGGGATTTTAAGGTGCCCCAAATATTTTCATCAGGCTATGGTCTCCTAGTCTATGCCAGAACTCAGAACAGAGCTGTGTTGAGCAGCATTAGCATCACACCCATTTCATTAAGTACCTGAAACTCTGTAACCCAACACTCCAGGTCATGCAGGCTACTGCTTTTCCAAAAGGGCACCTGCTGTCACAAAAAGACAACTGTAACATCGACTGTTTGAATATATGATCGTCCTACATGGTCCTGGGTTGCAGACTACCTTTCTTTCTCACAGTTCTCTACTGAAATAGATTCCACAACTTTTGATCAGTGGGTTAAAAGAGTCACAAAGATTCTATTTCTCTCTGTTGCTTATCCATCTACAGGAAAAAAAGAAAGACACCAGACATCAGGGTTGAGACTCCTTTCAAGTAAGTTTTAATATTGTGCACTGGTGAGACTGTATCCAGACGACTCGCATCCAACGTTCTCTGAATGGACACTGGGATAATAGGGGTTGGGGGCGGGGGGGTTACATGTTTGTTTTCCATCTTCTCACTTTGCTTTGGAGCGCCGTAATCAGCTAAGGCAACGATATGAAAGTCCACTCAGAAGTAGTACCGTCATCACAGGAGGGAAGCTATGTTACACACTACAATACGGCATACACAGTCCTCTATGGTCTCCCAGAATGCCTCGAAACCGCAGGCGGGTTAGACAGATGTCTGTTCCACGTCATTATGACTCAAGAGATCATCTCAGGTTTATAATATAATCTCCTTTAAATCTTTTTTTTTGTTTGAGTGAGGGTTGGTTTCATTTTCCTACTTTTCACATGAAAGTGTGTGGATGGGGAACCATATGCCAGCATTACAGTAATACAACATGATTCACCATTGCAGTTAACCTGATGGTTAATTCGGTACAAAATGACAAGTATAAAGGTACCAGTACTAGTGGTTTTACATACTTAAATCTGAACTAATTACAAAGGGGAAAAACCTAAATAAAAACAAATACAATCCTATTCTTTTCATGTACAGGTGAATGCCTCAAAAATTACAAAGCAGCACATTGCAGGCATAATGTGATGGAATAAATACAATAAATTTGCTAAAAAAAATATCCAGCACAAACAAGCAAAACTGTGACAAGGAACTGTACAATCACGTCAAGGTGATTCAAGAGCTACCATAATAGTAAATAACCCATGGATGCAGTCTTAGACAAGCTGTTGGATATCGGTTTCCCAAAGCGACATTCGCACTGCATGATTTACCAACAGGAAGTGATGTTGCAGCAGGGATATCCCAATATCCCTTGTACCGTCAATGAAAAAAAAAATTATCATTATCATTATCATAGCTCAGCTGCAGAGCCACAATGATTTCTGCAATGCCACTTTTTCTATAACCAGCAGCGGAAGCAACAGAATATAGTGGAGTAGATGATCAAGGAAGGGTTTCTTAATGCTTACTGTTTACCTTTCAACATGTAATGTTTCTGTTATTCCACATCTCTCCAATATTGCAGTGATTAGCTCAATGAATCTTAAAAAAGGAAAATAAAGTTGTCTTTCTCATGATCATAAAAAGTAGGCTTAAATTTTGTTTTTTAAAAAAATCAAATAAAAAAATTTCACAGAGTGAAGGTAAACATTCTAACAGATGTCAATAATATTAGGAAAGAAAATTCAAACTCAAACATTACACATTATTAGACAACAAACATACATTTTCTGTACAGAAAGACAACTATACAATACCTGTAGATGTTATGCTATCAGATTCTGAATTATATACTCTATGAACATAGAACTGTGAACAGCATGTTCTATATTTTTACATATAATTGAAAAAGCATCTTTTCAGTTCACCTCAATGGTAGCTCAGCAATCATTTTATAGGTCTTTAATAAGACATGTTCGACCTTATTGCAATGACGGTCAGCCTCTGACCACAGGTTTTACAGAAGCGGTCAGGTAGTTGTTGAGGGGTGAGAAAGGTGAGTGAGTGTAAGGGAAGGTAGATTTTTTTTTCCTTTTTTAAATCATCTTCACTGGCCAAACAAGACAGCAGTCACCTCAAACTCCAGTACCCTGTACATTCGACATGGTGATCGCTGCGCACCAACCGTGGGTCTACCCCGATCCCATCGATGACAGATTGGCCTGTTTGCATCACCCCCCTCTCTTCCTCCGTCATTGCACCGACTTCACAGCTTCAGCTCATTGGCGATTTTGGACGCGATGTTCTTGAAGGCGATGGAGGTGCCCGATATCCGCTTGAAGCGCACGCCGTTCAGCGAGAGGCGGGGCAGCTTGCACACCTCCATCTCCCACTGGACCAGGTTGTCCTGCCGGGCGTCGCCGTGGACGCAGAAGAGCAGGAAGCGCTCGCGCTGCTCGTAGTCGCAGTTGTTGGCGTCCAGCACCTTGCGGATCTCGCGCATCATGTCGCCGGGCTCCATGGAGCTGGTGGTCTTCATGCTCCAGGTGAAGCGCAGCGAGCGTGGCTTGGAGTCCTTGCTCTCCTCCTTGGGCTCTCCGGAGGAGCTCCTGAGGACCGAGCGGACACAGAGTGAGCTCACCTGGCACAGGTGTCTAACATTACACCCCTGTTTGTTACATTTTGCAAACCTTTCACACTCATCTTTAATACATGACATTCCCATTTCACTCATCTGTTACACATTACGCAGTGCTCACAGGGAGCTGCGAGCCAAGAGCCCTGGGCTGTGAGATGGAGGATAGGAAGGGAGTGTTATAATGAAGACATGGCAAGAGGACCTTTTGGTGAGCACTGTGCTGTACTGCATCACAGCTCTGTCCATATACAGTATAAATATGCTTAATTTTCAATGGCAGTCAAGGTCACTGGTCTCTATTGCTTAATGGCTAATGTTACCTCTTCTCCAAACAGCAAAATCACCATTTCATAACTTAACCCTGAATACCCTCTAAAACTATCCATTGTTGCTGCTCTGTTGACCTTGAATTCCTATTGGAAACCAGAAAACAAAAGGAAAATAGTGATAATGTATTAATGTAATCCTCTTCTGCTCCCAATGGCCACTTATTGTTGCCTGAACTGGTAATATTATGCCTGTCAGACGGTTTTTGCAAAATAGATGAGTCCTCAAGACAAATTTTACAGGCCATTATGAATACTAAGCACATCCATTATATGCAAGTTACTAATCCTGCAGAGCCATACCCGATCTGCCATGCCTTTGATATGGCTAATCTGACAAGCAGGAGCCTCTGAGGACATAACTCAGCATCTGGGCGTGTGCACATTTACATTTTCACTACACGTTTATGTCCGTTCATGTTTTCAGCCTGTAACCGTTTACTGGACAAACCTGAAGTAACTGCTGTGAAACAGCAAAGGAAGGAGCAAAGGATGAGCCCTGAAGCTGTGGAAGCTGTGGAAGCACCTACATGTGCATACAGACTTAGTGTTCCCAATGGAGCTGTGTGGGCTCGCTGGGGCTAAAGGCTCTGCTCTATCAGCAAGGACAAATAAACCTACGGGATATCAGGCCAGAATCAGGATAAATGCTGTATTTATTGTATTGTCTGCCAGTTTTACTCATTATTCCAATTACAATTATTAATTATTAAATGTATTAATTATTAATTATTATGACTTCATTATCATCCATTCCTAACATACAGATTCAGTAAGCACAGCCCTAACACTGAGAAAAAATTCTGGGATTTCAAGGATGTTTGAGTACCCTCAACTAAGAGTACCATGGCACTGATTACTTGGGGAAAAAATGGCATTTTATTGCTTAACATAGGTTCATGTGTGTGGATTCATTTTATACTATAAGTGAATAAAACCTCCTTGTGAATTACATTTTAAGACTATAGTTTAAAAGACAGCAATGAGAAGTGGTTTGCTCAGCTGAGTATTTGCTCATTATCAGTCAAAAACAATTTGCTTGTGGCATGTCCAACAGCCAATGGGAATAATGTCTTAAACTTGTGACAAAACCGTAACCCCCAAATGCAGAATTTCTATATACTGTATGTGAACATACAGGCCTAATTGTGCCATTTTAGAAACCAAAATGGACCAATATTTTAGGGCCCCCAAGAGGTCAGACTACAGTGCAGCCCCTGCAGGTGAGGGGTTTGGAACAGGCGCCTCACCTGGTGGCGTCTGTCCTGCCACTGGCCTCACCCTCGCTCGGAACCCTCGGAAACAATCAGAGAACACAGTTCAGTATCAGGGTGCGCATGCATACGCATACAATCTGAGAAGGAGCTGGGGGGGGGCACCATGCCCAATGCACACACGCATGCACGCAATCTGAAGAACTGCCAGAAACCTCTGACCACATGAACGCACAAAAAAATGTTCGGCTTCCCCTGGAATCTGCGGCTCTGCTAAGGCGTGACAGTGCTATCTCGCTTTAAAAAGAGGAATGGGGTGCACAGCAGGGGAAAATACACTGCTGTGCATACAACTATACAAAGAAGATATTACACATATGTGGAAAACCTGTAGTTGTACTGAACTTGTTGTACTGCAAACTGTATAACCCTTGAATTATCTGAGATCCTGTACAAGAGGAGACAGCCATGATTAGGCAGTTTTAGGCACTGCCCATCTCTACACACAGTGACTGCCTTCTCAACACATCTGAAAATGTTTTCATCATAAACAATAATAATGTTCACTTTTTCATAAATCGTTGCTTTAAATAAAAAAAAAGAGCAACATTTTACATTCAGTTGTTTTTTCAAGTTGACAATCTGTTCCTTGGTGATGATTACAACTGACAGACATTGCCAGTGTGTCAACACTACAATGAGGTGGCCTAATTAAGGCAGGTACCGGCTGGGAATGTTGCATTTTAGGACCTGTAGAGGGAGGGATTAACAATGTAATACATTTTTTTGTTTGGAAGAAACAGATTTGGGATCAGAATGTGGACTACCTGATAACCTTGAATGTGTTCCTTATCATGTTATTACAGCAGGTATGCAGGTAAATAGGTTTGAAAAACTGTCCGTTTTGCCTTTTTCTCCCCTTTTACTGAGTATCCTTTTCATAACAGCAGCCTGAAGGACATATCATAGATTAAGGAATGCAATGCATGTATATATGTAGCCACATATGTGTGTGTATGTGTGTGTGTGTGCGCGCGCATGTGTATGTACTGAAACACAGAAGCAATTACAATTGGTGACCATTTAGAAGCTGTTGCTAGACAAAGGTAAAACATAACCCTAGCACATAAAATACTGTTCAGGGCATTATGTTCACACACTGTACCATCTACACATAGTTCATATGCAATCATGAAATTTTTTCTTTTTATCTTTTCTGCAATTCCCTGACAATTCCCACAGGTACTCTATACGTAAGATCACCTCTGTTTATGGTACCTCTTTAGTATTCCAAGACTGCAGGGGAACATAATATCTATTCCAAAGGTTCAGGAGAACAGAGGAGCACAGCTTAGAAATATTCATTCATTCTGAAGCATAATGCTGTGTGTCAATTACAGGCACTTTGAAGCGTGATGGAGTCTAGCCGTAACTTCATTTAGAGTATATTGCTTCTTTAATTCCGTATCCTTCACCTCCCGCATCTGAGAGAGTTCTACTTCTTGGAGTTCTGCATGTAAATTAATGGGCCTAATTTAGCTCAATGAAAAGAAAGTGAAGAGAAAAATAATCTTAAAAGAAACTGGGAGTTCGGTCCTGAAATTGGAAATCCATCAGTGTGACGCCCATAGAGGGGTCAAATTCTGTCTGATTGGGGATAATTCAGCTACCCCGCTCTGACAGAGGGATCTAAAAATGTCAGACAGTCTTTGACATAAACAGTAATGGTCAAACTGTGTCAAATGCTATGACAGTTCTCAGCCCAGTGCCACAATGACAACACTGACAGTACATTACATGCTGTCCACACTGAATATTATACAGGAGTTTCAACAGCTCACTTTGTTTGCCTGCAAGCTGTCAGACCAAGGGCAGGCCAGTTAAGACAAGCAGGGAGGAGGATTTGTGAGTCTGAGACACTACAGAGCAAGTCCCCAGGGCACAATGTGTCAGTGCGGTAATTGTGCAGTTCAGACCGGGGGAGGGGGCAGGGGAGCGCGAATTAAGGAGTGGTGTCACGTTCTGGGCAGAGGTCGAGTAACTCGGGCAGAATTCGGGGGCGGAGTCAGGGGCAGAGTTAGATGGGGGCGGAGTCAGGGGCAGCGTCAGCTGGGGAAGGACAGAGTGAGGGGGGGGCTGTGTCAGTACAAACTGAGCAGTCTGTCTGCCTACCTCCCAGATGACTTGAAAGACAGAGTTCTAAAACAGAAGAAGACAATAACTGTCAGCCAATGGTGGGGGGGGATTAGTGTATCAACACAACACAACACAATCCCATCTACCTGTGTCATCTATATGCTGTTTAAGCTGCCAAGGTGTCAAAGACATGGAGGACAAACTGACGTTTGGAGTGTGTATTACATCAGGAGAAGGCAAGGAACGAGCTGGAAAATGTGCTGGTTCGAGACAGCATCACGCTAATGTATTCCAGCCCTGCAGTGACCGCATAACAATCTGACTCTATCTGCTGCAGTGTAGCAGGAACGGATAAATTTTCACTTCATCTACCGGAAGAAATGCCTTTTGATGCAACTTTTGAAAAAGGTAATGGCCTCAGATCACAAAAAGCTGAGACAACGGTGAGCAGCCTCACTGATGCGAAACGGCTCAGGCAGTGTTTATTTGGTCCGAAAATCAGACGAAAGCTGCAGCTTTCGAAAGTCGCCTCTACACTAGCTTTTCAAAAACTCTAGTTTCACCAGAAGTCACTGAGTCCTGTCCTGTGTTACAGCACATGGCTTCCACCTCCCTGTAAGCTGTAACTGGCTTTGCTGTAACACGTCGAAAGCAATGTGCTGTCGCCTGTCCCCACAAAAACGATGCCGTTCGTTCTGTTGCAATAAGGATGCCTGTACGTGCTTTAGTGCAGTGTGCTTACTGATAACTTAGGTAAGACTGCTTAAGTAAAGAGTAAAACAGCACAGCACAAAGGTGTTCTTTGTTCAACCTCTTCTGATCACTTAATCTGACTGGCGGACTCGTAACCAAAAGGGTCCCTGCTGGGGCACTGCTGTTGTACCCTTGGGCAAGGTACTTAACCCGCAATTGTCTCAGTAAATATCCAGCTGCATAAATGGAAAACATTGTATAAAAAACTGTAACCAATGTAAGCCGCTCTGGATAAGAGCGTATGCTAAACGCCAATAATGTAATGTAACAATGGTCTGTCTCTCTGGCTGGTGGGATTGCTCTGGGTGACAAAAGCACAATAAAACAGGAGTCCTACCACTGCCGCCCCTTCATTTTAACTGCAGGAACATGCCAGCTAGCACGCAGGGCCCACATCCGATCATCAGCCTCACACAGACAGCGCTAAAACAGTGAGGTGGGAGGCAGACAGAAGAGAGAGGGCGGGGAGGTGCATTGTGGGATTGGGCTGGGAGCTGAGCAGGGGAGGGCCGCGGCGCCGGGCTCCGGGGCGGAGCAGACGCTGACCTGCGGACGAACTTGGAGGTGATCTTGCTGATGATGCCGGTGGAGGTGCCGCGGCGCGCCTGGGCGAGCGCGGCCGTGTCGTGGGACAGCGTGGGCGAGGCGGGCGGCCCGTTGTAGGTGGCGCTGCGGCGGTCGCGGAGCTGGGCGCCGTGGAAGGTGCTGCGGCTGGAGCTGCCGCGCGGGAAGCGGGTCCGGTCGGGCGTGGCGCTGCTGATGCTGTGGGCCGAGGGGGAGGTGGCGGGGGCACGGGGGGCCGAGCTGCGGGACACACACACACAGACCCAAATAAGCGCGTACATACATATACACACACACACACACACAGAGCGCCAAATAAGCGCATTCATACATATACACACACACACACACACACAGACCCAAATAAACGCATACACATACACACATATACACACACAGAGACCCAAATACATGCATACATACACACACATGTACACACCCACACTTATCTGAATATTTATGTTGGTGTGTATTTGTGTCTTGTGTATGTGTGCTTGTGTGTGTATCCACTTTTTTGTGTGCGTGTGTTTGTGTGTGTGTCTCTACTTATGTGGGTCTGTGTTCACAAGCAAAAACTTGCAGCTTTTAAATGGTCAAAAAACTTTTAAAACTAAAGTCTTTCAAACACACTCTGACTGTAGAACGAGGATTTTCCAAATAGGACAAGACTTTTCCTCACAAGTCACACATATCCGCAGTTTGAAAAGACAGTCCTTATAATGGCTCCACGCTTTCCCCATTCAAATGTTAATTTAACGCGATACAGTTGGGAGAAATAATCTATAAAAAATTCCATGAATTTTGAATGAATATCCCTAAATACCTCAAAGTTAAAAAACACTGCTGCCCTTGGTTTGACCTGTATTTGCTTAAACTAGGTGACAAATAAAAGTACAAAGAAATGAAACAGTATTTGAATGTGGCGTTTAATTAAATATATAACTAAGCAAGCCACTGCGTACATACCGCATGCATGTCCTCTCCCCAGACAACTGCATGCTTGTCACCCATCCAAAAACATGCCCAGTTTAAGCGGAGAGAGAATCTTGGGTTATAACGTAATCTCTCACCTGGTCCGTAGACACCATACCTTGTTCTATATATTAACTTGTTATATTTTTATTACACACTGTTATGGTTATTTGTCAGCAGTGTAGCCTTCAGTATAGTCAGATGACCACAGCACTGCTCAGAAGCGCATCAGATGGAGAAGGTGTGTGTGTCCTGGCCAAATTCCCAAACCTGGCTCCCAATCTGGCCATCTAATCATCCCCCAGTTTAACTGGCTAAATAAATCTCTCCCTCTGCACCTGGGCTGATGTGCGGTGCGCAGTTTGGCGCGTAGCCCAGGTGGGTGCTGAACATTAGCAACGGTTCAGCTGAGCCCCATCTTCAATAAAAAGCTCTCTGAGACCCATGAAAGGTGCTGTGGAAATGAAACCAACTATTATAGGAAATGAGGGCAGGAGGGGAGAGGACTGCGTGTTCAGGAAGAAGAACGAATGAGCGTACTGTAGCGCGGGGAACAGGAAGTCCCAGCAACCGGAATGCGCAGCGATACATGCTCGCTGACCTCGCTGCACTTCATATTGCCAGCCGCAGCCCCCGGCCCCTGCTGTAGAGAGTCTCAAACTGACCGCGACGCCCTCCGGTTGTTTGTGCAAAGCAGCGGCCCAGCAACTGACTTCTCAGCGCCGCTGCGGTGACCTCCACTACAGCCTCTTCCCTCAAGCCCCGCTAGATTAGCCTACCCAGCGATCCGTCGCAGAACAGCTGAGTCACCGCTCCAGCTGCAGTGCCGTTACGGGTCTGACCCCCCTCCCCCCCCGGCTCCTCACCCAGGCCGGTACTCGCTGTTGTCCTCAATGGGCGGGAGCGTGGCTTTGGCCGGGTGTCCTGAGGCAGACATGGACTTGACGTGGCGCGGGCGGGTGGAGGGCATGGCGGTCGCTGCCCCCGCTGAAGGGGTGCCCCCGGCGCACACGGACACCTCCGTCAGACTGTGGGGGGGTGAGGGGGCAAAGGGGACAAGGACAAAGAGAATAAAAGGGTGAAAAGTCAAATTGTTAACAGTTAGCCACACAGCTAATATGAGAAGCCACAATTCAAAAAAGTGCTGTACTACTATCTGAGTTCTTCTAGGAAGCATCAGGCAACAGCAAATGGGTAGAGACTGACATTAAGAAATAGACAGATAGAACTACATATTATAAGTAATATAACACACACGTGTTGTTTTGGTAAACATACGGGTAAACAAATGGATAGAGATTAACATAGCACATGCGGTAGGTAACATTTTACGAGATACTACTATAGTAGTAAGTTGTTGCTTCAGCATCTTACAATACGTTGAGGCTGACAAACAGCATCAATGAGGATGGGATCTCAATAAAGGAGGGATTCATGCCAGTCTCACCGATATGGCAGGTTATTACACGTGTGTATGTGTACATGAGGCCTACCTGCTGTCCTTGCCATTGGGGATGGCTGTGTAACGGTCCGTGCTGGACCGCTCACACACATACGTGTTCCTGCGGGTCATTCCTCCTCCTGGGAGAGCACTGTTCTGTGGGTCAGAAGCATTCATGTGGTTAGGAGATGCCCCCAAACCAGGAGCATGTATGCAAGTTACTCTATTTGACTTTTTTTTTTTTCCTGCACTAGCCCAAATATAAGATGCTGTGGATTAAAAGGTGACCTCACCTTTTCAAAAAGGGGAATTAAAAAAAAATTAAAAAAAAAAACTTTGTCAGACCACAAAAAAAAACAAAATTTCAATAATCAACTGGGAAAATGTTTTCCTATTCACTGCAGAAGGTGTTAAATCTAGTAGCTGGTGTTTGTAATCCAGTAACATCTGACATACAGCATTACAAATAAGATCAGTGACATCTGTTGAAACTTCATTTGGGAGATGCGGCAAATCCTTCAGTTGCCATTATCTCTCTTGCAGTGCACTGTGGGACTTACACTAGTGTTAAAAAGTGGTATGGGAGGTACCAGAGAATATAAGAAGAGCACACTAGGCTAACTTCAGCACTTCACTGTGTGAGTGCAGGACAGTGCTGTGTGCAGCAAGTTTAATGTTCAATCGCTGATTACAAACTTGAAAGGAAACTTGAAACGTGAAAAATGGGAAAAATAAAACCAGTCACGTCTGCTGAATGCACACTCTACAGCCATCACCCTTCCAACGGAACCACCATTACCCACTTAACCATTAGCTGTAAATTGTGTTTTGCATAAATAGTGTATTATTTTAGGGAAAAAAAACTGCCTTATATTTGGGCCAGCACAGTATTTATACAGTTGAGAAATTTAACTACGCAATTGAAGTTCAGTGCATGCTCATCTCGATGGTGTTACAGCATTACCTCATCGAAGATTTGATCCTGCAATCCTCAATACCCTATTCCCTGCTCCGCAGCACAAATCCACCCAATGCCTGATCACAGCGGTTCTGCTGTTTTTAAAACCAAAACGAGGCCAATCACAGTCATCATCTGCACCAGATGACTGTCCACCAGGCCTGAGGGAGGTGTGGGAAGCTGCGGTAGCACAGTATCCTTCAAAAGCAAACCAGGCTCCTTACAGAGCAGTGCAGACTGGACAGACACCAGCACGGCAGCTCGTCTGCTCCTTACCCCTGAGGCCGAGGATTTCTTCCGCTCTGACACCACCAGCGGAGAGGCAGGCATCTCCCCTTTGGAGCCAGAAGCGCCCAGCTTACGCGAGCTGTCCCAGTCCTCCTTCTGGTCACTCTCCACGCTGTTGGCCTGGGCCCGCTTGGTGTAGGAGACCGCTGGGGGAATGGTGGGGCCAACTGCGAGATAAGAGCCGCCACCACACACACACACACACACACACACACATTCAATTGCTATCCCTTTCCCAAAGACTCACTAACAGATTCGGTAACAACCACAGTCAAAACACTTAGTTAGCAGTGTTGCTACATTTGTTAACCTCCAGTAAATCTGTCAAAGGCCTAGCAGCTTGACAAATACAGCTGGATAACTGTACTTAGAATGAGGCTAACCGGACAACAGGTGCAATCCTGGCTTGAGACAAACTCTCTCTAAGCGATTTTTTGTTTTTTGTTTTTCATGAAAAACAGAAGTGACAAATAGCAATGTAAGGGAAGCAATAACACAGCCAAACGATTCCAGCCAAACACACACACATGCAATCATTTTGGGGGTGTGCCTGTAAATGAATCCCAGAGTTCGCCAGCAGGAGGCAGCAGATCTAATGCCACACAGCGTTTCAATGGGAGTTGTCACTTTACTGGACTGCAAAGTCATTCTCACCATGATCGCTGAATCTCCGCTGCTTCTGATTGGCTGATATGCTGCGCTGGACCTTGGAGTGGGCAGGTGATTGCATGGAGCTGTTGTTGAGGTCGCTGCTGGGTCGCGGCCTTTGACAAAGGTTGCTACTGGACAGGGATTCACTCCCTTCAAACTGACAATACCAGGAAAAAAAAACAAACAAATAAAAAAAATTAACAGTTACCCAAATTAACAATTACCGAGTCACAGTGGTGAATACATAAGTGTAATCATAAAGGGGTTCAGTACAAAACACACACCTCTCTTTCACACGCATAAGGAAAGAGCTGATCTTTGATCCACGGACACACATTTTAAAAACACAGTGTGAGAAGGTCAACTGAAGGACAGCCTGAATATATCATGTATACTCCACTGCCTTCTGGAAACTGGGAAGAGCTTAATGCAGGTAAGATTGTACACATAAAATCTCCCCATTATAGATAAATTTGAACTCATGCTGAACCTTGACAGCCTCAGACACAAAATCTCATTATGCGTGTCTGCGGCTTTAAGCCTTTTGGTCCGACCAGCGCATCAACGCGTGGAATAGCCCTGTTTCCTGCATTAAGCCCCCCGTACGCGAGCGTCTGCTCCTCTCCAAACTTGTTGACGGACAGCAGCCAGTGCAAAGCCCCAGATCCCCTCACTCCGATGCCAGGACGAGATGAGGTCGATATTTCTCCGTGCCCCCCCCCCCCCCCCCCCAGTCCTGGGCAGGAGATGGCCAATTGCTCAGTGTGAGACGGTGCGTGGAAAATTGAAGGGAAATGTCTGGGTCCCCCCAGCCCGTGCCAAGTTCCAGTCAAATGGGAGCGACAGGAACACTGGATCTTTGGCAGCGGCGATTTGTTCCAAAACAACAGCTGCTGCTAGATAGCGGTACAAGGGCAGAGGTTTTTGGAGACCCGCTTCTGAGCGTACAATGTTTGTGCGGGTTTTACAGAGTCACATGGGGGCACATGATGCCTGGAGCCTGAACCCAAAAAAAGCTGGACTTTTTTTTCTTTTTTAAACCATGGCCAATAAGTGCCTTACAACGAATGACATCAACCTGATCAAAACTCTTAATATTGACATTTCATGTGAGTGATACCATAGCAATATATTTTTCTACTTGTTCTGATAACACTTAAAAATGCATCAACGCTACAATGCAATGTGATCTTATCTTATCTTATCTCTTATCACTCAGAAGCTTCAGCAGGGAGAGTGACTCAGCGCACACACAGTGCAGCAATCACTCTGAAGCTTCAGCAGGGAGAGTGACTCAGCGCACACACAGTGCAGTAATCACTCTGAAGCTTCAGCAGGGAGAGTGACTCAGCACACACACAGTGGAAGGATCACTCAGAAGCTTCAGCAGGGAGAGTGACTCAGCGCACACACAGCGTAGCGATCACTCTGAAGCTTCAGCAGGGAGAGTGACTCAGCACACACACAGCGTAGCGATCACTCAGAAGCTTCAGCAGGGAGAGTGACTCAGCACACACACAGCGTAGCGATCACTCAGAAGCTTCAGCAGGGAGAGTGACTCAGCACACACAATGGAAAGATCACTCAGGAGCAGTGGAAAGACATAAGCAGTGGCTTTGGTGGAAAGACCCGGTGCATGAGCATTAGAGGCTTTCTTCCGCTACGGCGTAGTGGAAAGAAGCAAAGCTTTAGCACTGCTGCTGTACCCTTTGGCAAGGTGCCTAACCTACATTTGCCTCACTAAATATCTGGCTGCATAAATGCCTGTGCAATTCCCTCTGGATAAGAGTGTCTGCTAAATGACAAAAACGTAATGTAACGTAATGTGATCTCTGCAAAGCTTTGACAGGATGGCTGAATGTCCAGCTTAGGACTGACACGCTGACCTGGAACTGGAACTTGGTCCAGAGCATCTGATCTGAACCAAGGCAACAAAAATCCTGCAGAGCTTGACATGTTAGTCTCCTCACGCGGGAGTGAGATTACATCAGTATGGGGCTTGCCATCTCCCGTGAGTGCCTCTACAGTGACTGGCTGACCTCCCACCCAGCACACTGCATCATAAACGACACTGATCCTCCCTGCAGTATACAGTATCGCAGAGCAACCAGTACGATTGAGGGAGCCATCCTGCTAATTTACTGTATCTATCGGCGGAAAGGTCAACGTCACAATGATCTCCCATTCCCTTCCCTCCTGGTGTGGTATGCAGAAAAATCAATAACGCATTCAAACGCAGAGCTGAGATCATTACCGGGCTCACTGTGTACACACGAGCAGCGTGAAAGAACGAGGTATGAATCGCCAGGAGGAACTTCTGAGTACAGCCCCGCTTTTTATGAAACGCCAACATCTCACAGTCAAAATCATTCTCTGCACCCTTGCTCCGACAGTAACAGTAACTCTAAAAATGTAAATCCCCACAGCTTGCGTTTGCAGAGTGTTTGGATGCTTGTCCCCTGCAGAAACACATGTCTGGGATGCAGAAGAGTCGGCCTGACCCTCTGTGCTGGACGTTTCTCCATGTAAGTTACCTCGGGAGGTTTCCTGCCCAGTAGGAGATACGTGGCCATGATTTCGTCATACTTCTGACTGACTAAGGAATCTGTGATCTCATCTTTCGGGAATCCCATTGTAACCATTAGATCTGAGGAGAAAGAAAACAGCAGTATTGTTATTGGCAAGGTGTTTGGTGACATTCAGCAGCAGGGGGCAAAACCAGGGAATGCTTCAAAACAGACCTAGACACCTCTCAGGCTCTACCCACAGTGCACAACTCCTGTCACCACTGTCCAACAGAACTTAAGATGCTCTTATGCATTTGACCACCGGAGTGTTAGCAGAACAACTACACAGTACATAGAATTCACAAGTTTTGTGACTGATGTCATGGAAAACCCTGGTCATCCATATTGTAGTTTATCATTGTTACATTAGTGGTCATCTCTGGACATCACTCATTTGTTCAAAACTCAGGTGCAATTCTTATTACAACAGCTTCAGGGTTCCAACAGGAAGAGGAAGCTGACCTATTCGTTTGGTGTCGTTGAAGTTGGGCTCAGGTTCGCTGTACGGCTTCAGCTCCTCTTCCTCGTGGCCCACGTTCATCCACCGGTCTTTCATTATTTGCTTGGAGGAGAGTATAATTTTTTTTAACTTTACTTACAGATTTGGTTTGTGAAAAACAATAAACAAAATCATCCAAGGTAAAACAAGTATGATAAATTACTGGTGTAAGAGTAAGGTTTCTAATAATACAAATACAAGGACAAATAATAAAATACTCAGAGGTTTTCATGATTATAATTTTGATTGTCAGGAAAGAATGAAACAATTGCAGTTTGAAAAAATAAAGGGCCTTTGGTGTGGATTCCTATTCTACTAAACGAGAAACAAAGAGAGACTGTACATTTATATAACTGCAACTGCAGTTACAAAAGTTACAAAAAAAAAAAAAACTGTTGCTCTCTGTGAAGTAGCTAGGCAATGCTGCTCAAATGAACGGTTTTAATGGGTGAAATCTGGAATATCAAGCAAAAACAGTTCATTCTAGAATGTATGAGATTAAAAAAGCCCACAGGACTTTAAGACCGTTTTCAAGGATGGAAAGAGTTCAGCAATGCACCATAACTCTATACTGCTGCTTCTTCAAAATGCATTCACTTCACCTTCTCACACCTGCTTTTATACTGTGGATAACACCGAACTCGGGTGCACAACTATGAACCAATTAATGCCGTCTGTTCTCACTGATCAACACTGACAGCCAATTACACTTTCAGTTGCTAGTAATTTTGCATTTAGTACTGAATTAGGAATAACCTGTTAAGACAAACATACTCTAAACTAAAAGTTCAAGACTCGGCATACATTTGGGAACTTGAATCAAGTCTATTTAATGAAGATAAGGCCTGCATCCTCACACTCTAATCTACCAAGGGAAGTAAAATCTTTCAGTAGTTTCAAAAGGGTTCCAATGGGAGAGTGATATTGTCTGAACCCAGACCGAAACAGAATTGGGTTTCTGGAGAAAAATGCAGAATTAATCTCTCTGGTCTGTGCATCTTCTGCTGCTGCACAGCAACAGACAGTCATCTTACAAGGTACAAGAACTTCTTCCTCTTCCTAAGCAAGCTTAAGGCTTGCTAACAGTAATGTCATCTATTCGCAGAAGGAAAAAAGTTGACAACTCAGGCTCTTTTTGCAAGGTATGCTGCTGGTGTCTAAAATGTCTAGGACTTCTAACTGAAAATATTGCATATTAGGAATATGCCACCAGTTCAAAAATGCACTGCTGGTAGTTGTCCTCTCTGTGACACCTATGTCAGGCTTGAGTTCAGTATAATATGGAAGTAAAAAGGCAGTTCCAGAATGTTTTAGGCATTGTTGGGACGGCTTTAGTTATTTGTAAACCCTTCTCTTGCACAGATCAAGCGATGAGGAACGCTGCCTTATTCAAAAGCTTCTGAAGTAAAGCACGATTACTTGGGGTGACTTACTTCCAAGCTGCCTCGCTTGACAGGGTTAAGCACCAGTAGCTTTTTCAATAGGTTTTCACAGTCTGTGGACATGTAGAAGGGGATCCGGTACTTCCCGCGAAGCACCCTCTCTCTCAGCTCCTACACGGAACATACGTGGGACACAGGATGTTTATTCACGAATGCCAAGTTTAGCTACAATAACAGCTTGTGGTTGGATGACATGTTTACGCAGCAGCTGACACTGCTTGTGGCCGCAAATATCAATGAAACCAAATAAGATGACCGCAGGCACGGGTCAGTCATTCTGTCCCAAACAAATGCGCTTTCCCAGGGAAATATATCACTACATGAAAACATATACAACGGACATTAACAGATTTTAAGTTTACCTTTAAGTTCTGGCCATCGAAAGGCAGCGATCCGCTGACCAGCGTGTAGAGAATGACCCCCAGACTCCACACGTCCACCTCTGGCCCGTCGTATTTCTTTCCCTGGAAGAGTTCGGGTGCGGCATAAGGCGGGCTGCCGCAGAACGTGTCCAGCTTGCTCCCGATCGTGAACTCGTTGCTGAAGCCAAAGTCTGCGATCTTGATGTTCATGTCTGCGTCCAGAAGCAAGTTCTCTGCCTGCAGAGAGACACGGCACATGTGACGTGTGTGACAAAGCGTCCAGGAAAGTACGCAAAGCTGGCACACACTGTAATGAATCCAGGATGTTTCCTGAACCTCTCACCTTGAGATCCCTGTGCACAATCCGCTTCTGATGGCAATACTCGACCGCAGAGACGATCTGAAAGACACCAAGGCCATATGCATGAGTCACACTCCTGGTAACAGTGGTAAGGAGCAGGGCTCGTAACCAAAAGGTTGCTGGTTCGATTCCCCACTGGGGCACTGCTGTTGTACCCTTGGTAAATACCCAGCTGTGTAAATGGGTACAATTGTAACAAGCGCCTCCGTTATTCTCTCACTCCCGCTGTAGCACGGCACATTGTCACGAGATGGTGTGTGGGGACCGCGCAGCCGACGCCAGGTGCCATATAATTTACACAATCTGCCCCCTCCCCGCTTTCCACGGGCCTCACTCATTCCTTAATTACAGCCCTCTAATTAGCTTAAAACGCTTCCTGTTGACACTCCACGCAAATTCGGTTTCCGAGTCTCATGCTTCCAATCTGAATGATATTTCAGATGAGTCACTGCAGAGAGCACTTCATCGGCCGCGCTAATGAGCGCCTAACAGGACGCCATTGATGGCAACTAATGGACTCTGTCAGGGGGTTAAATACAATGATTGCCTTGAGGAAACTCACACAAATGGTTCCCACATGCTTTTCATTCATAAAGCCCGGCTAGTCAGTGATGACTAAACACCTTTACAGTGTTTTACATGCACAGTGCAGTAAGGACTATTTGGCACTAGATGGCACTATACAGCAGACGAGTGCTGTGCTTCATTCTATAGGACAAAGTCCTGTTGTACAATCCTTCCAGTTGCACAGGTTAACCTCTATTTACTTGGACAATTGCAGCCAAAAAAAACAAGGGAAAAAAAAATCAAGCATTCCCAGTTCATGGAGACTACATCTGTTTTTAGACAATACAAACAGAGAGCAATGCACACACACACTTGCACAACTGATCAAATGAAAAGAAACACATTTCACACCACAACTTACTAAAGCAGCACATTACGTAATAAAACAGAATGATACATAACAAAATATAACATTGCGCTCTAATTCTTTTTATTGAAAAGCAGCACATCTACCCTGAGTGATGGGGGTTGACTCCCAATTGAATCTGCAGCAAGGGATTCTGGGAAATCATTGTCCTGTGACACTGGAGAAGGGCCCCGTCAAGAGCCCAGTATCCCACGTAGGTTTAATTGGGTTAAAACGAACATACACTCTCCACACCACGTAGACAGAGTCAGCTCCATCGAGCACGCCCGTTTCAATGACGTGTGATTTCTGTTGATAGGTGCACCAGACTGAATTTGCTTTCCTCATCCGGTCCGCGCCACATTAAACACATTACAGCCATTCACATTCTGCACACGTTCTCCGTCTGAGCAGCCTGGCGCTCCTGGGATACGTGTCCCTGGCCGGAACAGCGGCTGATGACAGGTGACATACTGCACAGAGCCATACGCACACGCCGGCCCCAGGACTAACAGCTCCTGCACAGTATTAAAGGTGTGCGGCTCACCTGCCGAAACTTCGCCCTGGCCTCCTTCTCCTTCATCCTCCCGTGTGCCACCAAGTAGTCGAACACCTCGCCTGAAAATACAGAAGAAACAAAACGCTGCAGAAAAAAAAATGTGGGTGGAATTCACTCTCATCGGCTGTGATCTGAAGGAGGCCCCACATAACAATTAACCAGAGAAATATCAACAATGAAACCATCAGCAGAACTGAGATATTTGACAGTAAATTAACCCAAGAAAAAGGGGGCAGTCGGTTGTGAAGCAATTCAACAGTTTACAAACTGCTAGACAGAGCGAAGAAAGAGAAAAGAAGGGAGGGAAGTGAGATTGTGACCAAGCAGCAGATGCGCTCTGCCAGTCTGGCAAGGGGGTCAAGGCAGCCAGGCTCATTAAACGAGACAGTAAAGAAAAACACAGGGATCGTGTCTAGATGGCCATCCAAAACACACATCAGTCTTGTAAGGGTCACTGATTTATTGTGTGGGCCATGCATCCTACCAAAAAATCCCAAAGAACATAAGATCCAATTATATCAATGTCAATGTTCCAGTAATGTCAATGTCAATGTCCAGTAAAATGATACATTTTTGTTCATTTGTTTGTTTCAGAGAAAAGCAAGAGACCCCCTTTAAGAACCAGGGCCCTTTTAAGAAACTCCTCAGGAAGCAGGGCCTCTTTACGCCCCCTGCTGGAGGAGTGCTACTCCTGCATCAAACCTTGCTGCCAAATCAGCTGTACCAAGGAGAAGAGAGGAAAAAAAAAAGACACCGGCTGGGGTTGTGATCATTACTTGGGACACATCCACAGATGGCAGCCTGCGGTGTCACCCCTCCAGCTGGCAAAGAAGCCAGTCTGACCGTGTCAGGCTGTGGATCGGGGGTTCAGTGATGATATGCAGATGGGGGATCTGACACAGCCTTCGCTAGTAACGGTTGGGTACAAAGTTGGGTGGCTGCACTTTTCCCGTTTTCATACTCACCACCACTGGCGTACTCCATGACTAAATAAAGTGTCTTCTCCGTTTCAATGACTTCAAATAACTTAACTGTGGGGACAAAGAGAAAAGGACTTAGTGCAAAAATGGGGAAAAAAGGACACACCAAAATAAATTCTTAAGTTTCAGCCAGAGTATTTTAACTGTGAATTCTAACATCATATTATTGGTTCTAAGCCCTGAAACTGGAATAGTGGAGGCTTCTTACGCTGTGTGGCATCAAACGGTAATGTTGCTGTCACTAATTAGTGACTAATAGTATATGACTGTCCTGTATGTATTACTGGGTTTGGAATGCTTGGTTCCAAAGCTGTTTAAGAATAAACTACCACAATGTCCAATTTACCACAATTTAGTCACACCTTCCTTAAGAATATTATTATCCATTGTATTACATCATTCCAAATATTCAGCACAATCATACCTTGCTTGACAGGCTAGAAAACACTTCTGGTCAAACATGTGTCCTCAGTTTAGAACAGCATTTCCCAAACCTCTCCTGGAGGACCCCTTGTCCTGCATGTTTTAGATCTCTCCCTGCTCCAACACAGCTGATTTAAATGATCAGCTTGTTATTAAGCAGCTTCAGGGGTTCATAACGAGTTGATCCTCCAGGAGAGGTTTGGGAAACTCTGGTTTAGAAGATCTTTACACAAAAGACGAGCACTCAGAAGCAGCAGGTGTTTCAGTGAATAGAGGAAGTTTCTCATTACATAAGGAACTAGCGGTTAACAAGTAATTCTCCTGCCTGCTTTCTGTGCTGACTGTATTTATCCGAGTTAAGCACACAGCCATCAGTAGACATTCACAAGGCAGGCTGCGCAAAGGCAGATAGTAAGCAAGGCTAATCTGAAAGAAGAAAATTGTGCATATTTAACCCTGAAGAGGAACGCTAATCTATGATGCAGACAAAGAGCTTTGGTATTCTGAGTGCTGCTGGACTCTGAGACACTGTGCTACAGGGACAGATAGAGAGGGCGGTATCCCCAGAGGCCTGTGATGAGGAGAGAGGACAGCACTGTGGTCCAGTCACACTCTCTTAATCAGACACAACAGATGAAGAGAAAAATCAGGAAGTGGGACAGATAATTGGAGAACCACAGAGCTGTCAGTTAAGACAGTGCAGTAGATGCACTCCCTTCGGAACATCCACTTCACAAACACTGAAAAAAAGTGCTTGTATCCTTTTTCTTTTGAATACACCGTGACCCTATCATGGCCTCAGTTTTAACGGTTACTGGAGCGAGAGGAAAATCTGACACCAGAGAAAGGACTCTCTTCCTCTGAATTTAGCACAGAGTAAATATCACTGTCACTCAATTACAATGTGAGGGCTTCGGTGCACTGCATACCATATGATATTTGTACATATGTCAAGGATTCACTCAGACTCCCTATCATTAAATGCTTTACAGTACATTACAGACCCTATAAAATAATCCTGGACACAAAAATTGCACAACACTTCAGATACTATGCACAGATGGCCTGCTATTTGTCACTCAAACAAATAATTGCTGAAGCACACGCTTCATTATAATTGGGGTACAAATGAAAGTGATGCACATGAGGCAGTGTTAATTATAAGGAGTGAAACAGCTCTAATGCATAAACATGCCAAAATTGCATCATAAATTGATAAGGTTGTGGCAGGGATGGAAATTCAACCCCCTTTTTAATAGTGTACTTTTACAAACTGCTGACACGAATAATAGACTCCCAAAGTAAATTTGCAGTAAATAAATGAATGAAGTCCAAAAAAACCCATGTCAACCCATTCACTTGGAAACAAACAAGCTCATAAACAGGGCACCGCTTGAAATGCCTTCTTCGTACAAATGCATCCTCCTTAACAGTGCCACGGAATTTATAAAACGATGAAAATCAGAAGTGATTATACGGTAGCAAATGGGTCGTTTCTCTCCGGGACACAGGGTTCCATTTCTCCCCACACAGACAGAATTAAATTACAGAAGAGAAATTACCTTCTACCTAGTCTTTACCGTGCCATCACCTCTCAGAATTCCAGTATGATGCTTTCTGAGAGGAATTCTCCCCTGGTCCACAGAATGGGCTTTGTGACACAAATTATAAATGACCCTCCCCTCCCCAACCCACAAACACAAACACACACACACACACATCTATCCACAACATCCACATAAGGCTTTTATTGCGAAGGCCCAAGTTCACTGTGTTCACAGTCATTCACACTCAATGACAGCTGGAGGAGCTGTGTGTCGGGCCTACCTATATTAGGATGATTCAAGATCTTCATTATCCTCACTTCCCGAAAAAGCTGTGGAAACAAAGATGAATGATTAGTAATGACAAAATGATTCTGACAAGCACAGCAGACTGGGATATAACAGTGAAGTGCTGTTGAGAAGAATGTCTCCTTAGTACTTCTCATGTTACTATGTAGTGGGTGCAGAAAGCACCAGGCAGACCATTCCATATTTATACTTCAATGTCCAAGCCAACGTAGATCCAGTGTTCATTTCCACTGTAAACCATGTGAGATGCCAGTCGCTTCTCAAAGCAACACCACAGAGGTCCAGACAACGTTGTCAGCGAAACGTCAACATCAACAGAGAGATCCCCCACTCTCCGTTTGGGCAAAGCGCATCTTCAGACAGTTCCGCCATGAACGAGATTCTTTGAAAAACCTTTCAGCTCCATGCAGCGTTTGCCTGTCACGCTCCTGAAAAGACGAGCTGCTTGCTCTCCCATCATGAACCTTTCATTTCTCCTCACATTTCATGTTCTTTCTCAGCATGACTTCACAGGAGGACCGCAGAGCTGACTGTCGATGCCGTGAGAACTAGTGGGTCAGCAGATAACTGACGTATTTGAGAATATTATAACTGTAGATGCTGCACACACTGAAAGCGCAATGAGTTCTTTTCGATTTCTACAAACACAATAAAAGGCCTAAATTCTGTAAAACAGCATTAGTGCCAAATTGTACGGGGGACCGAGGATCTCTGCGGGGTTCCAGTCCACATGGAGGAAGGCTTTAATTCCTGTAACACAGAGATAAGGGGTGGAATTACACGTTCACCAACGCGGCGAGGCACAACCAGGCCAATAACCCTCTCTGCAGTCTCCACAGACCTCTCCAACACATCGCTTCTCTAAAAGGGACCGTGCAATAACAAAGCGCTCTCTCCTGGAGAGAAAGAAAGAAACTGCAATAGCATGGCCTACACCCAAAATGTTTCACAAAGAGATTGTGGTTGCATCATTCATTCACCCATTCTATGACATCACAATATTCAGAGATACAGCTGGTAAGTCCAGAAAATGAATCAAGATTCCAAGCACTTAATTTGTACAAAACAATATCATATACTGTAATATGAATATGAATACTGTAATATAATTAAATCAGTGCATTTACAAATACTTTCATACTAGAGGATAAATCTGAATGATTCATGTGTAGCCACTGTTGATGAACTGTGACTATGACATTGTACATGATCCTTTAGACTAACCATTTTTTGTAATATGCAATGCATTTTACACACTGTTAAACATTCATGAGTGTCAGACACAGATCCTCAACTGATACTACACTCCCAGGGCAAGATGAATCTTCCGGAGCATCCGTCTAATGTCTCTCAAAAGTCCTGTAGCTGCAGCTGACACCGTGCTCTGATACTGAGGCTAATGCAATTTATGCGAGGCTACTCCGGACCCCCTCCAAGACCCTGCCGCGACCTTAATATTAATGAGCCCACTCACGATTGGGGGAAACCTTTGTTGCAATTACCATAAAGTGCTCCTACAGCTCCCACAGCTCCCAAATCGGAGGATAAAGTGACAACAGAGAGGCAGGTTCTCCTCCGTGCATCTAAACATAGGGACCACTTCAGCAGAGGACACAATTTAGCAGGGCAGTTTATTTATTTAGATAAATGCTTACCAGGACATACTAAGGTTGTGTTTGGCCATAATTTCAAGGGAATAGGTATTTTAGCTATCAGTTTTACCACCAATGAGAGAGAAGCCCAGCTACAACAACTCAAAATTAGACATCTGCATTGAGAACCAAACCTTTGGTTTGGCAACTTCCCCTTCTTTCTCTACGTAAGAGCATTTTTTAGGCCTGGCCACACTGGGGAGTTGCCTTCATCTCATCTTTACTGAACCTTATAAATGTAAATGTCAGTTTCGGTATTCTTCTATTCAATGTAAGGCAACAACAAACCGTCAGCTTACTTCATGTCTTTAGTTGACAGTCTGGTGACCTCATCAGCGCTGGGGCTGACTGAACTGAAAAGACAGGCTTGTGAGACTTAGTTGTAACTGAAGAGTACTGTAAGCGAGGACAACTAAAACTACACATTCCCTACCGCTAAGCCCCCACCACAACAGGATGAACATTCCAGCAGACAAAAGTAGAGCGTCCGCTGATGTCTAGACTCTTAGACACAGACTTGCATTGTCACGTCGTGCATCAGGTGCCTCTAGAGCTCTTTCACGGTTTGTACTACATCGTGTTTGCTTTAGGCAGCTTGTGTTACTGGTGAAGGAGGTAGGGCTCTGTCCCTGGTGCCAAATTTCTAATAGTAAACTCACAACACAGTTGTGGTGCGAGGGTTCTTTTGACTCAATTATTTTACAAATGAAAAACAGTGGTGAACGTTTTATGCTCACACACTGTCTCGGGGTCTGACCGAAGGATGAACTGAACAACGAGAAGAAAAACCTTGGCACAGAATGTCCTTCGGCATACTGTAATGTTGACCAAACAAACAGGAAACCAGACTATACAATGCAGTGCCACTTGTGTAAACACAGCACATTTTTTGGGAGTGAGACATTTTTTGAGAGGCATTTAACTCCTTATAATTGTTTTCACTTCCAATGGAGCCTACATCTTCACTACAGCAGGTCAATACCAATGTACTCGGGAGTGAAACCTTTCAGAGAGAGCGGACCTCAAGCCTCCTTAACACAAGATACACAACCAGCTAGGCAGGCTCAGCATCTAGAAAGGTATTATTGTGAAGGTGCATATAATCTCATAACAGATCCTTAAAAGTGACTTAAACTTCTTATGATTTGAAAATTGACATCAGAAAAGTGGCAAATGTGGTTACCAGTCTGAATAAATAGCCTTTTCTATCCTTCCAGTAACACTTGGATTTATCCGGCACTCTGAAAGAGCACTTAAAGAGAGGGAGGCCCCCCCTGTCTGTTCCTCCTGGCGGTGTGGATTTCTGCTTTATTGAGCGGGGCCTGTCTGGTAAGACAGCCCAGTTAACAGGCTGTGACTGCTACCCTCCTGTTCCCTGTAAGCCTCCTCAATGAGCTCACTGTTCCGGCTGGCATATGGCTTCTCAACTGATAACTTTCACATCCACGGCCCCAACACCTGACCACAGGTGAAACCTGACAGAGACGGGTAGAGTTCTGCCCGAGGCAAGCGAACAAACAAACACAGACACACAAGCACGCCCGTGCACACAGCCACATCCAAGCGCTCACATCCAGACATCGTGAAGCATGGACACACGCATGAACGCACAAAGACACAGACAAGAACAGACATGCACACACTGACCCCTTTCACTGTGAGTTATTAATTCTAAAGGCTGTGTGGCAGTTTGCTTTAATCAAGGCTACTGAAAAGACCTCCACCTTTGATAAGCATACGAATCTACGAAGTATAACCCTTAGTACAGAGACCTCGATAAAAGCACTCTCGATAGAAATAAAAAAATGATTAAAAAATGGACAAGATTGTGTGTGTGTGTGTGTGTGTGTGTGTGTGTGTGTGTGTGTGTGTGTGTGTGTGTGTGTGTGTGTGTGTGTGTGCGCATGTGCTTGTGGATGTATGTGCTACTGCAGAGCTATCAGAAGGAGCAGGGGAAATGGATTACTGCAACTACAATTATTGATTATCAGAGAAATAAATGGGGTGCACTGTTCTAAAAAATTCCAGGCGATAAATTCTCCAGCACACTCTGCCAAATGGAGAAGTGCACTCCAGCAGCAGTATTAGTACCTGTGACCCGGGCACCAAGGACAATGTACGAATATCAGTTAAATTCCTGTTTTCCCACAGAATATCGGAATCACCAGAGTAAGAAGGTAGTGAGTTGACAGCTGATGGGATGTGGGACAGAGTTTTAGCTACCGTGTTTTAAAAACTCGGTAACATACTCCAAACATTGCTAGCGCATATTCCTAACCATCAGTTAATGTACTGTCCCACTTTGCAACTTACAGTTCAATTAATCGAACTTCAGCAAAGAAAAACAAATTCTCAAGAACCCTCAACTACAGATAAGCATTTTCCCAGCTGAACAACAGATCGAACCATTCAGGACCATAAAGTATAAATAATGCTAAAATGCGACAAGGTAAGATTCCAGGTCCATTTACCAAGTAAGGGACCCTAAATTAGAAATGTGATGCAGCAAATGGAAACCTATTACTCTTGAGCATTTGAACAGTAGTTTTTCACACTGCAGCACTGTTAGTTAACAGCTTTTTCACTCAGGGCTATAGGGCCTGGAATTACACAGGGGACAACAGCCAAGAATGTAAGCAAGAAAGTAGGAACCAAAGTGTTTTTCTGTCTGCCTCTGTCTGACCTTTTCTCTGAAAGGAGAACTCTGGCCAGATATTACCCTAGATAACTCACAAAGCGTAGCAGGATACAGACGCGTGCACTAAGATGGCCAAGATGGAGTCACGCTGCAGGTTTCAAAAAGGTGACTATTCTTTGTGCTATTGAGAGCTATTTACATTCTGTTCTGTTTGCCAGTCTATTCAGAAACACAGAACACGTAGCACTGCTTAGCCTGATAGCCTCACCATTGCCCTCACCGCCCCCTCGCGGCTCAGGGGCAAAGCCAGCCGCGATGCGCGCTAGTCAGCTCTTTAACATCCTGAAACGGAGGACAGGAATTCAGAGCCGTAGTTTCTCCAGGTTTGAGTTTTGACAGGGGAGAAGGGGCTTGTGAAGTTGCTGATGGGACAGGAGTGAGGTCTTATCCATTCCTTTCATTCACTGTGCACTAGCTTACAGAGGCTTACCAGGTTCACTAAATGGCCAGATTAGGTTAAGAGTGTAAATATTAGCACAAAGGAAGGTTAAGTCCTGCAAATCTCAGGGGTTTTTTTTTCTGGCTAATGCACACTAAGCAGGATCCGGGCACATCCAGGCTTCCTTAGAATAAATGTGCCATGGTCGAAGTACAGCCAGTCATAGGAGGCAGGGTTTCAGAGAGGGTTTCCCGGTAGCGTTTTTCTCGGACGCGTACTCAAGGTGCGGGGATGAGATGTGTGCACTGATTTGGAAACCGGTGAAGAGCTGCGTGGGAAACGCGGAAGCCGGCAGCCGGCAGCCGGCCGAAACACGAGACTTCAGCACCACCTGCTAACCGTCCTACAGAGGGTGAAGGGAGACGCCGCGGATAAAGCACCTGATGGATGGTTTGAGAAAAATCAGATATCCCTGCAGAGCTGTGTGAATTCCTCTTGCGGGCAAACCGATGTCTGCGGCATTATAATGAGCACACTGTTCCCATAGCGCCTGGCTTCCTCTCACGCACTGACCTATCCTCAAACAGGCTTTCAACACAAATCGGCAATTTCCATTTTTCCTACTGTGAGAACTACCTAGATTAGGCCAATTTCCGTTTCATTATTTGGAAATTTCTACCTGATAAGCTCAACGATTCATATAGTGTCCCCACGGACCAACCAGCACACACGCCCCAAAATCATGTGAGCTTTGTCATCCGGTTTCAAAGCACAATGTGACAATCAAAGCTATCACAACTGAACTGTTGCAGGCGACAGTAGATTGGTACAGGGCTTCATCCACTCAAAAGGGCTGAGACAAACACATAAGTTCCTTCTAAGACCATCCAGGAAGAGAAAATGGAACTGGGTACAAGTGCTTGGTTGGACCTCCTGAACTCATATCAAATCAAATCATATCCTGAACTCGGTGTGTGTGCTAGCCCAATTAAGCACTTTGCTTGGAGTTAATTTTCATTTCATGTTACAGTACACTATATATACATTTTTTTTAAAAATTCAGAGAACAGCTCTATCTGCCCTTTAAATTAGCCTTTCAAGTGAAGGAACGGAAACATATTGCTGAATAATCTACTTTACCAGACTACAGGTCAGCTATACATTCATAGCCACAAGCTTACAATTATTCAAGCTTTCATCCAAATCCAAACCGTTTCTCTGTGCATTGTGGTCTCCGGGTGCTTCTGTGGGGGTCACACGGATGTACTGCATATCTTATCTGGCAGAGGGCAGCCTACTGAAGCATCACAGACAGCCATTAAACAAACCGCAGGCACTCAGGCCAGTGACCTGTGAATGTATTTACACGTTGAGCTACATGCAGTTGGGGAGAGACAAAAAAAAAAAAAAAGTCAGGGTAAAGCTCCTGTAAATGCCAAGGGAATTTCACTGCAATGACATTTGCAACTCCCTGACGCATATAAAAACGGCCAACTGGACCATACCGACTACTAACACCCACACTGGACCATACCGACTACTAACACCCACTAAGCACCCCTTTCATAATGTGAGTGAATATTTTCGACCGTCTTATTTTCCTCTTCAGTAACATCTTAGACTAAACTACTAATCTCTGCTGGTTGTAAAGTGGGAGTAAAGAGGCTGAGGACTTGAGCAATCCAAAGGCTGCAGATTCTATTCCAAGATGAAGCTTGGCTGTTGTCACTTAACGCAAGGTACTTGATTTGAATTGCTTCAGAAAATGTCTAGCTGTATAAATGGATAAATCACAAAAATGGAAGTTCTTCAAATTGCCCAGGATAAGGATCACTACTAAGCAGCTATGTTCGGTATGTAACAGTGCATTGTCCTTTGTAGTACTGCAGCCTTCTAACTATGGTCAAATCAAAATCAAACCCAGGCAAATAATGCTGAATATGGTTAGAGTTATAGTTTAGCCTGTAATTTCAAGGCTAATTTTACCTCTGCCTATCGTACAGCTATATGAATTCATTTTTAAAAATCTGGGCTTTATGTTCTGAGAATTCTTCTTCTGTGTAGTTTTTCTGTGTCAGTGTGTAGCCATTTTTATTAGAAAATGACCAGTTAGAGATATATCAAGATGGGTGAATATACAAGGAAACAGCTATCGCTATATTAATCCACTAGGTAGTGAAGCAATGGACACAAAATCTATACATATTTCAGGCTGCCATATAAATTGCTGATGAAAGCTCCAAGGAAATCATACACATTAAGAGCCTAATGAAAATGAAAACAACTTGTCTGAACAGACAAATGCTGGCACAACCACCCTTTTTACAGAGCACATAACCACAGTAAAGGCTTTCTCCCTTCCTGGTCGTTTATTTCATGCCAACCTCTCTTAAACTCTATGTCTACATCCCTCTGAAGCAGAGCCACTAAGGGACACCGAGGTAAAGACACAATATCTAACACCATAATATCTCATAATACCATGACATAATGTACTACATGGAATTTTTAACTTGAAGAAGCCAGTGAGGATCACCGGGCAGCTGCTGTAGAAACCCAGTTCTGCTGTTTTGGAATCTTAGCAGTGCCAGTGACCAATCTGCAAAATACCCATGAACCCCTAGGTCATCTAACTGAGCGCACTGGGTGATCCTACAGGAGTTGGGCCAAAGCACAACAATGACAGAGCAGTTGGAGGAGAACACTGAGGATGCCGGAAGACTGCTGGCTGATGTTTTGTTCATGCCATGACCCTGAATGTTTTGATTCCTCCTACTCCATCCCCCAGTGGCAGCTGTATCAGATAGAGGTGGAAGGTGAGGTGTACCAGGGTCTAAAGACAATCGTTTTATAGGGTCCTTAAATTTTACATTAATGCTCCTCATCATTAAACTTCAGTCCCATATCCGGGTTCACTTGATTTGATGGAACCAGTGTAGTTTCACTGCCAAGGAGAGCACTAACTGCTTAAAGAGAGCCAGAAGACCTCCTGAGCCACAGCCCTGAAGAACCAACTCTGAACAGTTAGTCACTCACTTGAGCAAAAGTTCTTGAGCATAAAATAAAAACAAACCTTGAAAATTAATCAGTCAGCCTCTCACAAAGCTCCTCTTATCAAAAAGGTCATTCCATACAAAGTGAAGGCTACATGAAGAGGACTTAATTCCTTCACAGTACAGCAGTGCATTCACTCAGCATCTGATCTGACACGCCAAAGTGACGAATCTTCCAAAGACAAAACCCTCCGCCCCTACACGCAGTACAATGGCAGTATACACACTGACAGGAGCGCCACTGCCATTCTCATATAGATACAGGCTGAGCTCTCCCTGCTGCAGTTCTGCGTCAGATCACTGCTATAAATACAACCCCCCCGCGCCTTCATAAACAAAATGGCCTGCATTCAGGGCACACCCTCACTGTCTCATCTGGGAGCTCTTGCTGTGGGTTGCAGTCCTGACCAGCTGTGAAGAGGTGAGGCGCTCTAAGGGCCTTTGACAGCAGCCAACTAATGCTGATCTCATCCGATCTGGTTCACAATGCAAGTGTGAAAGTGAACGCATGCAAACCGCGGGGCCAAACTGCACCAATCTGGCCGGCCAGCATCAGTGAAGAACTCACTGACGAAAACATTCTCCCTCTAGCTCTCTCCCCCTCTCTATCTCACACACACACACACACACACACACACACACACACAGACACACAGACACACAGACACACAGACACACACACACAGACACACAAACACACACAGCTACTCGTAAGAGCTAATTAAAACAGAAAATGCCACATACTGACTTCAGTACAGTAAATCCCAGATTAAAAACGGCTTGTAACCAACACTAGCTGCTCTCACAACCTCTTTGAAAGGCATTAATGGCATTGGTGGCACCCTCTGGAACACCTACTTGCCACACTTTGTGGTAATGCACAGTTGCTATGTAACCCCATCACCTCCTTTGAACTGGTCTCCCGGAGCCTCTGGCTGATATAACGCCCAGTTGGTTGCCCCAAAAAGACAGACAAAACAAGAAAACAGCCTATGAGTACAGCACTGTGAAGCACTCCGCCATTCGCGTATCTTAGAGCTGGGGGGGGGGGGGGGGGGGGGGGGGGGGGGCGCATTGCCTGATTGAAGATCAGCCCCAACAAACAGACATGTCTGCTCCTTTAGCCCTGAAAGTGAACTCATGCTCATCTCCTCACACCAGGCATCCAGGCTTCTCTCATACGACTCCCATGGCAGAAACACGCTGTTCACATGGTGCCTTTGCGTAACACTTCTAGGAACACAGCTGGGCGGGAAAAAAAAAATGTTAGTAATGCTTTGCATGTGGCTGGTGCAATAAATCTCTCCCCTTCATTATCACCCTCATCTTGTTTTCTCTCTGATTTCTAATGGCTGTGGGGCTGTTTCCTGTCCTCAAGTGCTACAGGCCTGTAGGATTTAGAGTCACGTTTTATCAACTTACCAACGCCTGGAGAGACCAGGTGAGACAACTTTCTGTCCAAATAACTGGAATTAAATTCTGCCTACCTTAACTGAGGAAGAAGAAAAAAACAGCATACTGTATGATCCTCAAGGCAAGAATCTGCCAATCCCTGGGCAAACACTGCCAAAATGGGAGATGAGAGGTCTTTTATAAGATGAATTATAAGAAGTGCTTAGCAAGTTCCTCTGCTATTCTGTGCTAGACACATCCGTATCCAGAGGCAAAAAGCTTCCACCAGACATCTGTGCTTCATTACGGCCTACAGAAGAGATGAGATCTAGATTCACCTAACCTCTTGGAATGCAATAGGTGAAACAAAACCAGAAGTTGGCCTAAATGTAGGAGATTAAACGAAACACCACATGAAGTCAAAATACCTGCGGTACAACCCAGACCAACATCAAAAAGCCCAACAGAGATACACATCGCAGTTTACATTTCTTTGTTATTCCAGGTAAATGTCTCTCATTTTCCACTTTTCCAGAGGGCACCGGACATGAATGTACCTATGCTGAAATAATGTGATGCAGGTTCAGAATGGACCCCTCACAATATAAACCTATAATCCCGCCACAACCGAGAAAAACACCAAAAAAAAAACGCAAACAAGAAAAACACATTTCACTCCGGAGAGGCTACATTGCCTTTCTTCAAAATGACTTCATTTACAAAGCAATTAGAATTAATTTAGACCATGAAAACAGCATCTTCCCCAGGAGGGAGCGTGAAGCTGAGCACGAGAGGCCCACGCTGGTGATAGCTTAAAGACGTGGATAGGGATCCTGGTAATGGCCAATGGCAGCGGCTCCCCAACAGGGGGGCCCACAAGTGCCATCCATCAGGAAGACGGTTGATTTATGGCCTGCACACAGTTCCTGAGCACATGTAATTAAGAAGTCAATGACAACTTCAAAAAATCCCGTGCAGACAATGCAAGTCATAAATCATTAGATCTGAACCTCAATGTCTTTGTAAAGACAAAGTATATTGCAAGAATGGCTGCCCCAAGATGTGTTAACTACACCCAATCCTGTTAACTACACCCAATCCTGTTGTATTCACAGCGAAGGTTGCCACGGTGGGGACGTACGGAGTTTCCAAAACATAGTGCAATAACCATGCACATGGCATGCACAGACACAGAAAGGGAAGCAAATGCAAGTGCAAGCAGGGTAAGTCTGCTGCAGATTTCAATCCATGGCCATCACTGTCCACACTAACAATTTTCTGGGATAAGCCAATAAAAGGTCCTAAGTCCAAGGAACTAATCATACTCCTGTTCTGACTGCAGGTAATGCTGTCACATTCCATAGTAGATGCTCATATTTACTTTTGAGTGTTGCTATATACAGTATTCACGGCAGTCCTGAATATCAATGCTTTGCGTCAGAATTAACACAACATGTAGGCTCTTAAGTGACAGGCACAAACTGTAGTCATAAAATAGGAGACAACTGAAAGTATGCCAAATGTATCGGTTTTGCTATTCTCTAAACTGCTTCTTGCAAACTCCAAAGTATCACTTTGAGTGAGGATTCCCTGCTGTATATCACCATAGCTCTCCACTTATCAAACTACAGAAAGCAAATGCTATTGCTTATCCTCAATTCTGCCATTTTATTGGATTTCCTTCATGTCTGAAAGGGTTTATGGCTCCAGACAGAATCTCTCCCTTAATGTGATCCTGAGTGTTTCTTATCCGCAAATCAAACCCAGGGGTCCCCACACTCACGGCACGTCCAGGTTAGAAAAAAGACAGAAAGAAACCAGCCTCTCAATACATATATATTTGTTCTTTTATTACTTTTTAATTAGAATCCACCTCAGAAGTGAAACAGTATGTCTTTATGTTGTCAGACATGAATAAAAAATAGTACTGATACCATATACAAAAATACCAACCTGAAACAGTAGACAAGTTCTTATTTTTGTACTAATTGCAGAGTATTTCCTGTGTAAGGAGTAATAATTCTTATAGGTCCTCCACACCACAGGTGATTTTCCCTAGGCCCATAGAAATGGTCAATGGTGTCTTGGACAGCCACTGTAATAATGGGAATTTCTCCCAGTGATGTAATCACCCAGCTTAGTTTGATTCCTGTCAAGTCATTTACCAATATGACATTAATCTAATTAATACTCAAGGACCAACCCTTAGACCAGCCCAAAATTCACTGGAGACAATGTGACAACTGCAACTATTATAACTGCTGTAGACAAACTTTGGTCTGGGTGCAGTGCTATACTCAGTGCAGTTGTGCACAACAGAACTCAGGGCACTGACTAAATTCTCAGAGCAACGGTTT
Source organism: Megalops cyprinoides (assembly GCF_013368585.1). Lineage (NCBI taxonomy): Eukaryota > Metazoa > Chordata > Actinopteri > Elopiformes > Megalopidae > Megalops > Megalops cyprinoides. Next base: position 9,658,023 of record NC_050597.1, read on the forward strand.
CAAGCACTACATCAGAGAAGCCCAGAATCGGTCCAGGGGAGCCCGCGTGTGTGCTGGTTTTCCTTCTCAATCAAGGTAACTGAAAACAAAACATTTCAAAGCTTCCACGGTTTCGTCAGTTTTAAGGCATGCACCCGCATGCGCGCACACAACAAAACACAAAATCAAAAACAAGCCATTGCATAACTTCACAGTTAACACACACAAATAATAATCTCAAAGTAATGGTTATTTCCACAGTTTGCATCATTTACTGGCAGCGCTGAGAGGGTGTACAGATACAGTAGTATGGGATTAATCATTCGGAGAGAGAGAGAGGGAGAAGTGGAGCTCTGCTGGGGGAAAAAGCATTATTGGCTAGCTGTTCTGGAGTCAACAGCGGAGCTGCAAGGATCCAGGAGGCTATTTTTAGCAAGATATTTCTAAAAACAACAACAACAACATTCCTGCCTGACAGAGACCACGTAGCGCTTCCTGCAGCAGATTCAGGTGGCCTGGCAGAGCATCTCTCCCTCTCCCACAGGCTCTCCACAGCATCGCCGCCATCTGACTCCACAGACAGAATGCATCACGTCGCATTCGGGCAAATCCCTGTCTGCACGCACGCCGCCTCCAGGAACACACATATATGCAGATGTTGTGAGACAACACTCGTGTGGAAGCAGCTCGTTTGGTCCAAGACTTGTGGCATAATTACTTCCACATGTTGTCCCATGGGACACAGTTACATGTTAATGTGCATCTGTAAATACGCAGCTGGGTTGCCTGGGTCTCCCAATACTGATAAATAAAATAACTTTTTTTTGTTTGAATACAAAATGCTGCTGCCTCCGTCAGAAAAATGGTTGCATTTTAATGCATGGTGAACAGTGAGACTGCTGCCATGGCTGGCAGTCAAACACTATTGATTGCAAGGTATCTATCACATCATGCGAGACCTTACAACGGCCAGCAATCAAGTCAGCTCGACTGAGATCTTGTAGTTGTTATACTCCCAGACTGTGGAAGTCTCTTCTAATTAGGACTAGGAGAACGGATTCCCTTGCCCATTTTAAAACCCTATAGACAACACCTCTTTTTAATTGATTTTTTTATGTAATTTTATGTGCTGTAACTGAATCTTGCTTTGCTTCTTTATTTCCCATTTGGTTTTAACTGCACACCTAACAGCATTGAATCCATTCGGCATTGACAGAACCACACTGTACCAGCTTGGTTGTGGTCCTCCCGTGTCCTCATTAACTTAATTACTGACTCAACTTCATTAGGAGCAGGTACTGCAAAAAAAAAAGGATTCAATCGATTCACATCACCCCCTCATTAGTGCCATTATATGGACTAGCTGAGGTGAAGTATTGATTTTTGGTGGAACAAACACTTGAGAATCCCAAATGTTGTTTGACTGATTAGTACTGGCACGATGGGGACAGCACACAGATTGAGATCAAACAGAGCCCAGCTCTGGCATAATCTAACAGGGTGAGCAGGTATCGCAGCTCTTCTCTGTGTACCGGTTTCATTACTGTATTCCTGAGGAGATTTGCTATGCAATTATTGCCATGGAGGCTGCGGCCAATCTTCAAATGAAATGTAAAAAAAAACGACAGGAATTCATAATCACAGTACAAGGTGGCTGCCAGTGAAGTGTGGCACAGCTCCTTTTTTCCCTATCCACTTCAAAAGGATACTTCAAAAGATATCTCTGTAAAAGGATTTTTGATAAAAATGATACTGGTTTCGGGTCAATATATTGAATGTTACAGCACACACTGGTATCCTGAACCCATTCAATTAACTGGTTGTTCAAAAAGGTCTGCTTCTGTTTGAGAACGGCTTCTGGTGTTTATTAAATCATTAATTCAAGTCTTGAGAAGGGATGCTTTCAACTACCCCGCAGATATGTCTCATTAAAGGTTTGAACACTCTGGTCCATTGTAGATATATTCCAGAGTCTCCAATGCCAGATATGTTAGTCGTCTCTGCACTAGTGAACTAGTGAGCTTAATCGATCCAAAAAATTTTTAAAAAACTTCATAAAAAGCTTTTCTGACAATGACTTTCCTTGTGACTTGATGTGCGGCCTCACTACTGTTCTGCACCCATCACAGTCTGTGAAGAGATAACTACATACGGACAGAAATGGTTAAAAACTGAGACAGAGGCAGCCTCCAAAGCGTTTCCCTCTGCAAACTCTTAAGTGACTGTAGCAAAATCTACAGACTTTTCCTGGGATTTATGAGGACATCATTAAAATGGCAGTTTGGATTCCCTGACAGGAAAAGAAAGATTTGGCAACATCCAGAAAGTGATATTCCCCTATGCCCGGACACGGCACACAAATCACGACACAGTACATTCTCTCTGCAGAATTCCAAGTTTATGCTTGTTATGACAAAAGAACACTCCACCGGAGTGTGCCTCCAAAGTGAACATCTGTTAGGACGGTGCTCTTGATTTTTGATTGAGCTGTTTCAGATGTTCTCAAATACTTACAGCCTGTTTATATGTACTGTTGGAAAAGCCACACTCTCAATTAATCTTCTAGTCAGGCTAGAGTTCAGTAACCTTTTCTAGGAACTTAATGCAGACAGAGACAGTGTCTCTCTCAACTGTTCGGCAGAAATATTTTTGTGCTTCAAGAAGGCTCTTGGCCAGTTTCCGGGCTGTTCCTCCAACTTCAGGTTTGGTCATTCTTGTAAGGTTTCCAAGTGGATTAATCATCTTCTGTATCCTTATCTCCGAAAAGTAGATCAAAACCTAGGCAAGCATCCAAGGGATTAAGAAGCAGTTATGATGCCAATTAAGGAAAATTCCACCTCAATTTTATAAACGGACATGCTGTTCCTTGCCTTTAGCGAAGGAGGAATCCACAAAGAGTCAACAGGGAAATGTCATGAACATCTTAAAACCTTTTCAGTGAGGTTCACTGGATGTTGTTTTTCATGCTGGCCTCTTCCTGAACAGTGTCCCTATGACACCAGCTGATTTAAAGCAATCAAGTCTAACGGCCTCCCATAAAACTGATATCTGGTTATGTTGATAGCTAGCCTTCGGCAGCTCCTATGCGCAAAATGGATGAGGGAAGCAGTCCGACAGCAGCACAGCAACAGCATGTCACGGACCACATGGACCACACGGCTCCACGGTGACTCATTTGCAGCAGAGTGCCGACCGTGTTCACGTGACCGCATCCACTCTGGAGAAGATCATCCACACACGCAGACCTACGATCACATCATGTACTTTAACACTTCAGAATATTAGCACAGGCGAGGATTGAGTCCCAGCTGTAACACATTGGGTGCAACAGCACTCATCAGGCACCCAGGGATTTTCGGTCACAGAAATCCCTCCAGGGTTTTTTTTTTTTTAAAACATCCGCTGAAAGAAAGAAAAAAAAAGGATGGTTTCTCATAACCCCTAAATATTTAAAAATCACAAAGTCCCTTTTGGAAAATTCTGGATAATGTAAGACAACATTCTCTGTACAGACCAGTAGATCGCAAGGCAATAACAACAACCAGACCAAAGGTGTGGCTCTCATGTGGGGCTGGGCGATTTGGAGGTGTGCTCCCGCATCAGGTATGGTTAAAGGGAAAAAAACATGGGAAGAAACCTAATGCCACATACCGGGGATAGCTGTTATTGCACTAAAAACAGCTATGCGATATATCGTGACGGCCATATCGCCCAGTCCTACTCTCATGCGACAGGGTATGCGACATCACTAAAGCTCTCCTTCCCATAACACCACTAAGGGAGAGGAAACAGAGGACAAACCCCCTCTGACATTCTGACTGCTGGCATCCACCGCTTTGATGTGAAGCACACCCTGATCCTGTGACCTTAAGAACCAAAGGAGGTGGGCTGAGCACTGCATCACACAAAATATTAATAATTCATAAGAAGATGACAAAGAGGTAGAAGAGGAGGAAGAAGAACAACAACAACAACGATACTACTGCAACTGCTACTACTACTACTATTAAAATTCATTTCTATAGCACCTTGCATGCATCTCAGCACTTTACAATGGGGGTTATTTCAATTCAATTCATTTGTATGATGCTTTTCATAAGAGAATTTGTCACAAAGCAGCTGTACAGTGATACTGGGCCTGGACTTGTCAACCTCCAAAAACATACAGCACACATCTGGGTGGTGCGAGGGAGCCATTTTGCGGCAGAATGCTGATCACACATCGGTTGAGGTGGACAGGAAGGGATCCATCTCCCCAATTATTCTGCCGAATGTGGGACGTGTGGGGGATGTGGCCACAAGCCTCTAAGTCCAAGTTCTCAAACTGGATTAGGCACAGAAGGTGATGCCAGGAATCTGACATCAGTAGTGTTTAGAGGAGTGATTTAAGATATTAGAGCTGCAATGCTGATAAAAAAAATAGAAAAAAAAAACAGCCCTCTCCAGGGACACAGCACAAAATGCACTTCGGCTACAAAACAGCAGCACTCTTGCAAACATATCACACAGTTTCTCCTGCATTGCTGGGGTAGAGAAACTTACACAGTTTATGACAATGATCCACTGATTCTTTCAAGTACTCAGCCAACACAGCGATGATGACGAGAGTGAAAAAACCTAAAGAGTGAACGCTTACAAGAGGAGACAGCTAATACAGCTCGGCCTCTTCAGCCTTTCTGCTCCTTGCCTGATTGTGCAGTTGGGTGAAGGAACCCACGAGGCACATAATCGATATAACAGTTATTGCTGTGGTCTCTATAATCCACGACAAAGGCCATTTCATACCGTGTGCCTAACAGAAGACTAACCAGTGTCACTCAAGTATGAAGGGTTCAGCGTGTAAGCACCACTGTGTTTTGCACCCTACGACTGCATTTATTTTCTCCTGTCCTGTGCGGCTTTAGGGTATTACTGTTAGTGACTGAAAAAGTGAATTATGATGCTATTAGCTACACTTGAACGTGCATTTTAACTGCACTTGAATTGAACTGCATTTTTTTTTTTTTTTTACTAAAATTGCACGTCTTTGTACTATACTCATAACTAATGTATAACACTATGCATTTTCCTGATCATTCCAGATATGAGGGGTCTGCCAAATAGGCAGTAATGATAACAACTAGTAAAACGACAACATGGCTCAGCAAGAACATAGTGTACAGTTTTGGGAGAAAGAGGTCATGACAGGCTGGCCCAGAGCTGAGGTGAAACACAACTACAATTTCTGTTTTAATTACAGCAGCTTTTGGTGGTTCAAAATACATAAGTAATTACAGTGTTTTAGTCACTGCAGCAGTAACTACAATGATGATTACAATGTCAGCACACTAAAAAGGAACAAATGGAACAAATACCCACACATTAGCTTGCTCAGTGATTAACTGCGGCAGACAAAATCAGCTTTAAATCTAGAACATAAAATATAAAGGCTATTTGGCAAAAAAAAGACATAGGTCTAGCTAATAAACAGTTGTTTGTGCCTGCACTGTCAGGCACTCCCAAGAAACGTCAATTCTTCAAGCCTGGCATTCAACAGAGAATACCTCTCAGGCCTGAAGACTTTGTCTGCAATTTAATATAGGTTCTCCACTGGTGAATAGGAAACTGGTGGGCAAACGAGGGAATAATTACTTATTTTTTGCTAGAAGGCCAGTCGATCTGCATGCTGCCTGGTGCTGGATATAAGTAGCTTTTGGCTTTGGCTATGGATAGCTGAGGCCTGTGGGGTGCAGAAGCTGTGGATCTGAACAAATGTGAAAGCTTTTTGGAGGTAAACCCACTTCTGTTGAGGTTTGCTCTGTTGGAGCCAAGAGTTTGTTTCTCAAATATTGTCACAATGCTGATTTTTTTCCGTACTTTATGAGGAAGTATTTTTACTCTACCTTGTAAGTATTTCCAAATACACAAACATGCACCACGTTAACATTTTATTAATATTTGACTTAATCCCACATTTATCTAGCCTCTCTTGTGAAAGCGTGATCGCTGGCCCATGCTCAGGGAGATAACCCCTTTGCTCTATGGCAAAAGCAAATTCCATTCACACCGTCTCCAGGAATGCACTGTGTCATAAAGTGGGACTGACTGGACATGTCTTCCACCGATAGAGCAGTTTCGTCCAGGTGTTCCATTTACTGTACATGACTGTCTAACTACACCGAATGGCTTAACCCCAAATAAAAAACAGCAATTAAGTTAGTGAAAATGTCAGTTTTTCTCCTAATGGCACAGCCAAAAGTGGAACTTAACATTAAATGCATTTGATTCCCACCGAGCAAAGCTATCCAAAGGGAATAGTGATGGAATCACAGTAGGGATGGAATGTGCTTCCTGTTGGTGACCCTTTCCTCTCACTTCCTGGCCTGAACATGCCATATTCAAGGTCATCTGACCTCTCCACATGAGGGATCACACTGACAGAATTTCTCTGCCATTTTTGACAGGAGCTTGTGTTAACTGCCGTGATACCTGCCTTTTATCTGTAATCTAAACAGCAGCACAGGAGTCTTGTACTGTGATGGCTGACACTGCTTCAACCAGAATAATGACGACTACAGGCATATTTTTTCCCCCACAGGTCCAGAAGTTCACCTCTACATCTTGCCGCTAGATGGGAGCCGTAGAGCCAATTTTAGCAAGGCTCCCCCTTGCTGTAAACGCAGGCCTATGTGACGTTTTCAGAGAGAAGCAGAGACACAGATAAAATGACCCCGTGCATGCGTGAGTCATGCCCGATCATGAATCCCAGGAGACCTCAGAAGAGCCTCATCCATCCATTTCCTGGAAATTCAAGTCCACCCCCATCGACACATGGGAAGAGAGAGAGAAATCACCAGGGCTACCACAGGCAGAAGACAACACATAGGACAAGGCCACCAGAAACTGGACACAATTCACAGCTCTTACAGAATCACACCGGTCCTCTGTGTTATGATTCTGAGCAGCTGGGCCTTTCTCATAGTGCTGCATTGACTTGTTTTAGCAGTTTTGATCATAAGAAATAATTATTATATTTGCAATTTCAGAGACCAGATTCCACAATAATTATAAAATTGCACCCTTTTAAAAAATCTATAGCTGACCTTTCACGATTTTTACTGCTGTTTGTTTCTTTTCAAACCAAAAATGCAATTTCAAACGCTGTGAATGTTAAATGAATGGCACAGTCTAATTCAACAAAGCTGCCACATTTTGGAAAAGCCCGGATAGCTCAAACTTCATCTTGCCCAGTTCCATGAAAAAAAAAAGATCCCGGAGGCAACCAGGCGAAAGAGCCAACGCGTATCTGTTTCAGCCCAACCAGCAACAAAATACAGACCAACAAGGCATGGAGGCTGAGCAGTGCCTTATACCCCTGAAGGGCCTTTTACAGTTTATACTCTGTATCCACTAACCCCCCTTGAGCCCCGTCCAGCAAAATTCAGCCCCCCCCCCACCCCCATTTATATTCTCAGGATCATTTTACACTGACCTGTCCATCCACAAAAATGCCTTTAGTCTGTCCAAAGAATGCAAGCCTAGATTTTCAGAGGCAAAGATGACCTCTGGACAGACAAACCAGCGAAATAGCGGGATTAAGTCAGATGTAACAGCCAAAAACTGACTCATAAGCACATATATAATCAGGTCTCAATATCTGTACATCACAGGGTGAGCGAATAAAGACTATTACAGTACAGGACCAATAATCTTCACAGCTGTGCTGACAGAGACAATAAGACTGCTTGTAAATGTGCTAAGTAGTATTGATTAACAAAGACATCAGGTCAGCTATAGGCAATTACACATTCCTCTTATTGTCACACTGGAGGTCTTTCCTTTAAAGGATCACCTTCAATAAAAATCTACAATTTAATACCTTCTTTCATTTTTGATAAATGCATGTTGGAAAAAAAAACTGGCTTTACAGCTAAATCTCCATTTCCTTCCACAGGCACGTCATGCTATGATGTCAGTCTGTGACTCTCTAATACATAAGGGGTGAATATAAAATAGAAAATTGATTTATATTATAGCCTGCAACCTACAATTTAGTAAAATATTGATGTTTTTAAAAATATTTGTTGAAACCACATGTAATCCTAACTTGATCAATGTCTGCAGCTCCTATTACGAAGTGTGCAGCTGTTTACCTGTACGAGGCTATTACACTGATAAAATGAATATTAATCCAATCTCAAACAGAATTTTGTCTGCATTTATTTGTTTAAATGATCAAGCAAGGTTTTTAAAGAAAGAGTAAACACAACAGAAAGACAGAGCAATGGATTCTGGCCTTTGTTTGAAGGTTAGAGTGCATTTGGAAACCATAAAAGGATTTAAAATGAGACCATACTCGTATAAGAACAAAGAATTGTGAAGTACTATCATCTAAGAAGAAAGATATTCAGCTTTATAGTTTCTGAGAATATGTGAGTGAGTGAATTTGTCATGTTTAGTAATTATCATTTAAGAAAATTCATAATATTCATATCCCGTCAGCTGTTTTCCCAACCAACCAAAGCACATAAAGCTCGTCTTCTGCTACCGCTACCACTGTGAATACGTTTTTTTTTTTTTTAATCTTGGGATTGAAAACAGTTTTTTTGAAAAACCAAAGTATGAGAGAAATGGCCTGTTGGTATATGAGTATGACGTGCACATGCAGCATTTAGTTGATGGATCAATTATCGATAAGAGCAGGCCTCAGTGCTGCAACGGCTGATGAAAAAGACAGCGTGATGAGATGCAGTTTCAAATGGAGTACAGACCCTGGGGAAACCTGCACCGGGAGCTCCTTCACACCGATGAGGGAAGTTACAGGGACGGATTCTGGGGAGCCCAGCGCTACCTGCAGTGACTTGCATTATTCACCACAGAGCACAAGCAAAACAGACTGCTAGCCTCATCTGAGCAATGTTGCTTTATACATACAGTACACACACACACACACACATATAATATTACACACACTAAACTAAAAGCTGGTGGAAAGATCGTAGTCTTAAATCTGACCAGTTCTCCCAACCTAAATGAACTGAAAGCATTTAACTGAGGATAGGGTGTGAATTATTAAAGATACGGAAATTGTCCGTTTCCTGACACACATTACGATTACAACCCAAAGGGAAGGATTCCCTCAAACACCCACAAGGGTGGTCAGGGATCGAAATACAAATTAATATACTCTGACCACATTCGATCACAGTAACTGCAAATGCCTTTTAAAAGGCTGTCAGAGCAGTAAAAACAAATTTGTTTCACAAAGTACAGCACAAACCTCAAAACAGGAGGACTGAATTAGGACCTCAGTTTCAATTTCATACATTTTCTGAGTGTGCAAAATGAGTTTAGTATATGCATTTCATGATGCAGATATAACAAAAGAGCTTCTCTTGAGTAAGCTCAGTGAACATAACAAAGAAGCCAAGCTGTGTATAGTCTTAGACATGGGAACCGTAGAGCACATCGGCACACAGTACAGTGAAGTGGGAGACAAAAATGGAAAAACTTCAGGACACTTTTCAGCACACTCCTGAGGGGCTATAAGCTGATAGGTTATTAACACAAAGGACCATGATGTCCCATGAAAGTGTGCTCGTCACACAGTTTTATTCACTTCCCTCTGAGTTTCTGCTGCTGAATAATTTCGCAAACTGTGCATTACATGGCACAACAGTGTTGCCATGTAGACCATGATTGCTCTTGCCCTCAAAGGCAGCCAATGGCCATGTTATCAACAGGGACAATACAGTCCATTCACAGTACTAATTAAAACCTAGACAAGGAAGCACTGAGCCAAATCCATAAATGTGAGAGGACTCAAACAGTTTGCTATTTTTATTTGATTTACTGACATACATATTACAGCATATTGGCGTAAATCCTTTTAGTCCTTACTTTAGTCCCATTCAGGCCACAATTCAATCATGGTAAGGGGACATCGACGCTCCAGGTATCCCCTTTCATGACCACATCATATTTCCAGAAATGTAGATTCTGTAAAACACGATACTAACCCTGTCTTAATCTTCCCTGTTGATATAGCAACAGAGACTACCTGCGACACCTGGGGAAGGGGGGCAGCATAGCTGCTTTTGCTAAATTCTTATTGGGTACTCTATCTGGCCACTCTGGGTGATATCTTGTTTTATTGCACATGCTGGTCTGTGTAATGGGGGTGGGGTTGGAATATGAGTCAAGGAGCCTGATGATGTAATCTTCGGCACTTATCTGCCCAGGACTGCCCTGGGCCCCCGGGAGGAGACAGAGGTTTGGAGAGGCTGGCAAATGACTTCCTCAAAACAGGAGCAAGAGCTGCCTCTTCCGCTAGCTGGGTCTGTTAGGGGACAGCAGTACGCACTGCCTACTGGCTTTTAATAGGGCTATAATGTGAAGGATGGGGCGGTCGGGTAGTCGAGTGGTGCCTTCCAGAAAACCTGAGGCTCCAGCACATGCACTTTTAACTCCCATTGTGAAGCACAGATGCTGGGAGGCCGAGCTTCTGACTTCTGCTGGAAATGGATAGTCTCTGCATATTCTCCCTGTGTGGGAGGAACTACCTGACGTGAAAAAAAGAATTAATAATGTCAGGATGGAAAAAGATCCAAGCACCTATTTGTCAGCTGTATAGGCATTCTCACATTTAGACCCAGCCAGAAGGAATGGAATTAAACTGTTTGAGGTGGGTCAATAAGGACTTATATTCAGGCCAAAACTCTGAGTGAAGAGATATTGCTTTCTGATTTTGTTCCCGGTTACCTCTCCCCTTAAAAATTCTTTATGAATTGGCTCCCTTGCTGAATTTTTTCTCTCACTGAGTCCCTTCTTCTTTATGGATTCATTTGTCTTTTTATGTACCAACACTTACTACAAAATTGACATTCAAATCATGGAGGCGTGAGTTGTTTGTTCCTCACTTCACTATTTAGGTAATGCACTCAGAGGCTTTAATGGGTTTGACCCCAGTTAAAAAGTACAAATCCCCTCCACCACCACCCCCCCCCCAACACAGTAATTTTCCAAAAGTACATTCAAAATAGTGCTGTATTATGCACCAATGCCAAAAACTTGATTTGCACCTCTAACCTTTTACAATTACTGTATTTTCAGGAAATGCTGGCTTGGGGGAAAAAAGTGCCTTTCTGCTGGAAAGAGATCTTAGCTCTGGCCCAAGATATCACAAACAAATTATCTGGTTGTCAGATAGAAATGAGTAGGGAAGAATTATGGACAGTGTGATTTTTTTTTTTATTCTTATGGAGCGTTCAGTAATGGAATTGAGAGGCAAGCAGGCGGCGCTGGGAGGAACTGAAAAAGGGGATGTCATTTCGGGGCAGTCCCTCAGATCAGCCGAGACGGAACGCCACCGCGCCATGAATCACACTGACAGAGAGAGCAGGGGGAAGAGACGGCGGGGCTGAATTCACACCAGCAAACAAAGGGGGCCTTCAGTAATTACACAGGCCTTCCTGAGGCCCTCGTCTGGCGTCGCATGACATCCCCTCTCACCGCAAACACTGCAGCAGGAAGCAGGCAATGTACAGACGCCGTGTTTGTGTCCTCCACCACAGCATCACTGTGCCATTCAATGGGTTAAGAAGCTGAAGGATGGTGACACAGGGACGCCATGTTGGGCCCTACAGAGCTTTCCACACTCACACTCGGCGTAATCTTGAGAGGAACTAATCACCCGATGGAGCTTCCTTTGGTTGTTGCAATGCGGAGGAGAGGAGAGGCCAGGCAGCATTGATCAGCGGTTTGCACAAGACTGAAAGGTCTAAGCTCACCCCTCTGATCGCTCCCCGCAGCAGTTTGCTTCCACAAGGTATTTTGTTAACATCAGACCCCGAGCTACTAATGGATTACAGAGCGGCTCTGAAAAGCAAAAGCATTAGCCCGATTAATATTAGCACGGTAATTCAGAATAATTGTGTCTCCTAAGCAACTGGGTAATAAAAAGGGCACTAAACCTAACACAAGCATTATTACTAAGGCACATTTCCTGCTACTGGGGTTCTGCAGCTTCGTACATGGTGCAGGGTCTGGCACCAGCATTAAGAGGAGTGGATGCGCTTTTTCTTCCACATAATCACCCCGCTCTTTCTGTGGAAACTCGGGGCGGAACTCCCTCCAGAGGGGATATTTTGGCTGGCTGGCGGTGGAATTCGAGAGATGAGGATGTGGCCGGCTCTGTCAGCTCCCCGCAGGATTTAACGGCGTTCTGTGAATCCTCCTCATTACGCGGCCGTCGGTTCAATCTGGCACAGAGCGGGACACATCCCTACATTTTTACTGTTTCTTGTCACTTCACTTTGTTATACCAACAGCTCTTACCTTTGAATTAATATAATGATATCAGCAATCTTCTCCCTACATCCATACTAATTCTTGCATGTTAGACAAATTGGTTGGCAGTAAAGAAGCAAGATGGCATTTGTTTTAGAAGACAACCATTTGCACAGTACAACCCCACAATTAAGCCTCTTTTCAGTGTCCTCACTGTGAGATCAAATGTTTCCATGTCTCCAAGGAATAATTCTACATAAGAAGTCTACACAGAAGTGCTAGCGTAGTGAAGGAGCCATCTGAACTGTTAATGGTTATTATTCAGTCTTTTAAGCAAAGGACACACAGGTCATTGGAGACCTACTGACCGAACGCTATTTCTCCATTGCTGTAGTTAGACCTGACCACAGTGACATCAATGGGAGAGCATCTTTAATATGCATGAACTGCACCCTGTTCCACTGAAATGACAGCACAGCCTGCCTCGGTTTTTCAGTGGGCCGGGACTTGCCCTCAAACATCTGTGTAATGCCGAGAGACCAAAAGAATTACACGGGTTCCTTGAATCCTTCAATCTCTTGAAATGCATGTTTGTTCGAAGGACAGTTAAAGAATTAACGGGAAAATTGATACAGGAACAGATTCCAACCACTTTAACACCAGGCAGACACAAACAACACACAAACAGTGATACTGGGCATTACCATTCGTTCCCCTTGCTCAGGTGATCATATCTACATTCCCATTATCACACATCACAATGCCAAATCCATCAGCATAAGCAACTAGTGACAAAGAGATGGTTTTCAAGTTGATTTCATATCAGGCTTTTTCCATAGGTGGAACACTGAGATAATAACAGCATATGACAGCAATGAGAGACTTCCTGCCATCTTTGGCTACAGCTTTAGTCACAGTCAGATTCAGGAGCAGACATTGACACACTCCTTTACTTAAGTAATACATACAGGCCACTTCTCTCTCACACACAGTACTCTTAAAATAACAAAGTTACTCACCCGGCATACTTTACACATTCAGAGGTTTCACCCTCACATACAGCATGATTCGCATTCAGGCTTTTCTCTCTCACACACCTTCGAATAATGAGGCCTCCCTCTCACATAGTATCCTTCACATCCAGGTATTTCTCACACAAAATCCTTCACATTCAGCGATTTTTCTCACACACAGCTTCCTTCACATTCAGAGGTTTCCCCCCTCATATACAGCATCATTCACATTCAGGGATTTCTCTCTCATATACAGCATCATTCACATTCAGGTGTTCTCTTTCACACACAGCCTCCTTCATATTCAGGGGTCACATCTTCCTTCACATTCAGAGGTTTTCCCCTCATATACAACATCATTCACACTCAGGGATTTCTCACACCCTCCTTCTCTTTCACACACACAAGCTTTCATATTCGAACATCCGCGTCCTTCACAGCTTCCTCCACATTCAGGCCTGAAAAAACAAACTCCTTCTTTTACCCTATTTCTAATTGTAATTGATAAATTGTAGACAGGTGGATGGTGGATGAAGACCATATTTACACAAATTATGCTAAAGAACATTAAGGTTTTTATGGGTTATTAGAGATATTTCTGGGTAATCCCAGCACAACACATCTAATGATGTCACTTAGTCTCTGTTTACAACTAATTCCTACCATTTGGGTGGTAGATTTAGCTCCTTAATACATACAAAACCATGTGTCACCATGCACACAACAGACAATAGGCAAAATGTTTCTCAAAATAATCTTATATAGTTAGATAGTCACAATTATTAGGTTACAGTTAAAGTTATTAGGTTTCATATGAGATTTAAAATCACACTGTTTTCCCCTTTATGAATCTCTTCCTAGAACAGAGAATGGTAAAAGCCTGCTTACCTGCCTTCCATATCAAAAGGCTATACTTGTATGGCTAAAAAACCAATCACATTCCAATGTAGTCAATCGTGCTTTCCACACTGATTCCTGGTGGTGTCATATTCTTCCCTTCTGTGCAATTACCTAGCTGTCTGATTTCGTACCTGCCCATTTCAACCCTACCAGGTTAAAAATTCATCACTGGCCACACATAACAACTTACAGAATATTCCCGAAATCAACTGTGCAATTCTGGTATGCACAATCGATATTCGCAGCTATCATAAATGCACTGACAAAATTGAACTTTGGTTTGAGGGATGTGTTAACCCAGCGGTGGGGAACTGTCTGAGGGAATTTGTGTGTTTAAGAAAGAGACTACAGTAAATTGCGAATAGTGTATTGTACATCACTGATACACTTCCACACACCATTGCCTCCTGCTCAGAGATGGGCAGGACAGAATGTCCTAGTGGGGAAAAAAATAAGCACACAAAAATGGAAGACCACTCAGACGGCACCCTACAAATGTCAGTTTCATCTTTTCTCTCTCTTTTCTTCTATTAACACAACGAACACAAAATACAATACAAAATACCAATTTTGTAGCTGGTGCAACAACACAAAAACTTGGCATGAATCTGATATAAGGTGAAGCTGCATTTTTCATAATCATTGACATTACAGCTTTATAAGCCCTGTTATTTTTTCACTGAACAGTCCCAGTGATTTATGAGGGCTGACAGAAGTATATCAAGCGCCTGATAAAGCATCGCTTTGCGTAGATTTAATCACACCATGGATTCGGTTCAAAAGGGGAGAAGCACACAACAGCACTGTAGTTTCCACATGTACTGCATGCACAGTAAGAATAACTTCTTCACAGGTTCCAAACCACCCATAGGGATTGTGGGGAGTGTATGTTTAAGCAGGAGCAGGAGAGTGTACACCGCAAGAGTCATCCGGAAACAAGCGGGATTCCTTCCCTCTAATACACTATGACTGGTGTGCCCAGTAATTGATGGCCAGGCCTGGATATTTTTAGCTGTTCCAACCACAAAAACCGTAAGTGAAATACTAGAAATGAAACGGGCCTTGTGGTTTTTTCCCCAATCCCATTTCATTTTATAATGTAAAAGGCCACACTGAAAGTTCAAAGACAAGAGACAGAGTACAACTAATGCCCTGAGCTCCGCTGAACTGACACTGAAGACAATAGATGGTTTAAATATGTATGAGAATAAGCTCTCAGTGGAGGAACCAAAACCTGGGCTAATGAAAGCTCATGCGAATAAAATTACCTCAGCAGCCAAGAAATGAACATCTCCACTAATTTTAACAGATTGTGTCAGTGACAGCCAATTATTACTCCAGGGCCTGCAGCTTCGTTGCTGGTCTTTTTTGCTATCTAGCGGCAGATGAAACGCTGTCGGTCACTAATGACTCAGTCAGTCAATGATACCGTTTCTAGGACGGCTAGCTCCAGTCTCAGTCTCCCACAAGAGGGAGGAGTGCATCCACTGATTGGTGCAGGTGATTCCACACAACCTTGCGAGACAAAGATTTGACTTAGAGCACCGCACACTAAATAACAGCAGTGTTCTCTGGGCGTAAAAAAAGAGTTCTGGCAACATGATTTAAAAACCTAGCAGCTTCCTCCCTCTGTTATTCACGTGTCTACAAGGAAAGCATCTGAATCCAAGGAAAGAGCTATTTACCATGCAAAAGGCAACAATTACGTTATGTTAAAAAAAAAAAACATACTGAACTGAAGGTTCACTGCAGGACTCAGATGAATTGGGGTTCACTGCAGGACTCAGATGAAATGGGGTTCACTGCAGGACTCAGATGAATTGGGGTTCACTGCAGGACTCAGATGAATTGGGGTTCACTGCAGGACTCAGATGAAATGGGGTTCACTGCAGGACTCAGCAGTCACCCCAAAGTTTCTGCTAAATTTTCTGACCCAGTGCACACCTACTCATTTCCCGCTGAAATCACAAACATGAGCGATTTCCATAATGTGGTCTCTGAACAATCACTTCTTGTGAAGTGTTACCACAAATGGAAATGCCTGCTCTTTGTTTTCCCACCTGGCTCCATCTGTCAGACAGGTGCCATCCCTGTGTCTGAGGAGCCTGCGCTCTGAAGAGCTGGAGGAAACGAGGAGCACAGGCCAGCCCCACAGGCTCAACACACGAAAGAAACACAGAGAAGGGCACATCACCGGAGGCGACTTCCAAAAAGACCCTGTGCCCTGCAGCCGAGCTACACATCCAAGCAATTAAACTGGATTTATCTTTACGTTAACGTATACACAGGTCACACCGCCTCCCCAGACGTGCAGCAATCCCACAGCAAAAGCCACCTTCAAGACAGAAAGCGTCGAGCGTCGTGAATGGAGTCGACCACAGGAATTGTTAGCCAAAGCTATGCTTAGAATTTTCTGACTTTGGCGTCTGCCTTATGTTTGCTACTTGATAATATGTGATAACTGCCTTCAACAAAGACAAACAAATCCAAAGTACCATACAAAAATAAATGTACTTTACTGTACTCAACGCACACGTACTGTTCAACCCCAAGCATAGAGAGGAATTGTTATTAATGCATTGTAAGGCATATGGTTTGTTGACATGAGGGAAACACTAATCACAGGTCTTTGTTTTCCATCTTTCCAGAAGAATGCATCGCGCTCCAAGATATAGCTTGGTCCCGAGGGAGTTTAAACAGGGGTTAATGTGTAACTCTTTGTAACTACAGTTATTACAGTGATTCTTTACAGTAAACATTGACCCACTAAAGGAGCATTTGGCATGAAGACCTGTCTGATAAGCAGGACTTCAGATTGC